>NC_136428.1:395336784-395699284 GCF_052849685.1 Lactuca virosa | reverse complement strand
TATATTGATATAAATTGATCACATAAAATGTATACAATTCCTAATCCATATATTGCATTGGGTTTTGTTCCTGTACACATAGATTTAAAAAGTCTTCTTCTTTCCTATCTAAAGCCATCCCACGACTTGAAGGAAAATGATCAACCGAGGCTAATTTATACACAATCCCATATTGTAGGGCTTGATACATTGTTTTGGAACTAATGTAGTAGAAATTAAAGGTTAAACAGAATAAATCAAGTTTAATTTCATGTGATGTAACCACCTAGGCCACTATGGTTAACCGCATATTGATTTTGGTCAAGTGGCAGTGTAATACGTTTTCCATTTTTTCCCCATGGTAATATCACATACACCATAACCAATCCAATAATTACTTTCAAATTTTAATTCATTTTCTTAACAGTAAATATTAAATAAATGACAACTTAGTGAAAGTATTCAGAAAACTACCCACTACTACTATAAGAAAATAATATAATATAAATTTGATGGTTTTTAAACATTATAATCTCCTCAATTGCCTACATAACTGTCTACGCCACTTTCTTGATGAGTAGTTGTCCATGTCCTTATAATATATATATATATATATATATATATATATATATATATATATATATATATATATATATATAATGCCCCATTTTCGCCTTATACTATAAACGATCAGTCATGTAAATAGACGTATTTGATAGAAGACTATTTATGATAAATAGTTTTGATGAAAGTCGTAATAATCACAGAACTGAGAGTGTGTGTATAAAGAACATCCAAATCTGACTTTATAAGAGGAAGTTATGATTTTTAGAAGTTTCAGCATATCACTTTACGACACAGAAACTGAAATAGAGATCTATCGATTGCTAGAAAAAACAATCTAAACAAGAGTTGAGGATATCGTCCATATGATTATGTATATATAAAGACAGTTGAGAGCGAAATTTATATGAGAGAGTTTTGAATTTTATACGAGTTTTAACAGTCTAAGCCTGTTAAGAATATAACTTTAAAAATAAAGTCAAAATTAGTCGATGGAGTCCAAACGAAAGTTGTAGATATTGTCAATAGCTATGCGTTGATATAAACCTTCAATAGCGGAGCTCGTATGGAGAGGATATGGATTTTTTTAAGAAATCAGAAATCTTCACACGCAGTCACGCGCACCAACCAGATGTGCGATGCGCACTGACACATAGACGCTATCATCTAGATTTCTGCGACGTGTCACGTGACGGCTGGAGCCACGTCACCAGCCCCGACCAAATACGCGGTGCGTAGGCAGGTACGCGACGTGCAGCCTCCCCAACCCTATAAATAGAACTTGATTTCTGCTCATTTTCTTCACACCTTCTTCCATATTCTATCTAGAACATTTCTATCCTTTTAGTCTTTTACTCTCTAGTTCCCGGCCACTTCGAAGAAGCCCTGCGGTGTCAGATAGCTGGGGAATTATAGCTCATGGATCAGACTTTTGGCCGCATAATTCCCGGTTCTTCCTAGATTACTCTGTAATTTAAGCTACACTTGTTTTATTTAAGTGTAACTATTATAGTCCTAGTCGTTATTATTAACTTATAATTAAGTTTTATCAGTGACTCCAAGTTGTTATACTGAATGATCTAATTACGAGAGTAATGTCTAGGCTGGATTTAGTGAGGTGTTTAAAGTGAGATTTCTAAACAGTATACTCTGTATAGAAAGCGGACCCTACCTCCGATATGATCCTACCTGGTTATTCCTTACTTGATAGATCTTGATGTAGACATCGGGGTTATTGAGGAATCTAGAATATTTATATAGTGGCCAAGATTATGAAACTAGGCTAGACTTAGTATTATGCATTTAGGTCTTGGTGAAGAGCGAAGGCGAATCGCTGCCCTAACTTCGAGTCACCTACTTTGTCTAGGTGAGTTCATCTCATTATATTATGTATCATAGTATATATCCGTGTATGTTAGGATATAGGAACTAGTGTAGAGCCCATAATATAGTGTTCTATGTACCTATAGATCCGAATATGTAATATCTACATGCGTGATTGTGATATGCTTATAAGTTATTGCGAATTAGTTAGGGGATGATGGCGGAACGAGAAAGAGGTCGGGAGCCTATAGGCCCACATTTTAACGAAATGGCATGTAGACCGTCAGTACACGTAGACCCGTGTTAAAGACGAAAAGACGTGAAGGTCATAAGTCTAAAATACACATATTCTTTGTATGCATGTATGTTTATTATGGTATACGGTATATTGGGGGAAACTCACTAAGCCTTGCGCTTACCCAGTTCTTATTAATATTTTTCAGGAAATTCATTCACTCATGAGAAGGCATACGCGCATTTGCAATCATGTTTCCACATAATGTAATAAATACTCTGATATAATTTAATAAATAAAAATGAAAAATGTGGGTTGAAAATCGAAACATTACAAGTTGGTATCAGAGCCCTGGTTTGAGAGAACTGGATGAACAGTCATGTGATTCCAAACTCAAACTTAGGATCTGAAAAATAAGAAAATCTTTTCATAAATAGAATAATACAAAATGGAAAGAATGTGATGCGTACAGTCAGCCAAAGCTCAAAAAGGAAAGTGATTCCCAAAATATCCATATTATGTTTACTGATATGTGTGAAATGTTCGAAATGCATGCTACATTATAAGCTAGGAATCTTTTCAGGAATAGCTACATAGAACTGCCTGAAAATTTAGATACTTATAGCCTAGAGATTTTCTTGTTAATTTCTTGTTAGAACCTATACTGATATTAATTAGTTATTTGACAAGTACGTTAGGTAGCATGCTCCCAAAATTAAATAGTTCTAGATTGCCTGATTTGGCGTTATTGCGAAACTCTCGTTTCAGTCTAACCGTCAAAGTGTCGGATTCTTCAATCGACATGCTACTTTATTTCTGAGGCATGTAATCATATTCGTCCGATAATTAGTTAATAATAACAGAAGTTCTTCGTTGACTAACCAAACAGGGAAGTGGAATGGAATTGTAGAAGGGATTCTAGGAAGTATAATATGACATGTAATAGGATGTCGATAGAAACATAAGATCCTAGAAAAGTTTAGAAAGAGAGTAGTTAGACCCTTGAACACTGTGTGTGATAAGGCATGTCTATAGGAGAGGGTTGTAACTTAGAAACATTGGATAAATTCTTGGAAGGAGTATGAGGAGGTATGGAAGGTACTATAAGGTCCCATACTATCGGAAATACAGGGTTCATACTTGAATAGAGAAGAGTCATAAGGTTACTAAGCAACGTGAAATGATCGATCGTCACCCCAAATTAGTTTATAGATTCATATAATCTAGTGTAACACCCTGTTTCAAATCGTTTCATAATTCTGGACAGTAATCCAACGACCAGTTATCATAAGACTTAAGGACTTTGGGAAAGATACTTTGACCCCTTTGTGTGTGGATAATGTAAGTTGGATGATCTGGGAGTTCGGTTGTGTTTTGGAGTCGAAGGGTATATCGGTAAAGTGGCAGTTCGGGTCTTTTATAAATTTTGGATTTTTATTCGAAAAGTTTTATAGTGAGGGGGAGTTGATAGAAGTGTAGAGCTTCTCATTATCTTTCCGTGGATATAAAGATCGTCGAAAACAGAGCTGGAACAAAGAAGTTATGGCTTTCGAACGTTGATGGCTTTAAGATAAGCCTAGTACGCGGTGGGTACATAGGAAGTATGTCGGGTGTACTAGGTAGAAGGATCGCGGACATCTATTGGAGTACGTTGGGCGTACTGGGAGTACGCGGGGCGTACTCTAGACTCATGCAAACCGTAATTTAGGGTCTTGGACCCTATTTAATGATCTTAACTCCACTCCAATCCCTCCTATCTTTAGCCTCCATCCCATTAAACCCTAGATTCGAAACCCTAGCTTCCATTTGAACATTTTATGGTTTTTGGTGTGATTTTGGTGTGCCATGGAGAAAAAGGAGTTCTAGTTGGAAGCATTGTTTGGATTGGAGCTTGTGGATCCAAGCTCTAATCATCTTCATCAACTACCAGGAGGTATAACGTTTCAAACTTGATGACTCTATGTGTTAGATCAATTCTAGGATGAGTTTTGGGTTTATTTTGTTCCTTAGAGTCATCCTTGTGAGTGTGAGATACTCCAAGAGCTTATAATGTTGGATCTTACCACTTCTGAGGTTGTGGGTGCATAAAAACGTCATCTGATGGCTTTGGGTGACTCTTGATTAACTTGGTGTTCATATTATGTGTTTAGAAGGATAAAAATGGGTTTTAGGTCCCATTAATGCATGCAAGGGAGTAAAGTTGGCAACTTTATGGTTTATGACCTTGTCTAGGGATCAGATCTGTGTTTGGACAACTTGACTTGACCCAATAAGAGCTTAATGTGGAATTTTGGGACTCTGATGAGTATGCTGGGTGTACGTTGAGAGTACGCTCAACGTAGTGCTAGTTTGTGCATTTTTTTTGCTTATATGTGGTGCTTCTTGGGTAAATACGCAGGCCGTACATTTCAGGTACACATGGCGTACTCCCCAGAGTGTCCATTTTGGACCTTTTAGGGTATGGGCCTTGTTGGGCCATTGGACTTCTGACTTTGGGCCATAGATAGACTATGGGCTTTCTTGGAATTATGTCCATGATGGTTTTTGATCCCAATTAGGAATTTGGGCCATATTGGGCATTAGGATGCCATTTAGGAAATTTTGCTTTTGAGCAAATGGGTTGGGCCTTGGTCTTGGGTCTAGTTCAAAAAGGGTAAAAAGGTCTTTTACCATGAATTTTAAACAAGTAATCTAGGTTCTTGATTATGGGTCGAGATCCAATTAATAATTGGATATTATTTGATGATGTTTGCACGGTGATGTTCCGGATTAGCAGAAAGAGATTTTATCTGAGAGATTCAGTGGCTTGAGGTCAGTTTTCCTTCACTGTATCCGTGGGTCGAAGGCACCAATGCCGGCCCACTAGTTTATGATGTAGTGTGATGATTGTCTTTGTGAAAATTGTCAGTTATGCATGTGTTTTCTTGATGACTTTGTGATTCTTGTTCTGATATTTTGTGGTAGTAGTAGGGGTGAAATAAACCTGGTATCAGGTTGAAATAGACTGAAGGGGATTACAAGCACCCACATATGCTTGATAGTATCCGGTTGAAATTGAGCGAGGGGGATTGCAATCACCCATATATGCTAATAGTATCCGGTTGAAATACATCGAAGGGTAGGTAAGCACCAAGATATGGTTGATAGTATCCAATTGAAATAGACCGAAGGGGTAGGCAAGCACCCAAATATGCTTGGCTGTATGTTTGTATGGTATGTGGCATATTGGGGAACTCCCTAAGCTTTGTGCTTACGGTTTTCAGTTTATGTTTTAGGTACCTCGATTTCAAAAGGGAAGAGTTCGGGATGACCGAACTGCACACACCACATACTTCCGCATTTTATATAACTCTGATGTATTTGGATGTTCATTGACATACTCTAAGTTCACTATGGTTTTATGACATTGTTTTGGATAATGGTTTTATTAATATAAAAAAATTGAAATTTTGGTCTTAATTTTTGGGTCATTACAAGTTTCTATCAGAGCTTTAGTTTGAGGGATTCAGACATACCCTCGGGTGTGTCTGAACTCAAACTGAGGGTTTGGTAGAATGTTTCAAAAAGAAATGTTCTATAAAATGTTTTTCTAATAAAAGAAAAAGGGTGTGGTGCATGCAATCGGCCGAGATCAAGTAAGTTTTCCCAAAATACCATACGTGTTTTATGATATGCTATGACTTGTGAATCTGTGCATTGCATGCTAGTTAGGGCTAAGAATCTGCTCATGATTTGCATGATAGAATGCTAGGAGAGATGCCCTTATTGGCCTACTATATGAGTTTATAGACTTGCATGCTAGTACTGGAAGGTCAATGATAGGATGCCTGTTTAGGTTATGCTTTTTCCGATTACTCGATGCTTGAATGTTGCTTGATTTGTGATTTTAGGAGTTTCCATTAACCTCAGCTAACTAGTAAGTGAGCATAATAAGTTACATATTGTTGAGACCAGATAATTTCAGAAGGTTATGTTTTAACTCTATTGTGCAGCTCTTGTTTGAGTCCAACCGTTGTAGTGTAAGACCTTTCATTCGAAGAATTATCTAGTGTCGGCGATATGTAATTGTATTCGTGAGCTAGTTAGAGTATGTTAGGGGGAGTTCCTTATACACCTGATGGCGGGGAGTAGTGTGCTGGTTGCCCCAGGTGCATCCATCATTTTCAGGGTTTTGGCATGGGTGGGCCGGGTTGCTTATCGACTGGATCTTCCCGAGTTGTTTAGTTAGATCCATATTGCGTTTCATGTTACTCAGTTGCGGAAATGTTTGGTGGATGGATTGTCCGGATATGTGATGCCTTGTAGCCCAAGAGGAATTCGATGTTATGCTAGATTTGGAATTTTTTTTGGTAGGAAGCGAGATTGAGATGTCATCTGCTTGGCTGTGACTCGGAGGGTTACTGCACGAATGATGCTTGTTTTGTGCTTTGTGGGGCTCATGATGATGTGAGTTAACTATTAAGTGACTATGTTAAGTCACATGTGGCATAGGTTAAATGTGACATCCCCAAATTTGTCCCCAGAACAAAACATGATAAAAATTTATCATAACATTTCTTAAAGAAATATATATTGTCATTTTATATCAAAACCTCGGGATGTCATGTTCCGATACAGATCAAAAGCATAAAAAATACAATATAAGCCTTACAACAGTTATTTACAACTACTGACCTATAATCCAAAAATCTCTCCTCATCATCCGACTATGCTCGGGGTCCACTACCTGTAATATAAAAAACTGAGTGGGTCAGGCTTGGGAGCCTGGTGAGCATATAGGGTTTTCAACCTACAAATAATAATAAATTTATTAAATTCATCAACCAACAATAACCCTGATTTCCCATTCCCGTTATCCTCACTTTACGTCCTTAAACACCTATCACAAGGGACCTAGCCTAAGGATCATCATCGGGATGGACACTACTGCTAAGGGGACTCCTCAGCCATACATGTCCTAAAGGCAACCGTGAGGGGGATGGAGTACACCAATGAACATATAGTTCACCAACACCTACAAGTTGCGAACCTGCTAGCGTTCCACTGGACTGTCTAGAAAGGTCCGTGGTCGTCATCTATACTCTGCTAGATGACTACGACAACAACAACAACAACATCGAGGCCTCTCATCATTTTAACACACATCAACTATTTCGTCTACCCATGTTTTACCCAACATATTTGTAGATAAAAATACATATACAGTTTAAAACTTGTATAAAACATCTATTCAACAGTCATCTAAAATAAACAATCAATATAATTACACATAGCCCGTATTTTATAGAAAATACTTCATATCTATGTGTAAGATGAAAGTGACTACACACTCACTTGATTTAACGATAATTGGGCAGCACTTCGTTTCCTAAAACGATTGTTTCCGATGAAACCGAGAGTTTTAATGAAAAACCGGGCCTTGCGAAGGTTGAGCTTCAAACCAAAAAGATTAATTTCTCGGCCTCTTCGGGCACTCCGGAACGTGTTTCGGGTGTTGGGTATGATCCCGGGGCTTCGGGGGATGCTAAATAGCTTAAAAAAGGGTGTAAGGGTGAAAAATGAGAGAATTTCTAACATTAGCCGGGAGGGTTACTACCTCCCTTTTATAGGGTGAACTTTGGACCGGGGGAGGAACGTGGCTCTCATGCGAGGGTGCCAGGTGTCGGATGCGAGGGCTGCACACGCGGTTGATGCGAGACTGAGACACGGGGAAGGCAGCCGGCGGCTTCTGATTGGCCGAGCCTTCGGTGCGAGGAGGGTGCGACACGGGTCGACAACTGGCCTCGGATGACTCATCATTTCGGACACGCGGCATGCTGCGAGCAAGGGTGACGTGGCCGAAGTTGAGCCATGCGAAATTCCTCGGTTTTAGCATTTTCTCAATTTTTGTGTCGCAAACTTCTGAAATCCATAACTTTCGCATACGGGCTCCGTTTTTGACGTTCTTTATATGCACGCGTAGGTAAAATCGTGCTCTACAACTTTCGTTTAGACTCCGTCGGTTAATTTTGACTTCTTCATCCGACGTACGTTTTCGTCTGTCTTTTTACCGTTGTACTACTATTGACGAGACCTTCGATTCTCGTTTAGGTTGTGTCGGCTAAAAATCACTCGATCTAAAATTCGAGTTTTTAGCTGTCTACCGCTAAGCTGAAACTTAGAAAAATCATAACTTCCTCATACGAAGTCAGATTTGGGCGTTCTTTTTATGCACGCTCTCGGTTTAAAGAACACTACGACTTTCATTTAGATCACCAAGGCTAAAAATTAGTTTATCAAAAACTCACTTTTTACGTCATTCGGCTCCGTGCCGGTTTTGTCGCGGAACTTCGACAGGTCATAACTTCTTTGTTATAACTCGGATTTCGGTATTCTTTATATATCTGGAATCCTTGTCACGACCACTACAACTTACTTCATAGATATTGGGTTTATCTAATATTTATTTTCGACGCTTATTTTTATTCTTAATTAATTAAATCCTAATAATTAAGCATAAAACACATAATTCACATAATAATCACATAATTCCTCTTTATTTCTTCAAAATAAGTTACAAAGGTTGACCTAGACTATTACATCATCATTAATGCCTATCCTAGAAACACGGGCGTTACAATTCTCTCCCCTTAGGATGATTCCGTCCCCGGAATCACACATCGGCAAACAAATGCGGATATCGACTCATCATATCACTCTCCGTTTCCCAGGTGAGATTTGGCCCATTCGTATGTTTCCATCGCACAAGCACTAAATCGACCATCTCGCATTGCAAGTTCTTAGTCTTATGGTCAACGATTGCCTCTGGTTCTTCAATTAACCTCTTGTTTTCATCCAATCTTAATTCAGAAATTGGAATTATGTCGGGTACATTTCCCGTGAACTTCCTCAAATAACACACATGGAAGGTGTTATGAATACCATCTAGTTCTTCTGGTCATTCTAGCTTGTAAGCTTGATTCCCGATCCTCTAAAGAACTTTAAACGGTCCAATAAACCTTATACTCAACTTTCCCCTTTTTGCCAAATCTTATAAGTCCCTTCCACGACGAGACTTTAAGCAAAACTGAATCTCCAACTTCGAATATTATCGGTTGTCTTTTCTTGTCAGCATAGCTCTTTTGATGATCTTGAGCAGCTAACATCCTTTCCCTAATCACTTTTAACTTTTTCAGCTGTCTGATGGACTATTTCAGGTCCCATAAACTGCTTTTCCCCAGCTTCCAGCCAACATGACCGCGTTCGACACTTTTCTCCATACAAAGCTTGGTAAGGTGCCATCTTGATGCTTGAGTGGAAACTATTATTATAGGAAAATTCTACCAGAGGTAAATGTTCATCCCAGTTACCTTGGAATTCCAGGGTACATGCTCTTTGCATATCCTCCAACGTTTGAATTGTTCGTTTGCTCTGACCATCTGTCTGCGGATGGTAAGCAGTACTCAAACACAATTTGGTACCAAATTCCTCTTGTAGACTCCTCCAAAACCTTGAGGTAAAACGGCTGTCACGATCTGATACAATCGTTAATGGAACACCGTGAAGCCTCACAATTTCCTTCACGTAAGAATTCGCAAGCTTATCCATAGACCATTTGTCGTTGTCTGCTATGAAATGCGCACTCTTAGTGAGGGGATCAGTGACCACCCAAATCATCTCGTGGCCGTTCTTTGTTCTGGGCAGTTTAGCCACGAAATCCATGGTGATGTCTTCCCATTTACCCATGGGTACAGGTAAAGGTTCTAAACTCCCATATGGTTTCTGATGTTGTGCCTTAACCCTCGCACATGTCACACACTCGACTACATACTTAGCAACATCGAGCTTCATCGTCAGCCACCAGTAGTAGGGTTTTAGATCCGTATACATTTTTGTGCTGCCGGGATGAATCAAGTACATGGTCTTGTGAGCTTCTTCCATCAAAAGATGTCTTATTCCTCCCGTCTTAGGTACCCAAATCCTATCTTGGAATACCTTCAGTCCTTGACCGTTTGTATCAAACACTAACGTTTTTCCCAAACGTTCTTCCTTTCTATCATTTTTCTCTAAAGCTTCTATCTGAGCTTTCTTTATGCTTCCCACAATTGTCGAGACAAATTCAATTCTCAACGCTCTTGGCCTTTTCTTTTCAAGGTTTACCTTCCGGCTGAGAGCATCGGCGGCAACATTTGCTTTACCAGGGTGGTAAAGTATATCACAGTCATAGTCCTTGAGTAACTCCAGTCAACGTCGTTGCCTCATGTTCAATTCCTTCTAATTAAAGAGATATCGAAGACTCTTATGATCGGTGAAAAGTTTGCATTTAGTGCCATAAAGATAATGCCTCTATATCTTTAAGGCGAATACTACCGCTGCCAACTCCAGATAATGAGTGGGGTAGTTCTTTTCATGCTCTTTCAATTGCCTCGATGCATATGCTATCACTTTATCCCTTTGGGTCAGAACATAACCTAACCCAACTCCAGATGCATCGCTATAAACTGCGAAGTCATCAACTCCTTCAGGCAAAGAAAGAATCGGTGCTTCACACAATTTATTCTTTAACTTCTCAAAAGCTTCCTTATGCTTCTCATTCCATGTATAAGTAGCTCCTTTGTGGTTTAAAGCTGTCAATGGAGCGACTATCGAAGAAAAGCCTTGGATAAATCTTCGATAATATCCAGCTAATCATAGAAAGCTTCGGATCTCCGTAGGACTTTTCGGTTGTTCCCACTTCATCACAGCTTCAATCTTCGCTGGGTCAACCATTATCCCTTCTTGGTTAACCACATGACCCAAAAATTGGACTTCTTGAATCCAAAATTCACATTTGGAGAACTTTGCATACAACTTCTCCTTTTTCAGAACTTCTAGCACTTCACGTAGATACTTGTCATGCTCCTGCTTGCTTTTTGAATAAATCAAAATATCATCTATGAACACTATCACGGATTTATCGAGGTATGGTTTACAAACCCTGTTCATCAAATCCATGAAAGCTGCTGGAGCATTGGTTAGTCCAAACGACATAACCAAGAACTCATAGTGTCCATATCTTGTTCTGAACGTAGTCTTCTTAATATCATGCTCTCTTACCTTTAGCTGATGATATCCTGACCTAAGATCGATCTTCGAGAAATAGCTCGAACCTTGCAACTGATCGAACATGTCATCAATCCTTGGCAACGGGTACTTGTTCTTTATTGTTGCCTTATTCAGCTGTCTGTAATTGATGCACATTCTCATGCTCCCATCTTTCTTCTTTACGAATAACACCGGAGCTCCCCAGGGTGATGAACTAGGTCGAATAAAACCTTTGTCCAATAATTCATGAAGTTGTGTCATAAGCTCTTTCATCTCTGTTGGTGCTAGTCGATACAGTGCTTTTGCTATTGGCGTCGTTCCTGGTAACAAGTCGATACGAAATTCTACTTGTCGATCAGGGGGTAATCCGGGAAGATCTTCAGGAAAGACTTCCGGATAGTCACACACCACCAGAATATTCTGCACCTCCTTCTTTTCCTTCTTAGCATCGATCACGAATGCTAGATATGATGTACATCCCTTGGCCAAACACTTTCTGGATTTCATTAGGGAAATGATTCCAGAGTTTACTCTGCGTTTGTCTCCATACACCATAAACGACTCTTTCCCTGGCGGTTTCACTTTTACTATCTTCTACCTGCACAATATTTCGGCATCATTGGCGCTAAGCCAATCCATTCCTAGAACGATGTCGAAACCATTTAACTCGATAGACAATAATTCCTCGTGGAACTTATTCCCATTCAAGTCAATGAAGATTATTTTTCATACGATGGATAACAGGTACAAACTTTCCACTACCAACCTCGACTATTAAAGCATTAACTAGTCTATCAATAGGCAAAGCTAGTTTTCTACCAAATTCATGCGAAATAAAGGAGTAGTTGGCTCCATAATCAAACAAAATTTGGGCAGGCAATTAGTTTACGAGAAAGGTACCTGATGCGACATCAGCTTCTTCTTTCGCAGCTTCAAGTGTCACCTGAAAGGCTCTCGCCTTCGGCTTTGGTGGAAGATTGGGTGTGACAACCGTCACTTTCTGGTCAAGTCAAAGTCAAAGAAAGTCAAGAAGTCAAACCGGCCAACTCAATTAACCCTTGTATATTAGGGTTTACATTATGTTTACTATTGTACAACACACCATCCTAATGCAAAGTATCACTTAGAGTTTTCACGTGTTCAGAAAATCTAAACCCTAATCAGGGTAAGTGATGGAACTACTCGATAAAACATTATTACATACCTTACGGGAGCGTATAACACTCATAACAAGGCATAACGGGGTTTACAAACCTTGCGTTTCGAAGTTAAACACTCGCAAAGGTCACAAACAAAGTCTCTCTCAATCTCTCTCGCTATCTCTCTCTCTCTCTCTCTCTCTCCCAAATCTCTCTCAAAATCTCTTTCAACTTCATATAATCACTCAGGGCATCCCGACCCTTAATTTAGTCAAAACAACTCAAAATGGGAAGATTTCTCAAAAATCAGCCATGTAGAACCGAAACTAGCCTTAAAGGGGCGAAACCTCCTAGGAACCGAACCTCCCTATAAGGACCGAAACCTCATAGGAACCGAAACTAACCTTAGGGACCGAACCTACCAAGAACCAAACTCCCCTTTGAGGACTGAACTCACTTTCGGTTCGGGTCAAGTCCCTTCGGACCGAAGCCCCTCCTACTTTCGGTCCATTTCACTTTCGGTCCATTTCGCTTCCCATGTACCTTCGGTTCCCACTCGAGCAGTTTCGCCTGCAAGCCTTTAGGACCGAACCTACCTTCAGTTCTAGCCCATAGACCAAACCTACCTTCGGTTCTAAGCTCCAAGGACCGAACCCTCACCTCAGACCTCGCAGGTTCGCCTCTTGATCCCAGTTTTCGAGTACTTTCGCGTTTAAAGCTCGTTTTTCATCATTTTAACATGGGATTTTCACCCAAACTCATATTTTGGCATATAAGACCCTATATATTCACATTTTAATCACATTTTGGGGGAAATCTTAATCTAGGAATAATATCTATTGTGTAAGATATTGTGTTGGAGTGTTGACTTTTCATTGAGTATGACACAAGCTATCCCCCATACCCACTTATGACAACCTCCAGTCACTATTCCTCCCTACCTAGTCAACTATTTGTCCTCTCACACTACCCTCCAGCAAAATATCTTGATCAAATACTGGAAAACCCTCATCTCTCCTTCCACTTTACTCACTCTCTCACCAAAAAGCAAACACCTCTCTCTCTCTCTCTCTCTCTCTCTCTCATTTTCCTTCTCTAGAACTCGAGATTTCAAGGCTGTTCTTGAGCATCCTCCTCCAGTCTTGGTAAGTATCTTCATCCTATACTTGAGTACTCTACACTCCTTCATTCAAATCATGAATCTCTTATACAAATATCGTTATATTTGTGCCTAGGATCTTCAAATCTTCAAGCACCTCCCAAGTGTTCTTGACTTGAAAACGTCTCTTCATCCACATTCATCTCAGAAAATCACTCAAGGTGAGTTCATACCCCTACATTTTCATGCTTTCTTCAAGTTTTAGGGGGGGGGGGGGGGGAATAGAAGTTAAATCACCTTAACACAACTCAAACTCATACTTCAGCTTTTCACAGAAAAGTTGAGTCCTATTCACGGACTGTTTTGACCATCTTAAACTTAATATCATTCAAAACTGTTTAATATGCAAGTAGTTCAGGTTTATAACTTTCTAATGACTACTTGCACATCTCCATATGATTTTTCTACAATTTATGGTGATTTTTACAAAACTGCCTACCATTTCAGAAACGAATCCGGGCCAGTCTATGAATATGAACATTTTCACACAAGTTAGATACTTCTAAAAATCATAATAAAAATTATGAATAAACTAGACACATTTTCTAAACTCTCAGAGTTTACGGATTCAGTTTTCAACTTCGTATGATTTTTCTGTGACTTTTCTAATACAGTTAGGAAAGTTAAAAACAAGTTACTTAGCTTACAATATTAACAACACTTTGTAACATGTTGAGCAAAGTGTATAACCATAAGCTTCTAAATGTTGAATGTATTTTCGTGTTAGTTTAACATCATAAACAGAATTAGACATTCACGATAAAGGTTTTAGTACACTTCAAATAAGTACAATAACTATAATAAGTATAGTTTATGGATGTTTACAATACAAACATACTACGTAGAAAAGGGGATTTAATTCCACCACGGAAAAGGTTTTACACTCAATACAAATAGGTTTTTCATATACTACATGATAAATATAATAGGTATAGTTTATGGATTTCACATCACGAATTTATTACTCAAAGGGAGATTTCACTTCCACCACGGAAAATGTTTTACATTTAAACCACACGTAAACTCGTTAACGTAAGTTGTGAGACAATTTTTCAATTGTACTCTTAGAGTACGGGTTAAAATTCCTACAAGTTATAACCAGATTCTCTTGTAGGGAGAGCGTGATAATTGTGTATAGATCTATATTGGGATTGACACCCCACACCTTGCTGCTAGCTACAGCAGGACCTGCAGGTCTACGGGTGACAAGAGTCATAAGATATTGACATCTGAAAAACGTTGTAGCAGGTGCATTCTAGTTATAGTATGGTTATAACGACTCACATAGGGAGTTAACAACATTTCAAGTTTACGGGAAAATTCTACTTTAAATAGGGGTTTTATCTATCTAAAACTGCATACATTGTTATAAGTACAAAATACACACATACTCTGGGTCTTGGGATTTAAGACTACACGACTTTTTATAAGGAAAATATTGGATTTTTATTGGGTACACATTACAATTACAAACACGTTATAAGTACAAAATACGCACATACTCTCGGTCTTGGGATTTAAGACTACACGACTTTTTATAAGGAAAACATTGGATTTTTCTTGAAGTATACGTTACATTTACAAACAAAGGTTTTCAAACTCTACATCCAAAAGGTTATGAACTCACCAACTTAATTGTTGACACTTTTTCGAAATTACTTGTATTCTCAGGAGATCAGTGAAACAGGAAATCAACAGCTTTTGAGGATGGGACGTTGAATAGTCAAACATTTCATTTTTGTCATCATAGTGTAATTGATTTTGAAACACGTAAACTCATACTATGGTGTAACTTTCTCAATTATATTTATGATGGTTGTGTTACTTTGAGCACTATTATACTCGTTGTTGTGATACTATACATGAAGTCTGCCACCCCCGGACATTTCCGCCATCCTTGGTTTGGGGGTGTGACATTGGGCTTTGCTGCATCCTTCTTTTTCGACCAATCCTTCGAAATGTGCCCCTCTTCATTGCACCCATAACAAACTTTCTTAACAAAGGTGCATTCATTGGCATAATGCCCAGGCTTTCCACATTTGTAACAAGTGACTTCCTCGCTACATTTCCCAACATGTTTCTTCTTACACTTGTCACACCACTTGGCTTCGGCTCCTCCTTCGAATTTCCTCGAACCAGTCTTCGAGAATTTGTTCTTTTTATTGGAACCTGAAGCTCCTTCAAACTTTCTCTTTTCTCCAACTTCAACCTTGCTGGCAGCTCTCCCCTTAATCATATCTTCAACAGACTTGGCATCCCAGATAGCTGCCTCCAAAGTAAGTTCCTGACGCGCTGGCACCACGTACTCCCATGGAAGTCCCTTTGCGTACCTGTCAATTTTTGTCAGCTCATCTGGGACAATACGCAAAGCAAACTCCATTTTGTCTGTGAAGTTATTTGTGTATTCATCAATGGTCATAATTCCTTTCTTCAACGTCAGAAATTGGTTTTCTAGCTCAAGCACATTTTGGGCCGAGCAGTACTTGCGCTTGAATTGCACCAAGAACTCTGCCCAAGTCAGTTGCAATGGCTCATTAGGGCTTAGTGTTTTCCCCAGAGTGTTCCACCAACGAACAACGCTACCTCTGAACTGACGCACTGCAAATGTGGTTTGTAACTTGCCTTGGCAACCACATGTCATGAAAGCCTATTCCATTTCCGAGATCCAATCCATTACTCCGATGGGATCTTCTTTTCCAGTGAAAGTTGATGGCTTGCAAGTCATAAAGTCTTTATACTTGCATCCATTTCTCTCCACTCTATCCTCGTGGTTATTTCTCCTAACCACAAGCGGTTCACTTTGCGATGGGATCTACTATAATTTCCTTCTTCAGATTGATTGTCATTTAATTCAGGTTGTTCAACAGGAATTGAGGGTTCACTCCTATTTTTCAGCAATATTTGCCTCATTTCCTCCCTTTGTTCAGCCATCATTGTCTGAATCATGGCTTGTACTCCAGCCATTGTGATGGGTTCTGGTGCAGCTTCTACTATTGGCACCTGTTCCATCACTTGGGGTTGAGGTTGTTGGTTTCTGTTTGCATCTCCAGCTCCACTTCGAGTTCTTGCCATTTTGATCTATATACCAAATAAGGCGAATTTAGATCTTTATTCACAATAGATATGTAAATTCTCCTTATCACTCCGAAACATTTACATGCTAGTTGTAATATCGTAATCGTACGCTTAGAATCCTAAACACATAAGGTTTCCAGATCCGATCGGCAACAGACCATAGATCCGAACAAATAATGGCATGTATGGCAAACATATAGCATTTAGGACATAAAACCATTTTAGACATCTTTCCTAAAATATACTAGAGCTCGTGTCTAAAATATGCTAGACACTCATCTCACGATCATCACTTAGAATTCTAAGTTTAAGTCTAGAAATCCTACAAATTCCTAGTTCGCTTAAACTAATGCTCTGATACCAACTGTGACATCCCCAAATTTCTCGGCCAGAAAAGAGCGATTTAATTTATGCTTTTACAATAAAATCAGAGTAATCTTTTTAAAAGATGTTGCGGAATTTGTCCCCAAAACAAATCAGAGTAATCTTTTTAAAAGATGTTGCGGAAACAGAGTACCATAACATTTCTTAAAGAAATATATATTTTCATTTTATAAAAAAACCTCGGGATGTCGCGTTCGGATACAGATCAAAAGCATAAACAATACATTATAAGACTTACAATACTTATTTACAACTACTGGCCTATAATCCAAAAATCTCTCCTCATCATCCGACTATGCTCGGGGTCCACTACCTGTAATATAAAAAGTTGAGTGGGTCAGGCTTGGGAGCATGGTGAGCATATAGGGTTTTCAACCCACAAATAATAATAAATTTATTAAATTCATCAACCAACAATAACCCTGATTTCTCATTCCCATTATCCTCACTTTACGTCCGTAAACACCTATCACAAGGGACCTAGCCTAAGGATCATCATCGGGATGGACACTACTGCTAAGGGGACTCCTCAACCATACATGTCCTTAAGGAAACCATGAGGGGGATGGAGTACACCAATGAACATATAGTTCACCAACACCTACAGGTTGCGAACCTGCTAGCGTTCCACTGCACTGTCTAGAAAGGTCTGTGTTCGTCATCTATACTCCGCTAGATGACAACAAAAACAACAACAACAACAACATCGAGGACTCTCATCATTTTAACACACATCATCTATTTCGTCTACCCATGTTTTACCCAACATATTTGTAGATAAAAATACATATACAATTAAAAACTTGTATAAAACATCTATTCAACAGCCATCACAAATAAACAATCAATATAATTACACATAGTACGTATTTTATAGAAAATACTTCATATGTATGTGTAAGATGAAAGTGACTACACACTCACTTGATTTAACGATAATTGGGCAGCACTTCGTTTCCTAAAACGATCGTTTTCGATGAAAGCATGAGTTTTAATGAAAAATCGGGCCTTGCACTGGTTGAGCTTCAAACCGAAAAGATAAAATTCTCGGGCTCTTCGGGCACTCCGGAACGTGTTTCGGGTGTTGGGTATGATCTCGGGGCTTCGGGGGATGCTAAATAGCTTAAAAGAGGGTGTAAGGGTGAAAAATGAAAGAATTTCTAACATTAGCCGGGAGGGTTCGCACCTCCCTTTTATAGGGTGAACTTCGTACCGAGGGGGGCACGTGGCTTGCATGCGAGGGTGCCAGGCTTCGGATGCGAGGGCTGCACACGCGGTTGATGCGAGACCGAGACACGGGGAAGGCAGCCGGTGACTTCTGATTGGCCGAGCCTTCGGTGCGAGGAGGGTACGACATGGGTCGACAGCTGGCCTCAGATGACTCATCATTTCAGACATGCGGCATGCTGCAAGAGAGGGTGACGTGGCCGAAGTTGAGCCATGCGAAATTCCTCGGTTTTAGCATTTTTCTCGATTTTTGTGTCCCAAGCTTCTAAAATCCTTAAACTTTCGCATACGGGCTCCGTTTTTGACGTTATTTATATGCACGCGTAGGTAAAATTATGCTCTACAACTTTTGTTTAGACTCCGTCGACTAATTTTGACTTTATTTTTAATATTATTTTTTTTAACAGACCGGGAGAGGAAAATCCATTAAAAATTCATAACTTCTTCATCCGACGTCCGTTTTCGTCTGTCTTTTTACCGTTGTACTACTATTTACGTGACCTTCGATTCTCGTTTAGGTTGTGTCAGCTAAAAATCACTTGATCTAAAATTCGAGTCTTTAGCTATCTACTCCTAAGCTGAAACTTAGAAAAATCATAATTTCCTCATACGAAGTCAGATTTGGGCGTTCTTTTTATTCATGCTCTCGATTTAATGAACACCACGACTTTCATTTAGATCACCAAGGCTAAAAAGTAGTTTATCAAAAACTCACTTTTTACATCATTTGGCACCGTGCCGGTTTTGTCGCGGAACTTCGACATGTCATAACTTCCTCGTTATAACTCGGAATTCGGTATTCTTTATATATCCAAAATCCTTGTCACGACCACTACAACTTCATTCATAGATATTAGGTTTATCTAATATTTATTTTCGATGCTTATTTTTATTCTTAATTAATTAAATCCTAATAATTAAGCATAAAACACATAATTCACATAATAATCACATAATTCCTCTTTATTTCTTCAAAATGAGTTACAAAGGTTGACCTAGACTATTACATCATCATTAATGCCTATCCTAGAAACACGGGCGTTACATTAAATAATATCAGAGTGACGGATTTGACCCTACTGCACTACTTTTGATTTAGTCTAATCGTTGTGGGGATGAGTCTTTTACTCAAAGGATTATCTAAGCTTTGATGCATGTGATTGTATTCATGAAGTAGTTAACTGACATTATTGGCAGTTCTTCAGCAGCTGATGGAAGGGTGGGGTAAGGAACCTAGGAGAGCTTATGATGTGTTGTTGCGGGTTGGCATGCACTGTTTTGGCGATGGGTATTCGTTTGAGAATGGGTGTATAAGAATGGATAGGATGGATGCGGGCAAGAGTGGTTACATAGATGACTCGAGATGATTCTTGATGAAATTATGGATAGGTGTGGAAGGTAGTATTAAGCCTGTACTACTGGAAACACTGGATCCATATTCGACTCGAGGAAAATCGGAGGATTCTAAGGAACTGGTTAAGAAAGGTGGCATGGTTTGGCACCATGATTTGTTGCGGTATATTTCCTCATTTATGATTTTATTGAGTATGATCATCCAGGTTAAGGATGGGTCATATGATTGTTCGGGCCTCAGTGGCCATGTCTTTTGGGTTTCAATGGTGCAAAAACATGAAAGGTAGTTGATTCTGAGTTCTGGAGGGACTTGATCAAGTAGTGATAGTTGAGTTATGGGACTCAAGAAGGAAGTGAGTGTGATGAATGGATCGAGGATCGTAGCCGTAGATAAAGTGATTGGAAGATGGATTGGGATACTATCATCGACAGGGGTTACGTACTTCCAGCTTTCCACAATCGGAGGAGAGAGAGAGAGAGAGAGAGAGAGAGAGAGAGAGAGAGAGAGAGAGAATGGTCATGTGATTTTCAGGGATGGGATGAAGTCCTGACATGAGCCTAGAAGATTGTGGTTTTCTTGTCGACAAGTATGGTAGCGTAAGAATGCACAAAAGGGTTTTGCGGTGCGGTTGCTTTGAGATGAGATCAAGGGTCTTCTTTCTTGAAATCAGTTAGGTCAAGTGTTAGTTGATTGTTCAGGAACCAAGCGAAGTGAATTAGCAAGAGCAACTTTTTTTGTCTCTGGTGTATCCTGACTATGAGACTGATGGTTCTTATAATTATGAGTAATGCTCGTGAGAAATTATTTGCTGGGGAATTAGGCGAGGCGTGTGGTAGTTCATTTGTTTCTAGTTGGAGAATTGGTTTCATGAGTGGGAAAAATTATTGTTTGTACATTCGCATGGGATTTTGGAATTAGAAGGTGGTTATGAATAGGAGGTTTTCGGGGTTTCCAGCTGAGATCTGGGATAACTTTGTCTTCATTTGGTCTTTATCTGGAAGACCGTTTGAGATGTGGTATGTCTGCAACGTCATTTGTTGGTAGTTCGAACCCTAAGTGGGGGAGAGCTGACTATTATGGTTGAAGGATCAGTGTTATGTTTGAGTTTATGATTTCAGAAGAATGGGTCGTAGGGATTGGCGGTTCGGGTATGCGGAACTTCGGTTCAGGATTTGGTCAGGACGGGGGTACAGAGCAAGTTATCATCAGGGGTATGTGAGCAGGAATGCAAGAGTCATCTTCATGGCAAGAAGATATTGGATAAGGAAGGTTGTTGTATCCAGTGGTTTATACGATGTCGCTGAACAGATCAATAGATGTTTGAGACGCTCAGGTTGAGCATTGAGTGCTGAGAGATTGCTCAACTCGTTACACAGATTGCCATCCATGTTCTAGGGTGGGCAATATTGATCGGTAAATCAGCTTCAGAGTTTGGTATGTTTAATCTGACATGGGTATTGTGAAAGCAGTGTATTGGGTTATTGGGTTAGTTGTCAATGCATTCTCGGTCATTGGTCTTTTCGTTCATCATCAAAAGTGGAGGTTCTTCGAAATTTTCGTGTTGTGTCAGTTGAATTTCAATGGATGCGTGAACCAATCGTCAAGTTCCGTATGTTTATATTTTCTATGGTTTCTGCGTATGTTTACCCTCTATTGTGGCATGGAATTTTGGTTCATAGCTGGCTCAAGTTTCACAGTTATCCTTGATTATTGGAAGTTCGGATGTTGGGGCAACGTTGTTTAAGTTTCTTGTTTTGGCAGCATTTCTAGATCACCTTGGAAGTTTTCTCAAGCTATTGCGGATTGGTGTAATCACTTCGGTTTTTCAATCACGGTATGGAATCTTCTATCGATCATTCACGTGGGTGTTTCTACTAATGGTTGAGGTTCGTCTAGTTTTGCGTTGATATCATTCTGTGTTTGATAGAAGGGTATGGCCCATGTTGTGTTCACATAGCATTGAGAGAGATGCTTTTTGGGCTCCTGCAAGTCAGTGGACTGCTTGTTGGGTATCTTTAGGTCCCTGTGGGGCTATTCGTGAGTGTTTAGGCTATGAATGTGGTGTCGGCGAGAGCGGTTTAGTATCGTGATCTTATCGTGTAATGGATAGCAGGTGTCTCGATGTATCATGAACCAGTGGCTGTATGATTTATATGGGTAAGACCCGATGGACTTTTGTTTAATACTCTTAGGTCACAGATCGTTAGCTTTCTTGGCTTATTTGGGCATTAGTGCAATGTGGGAGTTGAGAGATTCGGTGATAAGCTGGTTTGGATCATCTAGGTAGTTAAGGTTGTTAGGAATGATGGTTGTGCACCGGTAGCCGCTTGTAGAGTGTTTGCATTGTGAACTTGGGTTGCTTGAGGGCTGTCTACCAGGATATTGATTATCAATGATGGGCATCGATTATGAAATCTCGAGCCATGAGGTCCATTTTGAATGTATCGAGCAATTCGTCAGGTGGGGGTACACCTGAGCTGGCATGGGATTTTGTTTCAGCGTGAGCATTTTTTTGGATTGACCATCATTATGCTTGTGAGATCAGCAGGTTGGTGATGACTTGTCAGGAAGTCCAGCGTGAATTTGAGGTTGTAGGTGCAACCTCCGAATTGGGATTTGGTGTAATTCGCTTTTTTTTGTATATTTTAAGCATTCCTTCTGCATAGTAGAAAGGTACTTCTACTCAGGGACTAGGGGTGGCTGCGATGAATGAATGATAAATTGTCCTAGGGAATAATCTGATGGGGTTTGTACTGATGGGTTAATGCTTTAGGAAAGTTACTGCTTTCAGTGATTATCATAGTGTTATGAGGTTTTCCAGTTGGAAAGAGTAAGGTAGTTTTTTCAGTTCTTGGGCAGGGCTACTGGGTTTCCTTCTTTTGGGCTGAGAACAGAGTGTTAAGGTTCATCCTTTTAGATGTATAAGCAATTTCTACCACGAGAGGTTTTAGATGGCAGGTTTGGGAGGCGGTAGTTGGTATTAAATGATTTTTGGTCTTAATCAGGATACAGGAAGTTTTGTCAGGGTCGGCTAGCGGTGGAGGAAGTATTAAGGAATGATTTCGAGGACATAATCTAATTTAAGCGGGGGAGAGATGGAACACCATGTTTCATAATTCGGGACCATGATCCGAAGACCAGTTATCATAAGGCTTAAGGCCTTTGGGAAAGAGGCTTAGACCCCTTTGTGTACGGATAATGTAAGTTGGGTGATCTTTGAGTTAAATTGTGTTTTGGAGTCCAAGGTTATATCGGTAAAGTGGCACTGCGAGTCTTTTATAGATTTTGTATTTTGGTTCAGAATGATTTATGGCAAGGGGGAATTGATAGAAGTGTAGAGCTTCTCATTACCTTTATATGGATATAAAGATCGTCGAAAACGGAGCTGAAACGACGTAGTTATGGCTTTCGGAAGTTGGTGTCTTTAAGCTAAGCCTAGTACATGGGGTGTACATATGGAGTACACCGGGCGTACTAGGCAGAAGGATCGTGGGCATCTATTTGAGTATGTTGGGCATACGGGGAGTTTGCGGTGCATACTTCAGACTCATGCAAACCCTAATTTAGGGTCTTGGACCATATTTAATGATCATAAATCCACTCCAATCCCTCCTTTATTCAGCCTCCATCCCATTAAATCCTAGATTCGAAACCCTAGCTTCCATTTGAGCATTTTTTTGGTTTTTGGTGTGATTTTAGTGTGCCATGGAGAAGAAGGAGTTCTTGTTGGAAGCATTTCTTGGCTTTGAGCTTGTGGATCCAAGCTCTAAGCATCTTCATCAACTTCCAGGAGGTATAAAGTTTCTAACTTGTTGAATCTATGTGTTATATATAGTCCAGGGTGTGGTTTGGGTTTATTTTAGTCCTTAGAGTCATCCTTGTGAGTATGAGCTACTCTAGGAGCTTAGAATGTTGGATCTTAGAACTTCTGAGGTTGTGGGTTCATAACAATGTCATCTTGATGCGTTTGGTTGAGTCTTGATTAAGTTGATGTTCATATTATGGGTTCCGAAGGATAAAAAATAGGTTTTGGGTCCCATTAATGCATGGAAGGGAGTAAACTTGGAAACTTTATTCTTGATGAACTTGTCTAGGGATCATATCTGTGTTTGGACAACTTGTCTTAACCCAATAAGAGCTTAGTGTTGATTTTTGGGCCTTTGATGAGTATGTTGGGCATACGTTGAGAGTACGCTCAACATAATGCTAGTTTGTGCATCATTTGCTTGTCTGTGGTGCTTCGGGGGTGAGTACGCGGGTCGTACATATATGCTACACAGGGTGTATTCCCCAGAGTGTCTATTTTGGGACTTTTAGGGTTTGCGCCTTGTTAGGACATTGGACTTCTGACTTTGGGCCATTGATAGACTATTGGCTTTCTTGGAATTAGGTCCATGATGGTTTTTGGGGCCAATTACAAAATCAGGCGATATTGGGCATTGGGATGCCATTTTGGAAATTGGGCTTTTGAGCAAATGGGTTGGGCCTTGATCTTAGGGGGGTTAGAAAAGGGTAAAAAGGTATTTTACCCTTAATATTGGACAAGTAATCTAGGTTCTTGATTATGGGTCGAGATCCAATTATTAATTGGATAGTATTTGATGATGTTAGCGCGGGGATGTTCCAGATCAGCATAACAAGATTTTATCTGAGCTATTTAGCGGCTTGAGGTGAGTTTTCCTTCACTATATCCACGGTTCGAAGGCACCAATGTCGGCCCACTAGTTTATGATGTAGTATGATGAATGTCTTTGTGGCAATTGTCAGTTATTCCTGTTTATGCTTGGTGACTTTGTGATTCCTGTTATGATATTATGTGGTAGTAGTAGGGGTGAAATAGACCCGATATCCGGTTGAAATAGACTGAAGGGGATTACAAACACCCATATATTCTTGATAGTATCCGGTTGAAATAGACCGAAGGGGATTTCAAGCACCTATATATGCTTGATAGTATCCGGTTGAAATAGACCGAAGGGGTAGGCAAGTACCCATATATGCTTGATAGTATCCTGTTGAAATAGACCGAAGGGGTAGGCAAGCACCCATATATGTTTGGCTGTATGTTTGTATGGTATGTGGTATCTTGGAGAACTCACTAAGCTTTGTGCTTACAGTTTTTAGTTTATGTTTCAGGTATCTCGATTTCAAAAGGGAAGAGCTCGGGATTACTGCATTGTACACACCACATTGTTTTGCATTTTATATAAAACTGATGAATTTGGATGTTTACTGACATACTCTAAGTTCATTATGGTTTTATGACATGGTTTTATTAATATTAAAAAATCGAAATTTTGGTCTTTATTTTTTGCGACATTACATCTAGCCTCATCTGTATCTCCAAAATGGTAATGATCACAAGATGAAGCGGTTCAGGTTCTAATTCAGAACCAAGGGAGACTAACATTCGCGACTGGATAGAAGCGACTATATCAACAGCCGTAAGAGAAATAATTGCATAGATGTTCGGATCTGTCAAGACCAAACTAATTTCCATGTTTGACGAACGTTATGCCGCCGTAGCTAGCATCGCTACCGCGGCAGCCACTACTGCTGTTGCTGCTGCAGCCTCGCCTCCGGAGTAGGAGATGCCTATAGGGAGTTCAATAGCACCAAAAGCCCAGAGTTTTAAGGTGTTAGGGATCCAATCGTTGCAATAAGGTGGATCTCCGATGTTGAAGGATGCTTCTACAGTTGTTCTTGGCCATCCAACCTAAAGTTTAGGTGTACGCACAAACTTTTCTACCATGAGGCGAAAGATTGGTGGAATTTTGTCACAAAGGACTATTTACCTGTTGAGAAAAGTGAAGTGGCATGGGAATAGTTTGTGGAAAAGTTTAGGGAAGAGTATGTTCCACTTTTAGAGAGGGATTAACTAGCTCAAGAATACTTGTCGCTTAACCAAACAATAGAGTCGGTGACCGAGATCACCAAGATGTACACAGAGAGGGCCTTATTCTGCCCATAATATTCATCCTCAGAACAAGTGCATATGTATCGGTACCTGAGCAATCAATACAAGACCCTAGAAGAGATGCAAGACCATGCTAGATGGAGGGAGATTGAGTTTGAAATTCAAGCGAAGGAAAAGAGGCAGACTCCAGCTCCGTCCCAGCCAGCAGCCAAAAGATCCAAGCACACATATTCAAGGTCTAACGGACCAAAAGGTCCAAGGTTTGTTAAGTGTGGAAAATCACATGGAGGAATTTTCCTGATGTAATATGCTACAAGTGAGGAAAGGAAGGACATTACATCTGAGACTATAAGCAAGGAGCATAAAGAGAGTGCATTTGTTTCCACTGCAATCAAATGTACCATATCCAGACTTATTTTCCTCTTCTGAACCCAAAAATCGCAATACAGGCTCCAGGAAATGAAACATTAAGGTTAACCGACGGAAGACAATGAGGAGTTGGATCCCTAAGGATCAAAGGGAGAGCCTTTCAACTCATAGCAGAGGAAGCAATAGAAGCACTAAAAAACATGCTTGGTTGTTCTTCTGATCGTGGGAAAGCTCCAGCATAAGTGTGATCATGGCATAGAAGTCAATAGTACTCTCAGGCTTCAACTAATGTAATTGATGGGATTTCTAGGTTATAAACGAAAAAATACATGTGGCGGAAAAACACTAAAACCCTTCAGTTTACATGAAACCAAGAAAGGATGTATGTTTTCTCTATTGATAGCAACTAACTATGAATATCAAGAAACCCTAGGAGAGAGGATATGAAATCGAAATTCATATAAAATTAGGGTTACATACCTTTTGATTATTATTATAAATAATCGAAGTTGAATCATTCTTCTAGATCTTGGAAAGCTAGCACCAAAAGAATGGATACCTCTAATGGCTTGTACCCAAAACCCTAGTAGCAAGAGGACTTGAGGAGAGAGGAGGCTTGAGAAAAATTTAGGATCTATGACGGAAAGCCAAGGTGTGTGAAAATAGGAAACCATGGTGTCCTATTTATATTTGCTTAAGGAAACTCCCATGGAAACTAAAGAGTCCTTGAATGATTAGTTCTAATTAATCATAGAATTATATCCAAATTAATTCTAATTAATCAAGTAATCATTACTATTTCCAATTAATATATTAATCATATAACATATTAATAAATCATATATTTCAATTTCTAATTACTTTATTATTCGTATAATAAACTAACAAATTATCCTCTATCTCCAAATGTCATTCTAATTAGTTACTAGTTTTGAGGGCAACCCAAAAAGGACTTTGCTTCTAAATCAAGAATATACCAATTTAGTTATTGTCTTAGACACCTTAATCTAACAGTAATTAATGTTCGATGACAATATTATAAAAAATATGGGATGTTTACTTTACACATGATTGCTAGTGTTAAAGATAGTCAAACGTATGCGTTAGTGTATTCCCAAAAAAAACTTATGTGTATCCTATTTAGAGGATGTCACTTGCGAAGAATACAAGTATTTGTAGTATGATAGAAATATCAGAGGTCATTTGATATGACAAACATTAGTTTCGTCAAAGTCAAAATGGAAAACAATTATATAAACAAATCCAGCTTAGGCTTTAATTAGTGACAAGCAGTAGCAGATAATGGGTGGAACCCAAGTAGGGGGGGGGAATCGACCCGTAAAGAAGATGTACGAGGAGTAGCTCGTCTTTTGGCTTCGACACCAAGGTATAGGAGTGGTAACGCAATTAGGTAAAGAATTTTAATTTCATATTCGTCGTAAGGAATACGACCCAAATAGATAAAAGTTTTCATTTTGGTTTAGGGTAAAGAAAGTCTCATGTTAAGATTATCCATAGGCTGTGAGCTTCTTGCTTCTTAAGGAAAGGTTTGGTCTTTCCGTCCAAGCATCATATATGATTTAGGAAATTACCGAATTCCTAGATATGACTCAGACAACCAAGAGGACCCGATAGGTTTGTAGGATGTAGGATTTATCCTCACAGCAGAGGATTAGTAGATAAGAACTTCAGTAGGTCGCATAGATCACTATGAAAAGAGTCAAGTACTCAAGACATATACAAGACTTAGAAATTTAATCCAGACCATATTGAGGATTTCAAAAACCCTTTAGTTAAATTTCAGGCTACTATGACACCTGAACTAGGCAGATAAGCTACCTACAATATACGATCGTAAGTGGTCTAAGGGTACGACATAGAAAAATATCATGGGACATGAAGTCAAAATAGTGCACCGTAAGCCTTTTATAAAGACAAGTTCTCGAAAGTGATTTCCACTAGGACTTCATAGATAAATTTCCCGAGTTACCTGCGTTAAGACAAGTCAACAATGTTCCTAGTCAACAGAACGAATCAACATTTCATGTCTGAAGGTGACCATTTATTTTAAAATATTAATTCAGAGAGTCCCAACCGATGAGTTCCCAGTTTTGGAAGACCTTGCGAGGAGCTCAGGAGTACGTATAAGGTAGAAAATGAAGTTCTATGAGACATATTGATGCAACAACGTCGGTATAAATGACCTTATAGTATAAACAACCCCATATTTGCGTTAGGAGTAGGATTTCAGGGACGAAATCTCAATAAGTGGGGGAGAGTTGTAACACCTCATTTTTTTCCTTATAGTATAAATGACCTGCCACGTAAATAGATGTATTTGATAGAATACTATTTAGGATAAATAGTATTGAATAAAGTCGTAGTAATCATAGAACCGAAAGCGTACGCAGAAAGAACATCAAATCTTTCTTAATAAGAAGAAGTTATAATTTTTAGAAGTTCCAGCATAGCAATGTATGACACAGAAAATGAAATAGAGATCTGTCTATTGTTAGGAAAAAAAAATCTAAATGAGAGTTGAAGATCTCGTCAATATAATTTCATCTATAAAAAGAGAGTCAATAGCGGAATTCATATTAGAGAGTTATGATTTTTATACAGACTTTAACAATCTTTGTCTATTAAGAATATAACTTTAAAAATAAAGTCCAAATTAGCTGACGGAGTCTAAACGAAAGTTGTAGATCTCATTAATAACTACGTGTGGTTATAAAAGCCGTCAAAAACGGAGTTCGTATGGAGAATATATGGAATTTTTAAGAAATCAGAAATCTCCGCGGGCAGTTGCGGGCACCGACCAGATGTGCGGCGTGCACTGACACGTAAATGCGATCCAGCATAATTCTGCAATGTGTCAAACAATGGATGAAGCTACATCATCGGCCCCGACCAAATGCATGGCCTGCAGGGGACCAGGTGCACGGCGCGCAACCTCCCCAACTCTATAAATAGAAATTGATTTCTGCTTATTTTCTTTAAACTTCTTTCATATTCTCGCTAGAACATTTCTAGCCTTTCAGTCTTTTACTCTCAAGTTTCCGGCCACTTCGAAGAAGCCATACGATATCAGATAGCTTGTGAATAGAAGCACCCGAATCAAAATTTTGCTCACATAATTCCCGGTTCTCGCTAGATTACTTTGTAAGTTAAGCTATATTTGTTTTATTTAAGTGCAACTTTTCATGACAGTCATAGTCGTTATTATGAACCTATGATTAAGATTTATCAGTAATTTCAAGTCCTTATACTATATGATCTACTTACGGGAGTAATTTCTAGCATGGATTTAGTGAGGTGTTTAAAGTGGGATTTCCAAACAGTGTACTTTGTATACCAAACAGACCCTACCTGCAATATGATCCTACCTTGTTATTCCTTACTTGATAGATCTTGATATATATATATATATATATATATATATATATATATATATATATATATATATATATATATATATATATATATATATATATATATATATATATATATATATATATATACTATTTTTGTTTTGGTACTTATAAAATAGTGTTTATTAATATATCGTTCTAACGTATGATTTGTATTTTTTCTTGTAAATGAGGATGTTAATAATGTTACTGTTGTTGTAAATGTTGTAGGGTTGATTATTATGGGTAAACGAATAAAATATGGATACATGTTAGAAGTATTTGTATATACGTCAGTTAGATTAGTTTTTTTCATGTTTGTTGACATGCTTTTATCCTTTTGGAAGAAATGTATAATACTGCATGTTGTGTCAAGTTGGTTCACGCCCCATGAAGTATTTTATAACTTACATCTATTATATTTTATAATTTTCTTACTGCACACAAACACACACTTTAAGGCTTGAAATGTGTTCACATGGTGGTTCTTGGGTTACAACACGAATGAGAGGGTGAAGGAAAATAAGGTCATAAGGATGCTTAAATACCTGCCAAACCCTAAAAATTAAGGTTTCCCCATTTAGGAAGTAAACCCAACGTACAAGGATGTACACCCAACGTACTAGGGCGCGCCCTAGTACGCTCAGCATACACCACGTACGCATGGCGTACTCCGAAGCTATAATTTACCAAAATGCCATTAAGGCTCTTTTTGCATATCATTCTTGAACTTTGGGACCAATTGCAATATAAATAAATTAAATGGTTGAAATTTAAGTACCTTAACATCGAGATGTTACAGAATAAATGGTTTTAGTTATTGGTCGTAATATTTTGTAATGTGTACTATTGTTTTTCCTTAAGACTTTGAAAATGCAGTGCATTAAATCGAAGTTAATTTTATGTTATTATTACATCACTTTAATACTATTAGCGAAATGTATAATTATAATTCTATGATGTAGATGGTTACATATGAGAATAATGAAAAAGTGAAAAAGCATGATGAAAAAGATAATGTAAATACTTTTGTATACTTTAGGTATATTACTTTAATATTATTGGTCATATATTTTCATTTGTTAGTTTGATGTGAGATCTTAGTTCTAACAGCAATCATCAATAAGAAGATGATGGACCTCATAAGGTAATTTTGTTTTTGGAAATTTAATGCATTCATATATGATGTTATTTTCATAAACATTTAATAACATTTGTTGGAATAATTGGTTTTACTTATTCATCTTAATATTTTTTAATATATACTATTGTTTTTGGTTAATACTTTCAAGACAGAGTGCATTAAACTAAAGTTAAATTTGTGTTTTCATAGCCATACTAAGTGTAGATATAATGTCATATGTTAGACTATTGAAGTTTACAAATCATATTTTCATAGGGAATTATGTTTTGATGTATTGTTGGTTTGATTTTTGTTACTTTATGAACTTAATAGGTGATTATTTTCCAATCTTATTCAGGTTAATAAACATAACAAACATGGTCGGTCTGATGCATGTTTGAAATAGTATGATGCTATTAAAGATGGTAGTTCTAAAGGTCGTCCATTCAATGTAAAATTGAAGGTTAAGGGTGATTCATCTACTCCTTTTACAAAAAAGGATAAAAATTTCTCATGTCATCTGTAAAAAACGTACAAAAAAGTTTGCAAGTTCTTGACGAGTTTGTTGGAGACGGCTGTGTTGTTACAATGTAATGTTTATGTCCTACATTTATTACTTTTTTATTTTATTATAAAATTTATCATTTTGAAGGTTCATTGCTTCAAGAAAGAGACTAATGAAGCTGAATCTGGAAATCTTCCGTGTTTAAATTTGAATGGTGATCAAATTTGAAAAAAAATCCTTCATCAATCCTCCTGGGAAGGTGATATTGTGGCATGAATAAAGTTTACTTTGTATTTTGCTATTGGTTTCTGTAAGGCCGCACCTTATTATTTGATGAGTCAAACACATAACATGTTGATCCAACAACGTCAGCTTATAGTTGTTCGATTGTAATCTTTTGTATATTAGGCAGTTATTATAGATAGATATACAATAGATCAGATCATGTAACTTTATTATAAGATCAATTGTTAGTATATATTAGATTCAATCCCATCATTCAAAGTATATACATGTATAGATTAGTGTATATACAACATTAGGTCTAACCCTAATTTGTGCTAGTGTTCGTCGTGGCTTTGTGTGAATTGTCTTGGTGACAAATTCGTCTTCTTTGTGAAGACAAAACCTCTTTTCTTGGTGAAAGGAACATTTAGAGAACTCTTGTGTCATTTATTTTCTATATCATTCGTACTTGAAGTGTATCCGGTCTTTTACAAATCTTCAACTGGTATCATAGTAGGTTTGTGATACACTTAAGTAATCATATCGTCTTCCTTAGTTCCTAAGTCATCTGTTTGTAACAAGATCCCTCCATTTGATGTATACAACTTCTCTGATTGGAAATCAAAGGCCATGAATGTTCTAGAATGCATGGATTTTGATATGCTCGACATTGTAAACAAATTTCCTATAGCCACTTTACATCAGTCATCAAATAATGGTGCATCTGGAAGTAAGCTGAAAGGGAAGGTTGTTCCATGTTATAACTAGGAAGAGAAAATGATGCAAAGTCTTGATGTAAAAGCTAGAATTTCTATTGGAAACTCATTTCCTTTTTCTGTTTATCATTTGGTCCAAAACTGCTCATCTGGTCAAGAGATGATGATCACTCTATCATCTGATTTTGAAAAGGAAATCGCTTCAGACGAAGAAATTAAGTGTCTTATGGCTCAAACTGTTGAATCTCACGCTGATACTTCACATGATAGCATTGGGATTTTTGACACTGATTCTTTTGCCGCTGATAATGTCAAGCCAGAAAGGGACGATGCATCACCGTATCAGATAAAAAATCATGTTAATTCTTCTTCTATTGATAATTTCGAAAAAGATGACACGATCGATCTCTTAGTTTTCAATTTATTGATCTAAAATGAAGAAAAATCTTCTCTTAGTCTTGAGCTAAAGGTTCTTAAAGAAAACTTCTTTCTCTAGGTAAATCTCTTTTTACTTTAAAAAGGGAAAACACTTGTATATCACTTACCAATAATTTTCTTCATATTGAAAAAGAAAAGGTTGTTGATCATGCTAATCGCATTCAACTTATCTTGAATTTCTGGGCATCCTCTCACTTTAATGTCACAACAATCATTAATGCTCAGATTCCAGATCAGTGTCAGAAAATCCTTACAGGTGATATAGAAGGTGTTGTATCTTTTACCAAAGTCGAAACTAAAGAAACCTTTTATAAAGCTGATAGCATAAAAGAAGACTTTAAAAGTAGATTTGTGAGCTCTCACTTTATAAATCAAAACCTAATCGATAGTCACTGATGTACTAATTCTAATGGCATTACTAATTGTGTTACTAAATTGTCTGCTCTTGATCCTTTGCTACAACCATCACATCGTGAGTATGTTCTTCCATCCACTAAGACTTTGCTAAAATTTCCTATATGTAATGGTGAAGTTAATTCTGTAAAAGAAATTCTTAGCATGTTTCCTCAGTGCTTAGTTAGCAATTTTGAACGTGAATATTAGTAAAAGCCTTCTACTCCTGAACACTCCTCAAAGGATCATAAGTCTCATGACAAGGTAGTATATGGGCATACCACTGATAACACTCTTTTTCCCAAAGCTAAATAAGGAACTCTTAAATCAAATGATAAAAGTTCTTCCAATTCAGCAAGTGAAAAGAAATCAAAATCTAATGTTAAAAGGAAATACATTGGAATTAAAGTTTGTTATCGATGTAGTGATGCCTCTCACAAAGTCAGGGAGTGTTCTTTTGAAAGGAACATTGCTCGCACTGATAATATCTTGACTCAAAATGATAAGTGGATCAAAAAGGGAAACTCACTGAACTGTCTCCCTGATGATTGTTATAATATCTTTTCTTAAGTGATCCTTTTTAAACGGATCAGTGTATATTTTGTGTATATTTTTTAGACTTATTTTACATCTTAGTTTAAGGGTAAAGAGCATATTTGGTATTTAGACAGGGGCTGCTCAATTCATATGACAGGATTCAAATCTCTCCTGGAAGATTTCATAAATAAGGATGGTCTGTTAGTTACATATGGAAATGATGGCAAAGGAACTACAAAGGGTTTTAGAACCATCAAGTGCAATTCTTTTATTTTCAAGAATGTCCCTTATGTGAAAGGTCTTCAGTATAATTTCATCTCTATCAGTCTATTATGTGACGTTGGCTAGAAGTTTTATTTAATAAGAAAGAAGGAAAAGTTGTTGATCAAAAGAACATCACCGCTCTTACTCTAAATCGACAAAATGACATCTCTGTTCTAGATATGTTTTCTGCTGACAAATCTCTTCCTTGTTGCTTTTTCTTCTCGTGCTCAGTCTCATCTAAAATGGCTATAGCACAAAAGGCTATCGCATCTGAATTTCAAGAACAACTCAAGGATTGCAGGGAATCAGCTTGTTAGAGGAATTCCTAACACGCAATTTGTCAAAGACAAAATGTGCTTAACATGTGAAAAAGGGAAGAAAACCAAGTCTTCGTTCAAACCAAAGTCTTGTTCTTTAATCATCAAACCTCTTCATAAGGACTTTTTTGGACCAGTTCCGATTAAGTCAAGGGCTAAAAAGAAATACACTCTTGTCATTGTGGATGAAATTTCATGGTTTACATGGGTTGTGTTTTTAAGAAAGAAAATTTATGCCGCTGATGAAATTATTGCTCTCATTAAGAATGGAAAATCCTCTCTGATCACAAAGTAAAGCTGTAACATTCCAAAGCTAAGACCCGAACATTTTAATTTTTAAACTAATAAAAGAGTAAATCATATCATTTTCATAAAAACAATGTAATCAAAGTTTTATCAACACATCATCATTATCGGAGTAAATCATAGAAAGCGGAATCGAGTCGTGTGTGCTCTGCAATCATCCCGAGCCCTTCCCTTTGAAAAAAAAAAGTACCTAACACATAAGTTGGAAACCGTAAGCACAAAGCTTAATGAGTTCCCCAAATACCACATACCATACGTACATAAATAAACACATAATGGGACCCACCCAATGAGTGTAACGGGCCCCACCCACACTTGCATAACGGGCTCCGCCCACTGAATATAACAGACCCCGCCCACTGAGTATAACATGCCCCGCCCAGACTCATATAACAGGCCTTACCCACTTAGTATAATGGGCCCCACCCAAACCCGCATAATGGGCCCCGCCCACATACAAATCATATAAAGTTAACAAGATAATAGCATACAGAATAACCATCGGGCCCTACCCGGCATCGCCCCTTGTCCGGTAAACATACCAACATATAACACATGCAAGAGTCACAAAGATATATAGCATCCTAACATAATAAATCATGCACCAACATTCGTGCCTTTGACCTGCTAAACACAGTGAAGACACTCACCTTGTATTGTTGAATCTCATAAAAAGAATCTCTGTCTGATGGCCCGCTAAAATCCTCGCGCTATCAATCACAAAATAATCATCCAATCAATAATCAGATCCTGACCTACACTGAGAGTCCAAACTAGGGTAAAAGACCTTTTTACCCTTTCCATAACTTGGCCCAATCCAATTGACCAAAGGCCCAAATTCCATAATAATCACTCAAAGCCCAATATGGCCTAATTTTCCAAATTGGTCCCAAATCCCTTTCATGGGCCTACAACCAAGGAGTCCAATAAAATACCAATAGCCCAACAAGAAAATCTCGATGTCACATCAAGGCCCAAGACATTAAAAAATCAACCTAGCCCAACACTGAGAAGCCCTCGTGTCGGAAGCCCACTATTGAGTACGCGAGGCGTTCTCAGCTTGTACGTGCAGTGTACTCGCTTTAGGGCTTGTACGTTAAGCGTACCTTCTTGTACGCCCAACATACTCCCCCATTTGGCCATCCTTCACTTTTCCAGTTCTTAATCGATAAAGACGTCAATCCAAACTCATATCTGACTTCCTTAAGATGGTTTATCAGGTAAAGTTGCCAACTTTACATGCATGCATGGCGTAATTGTTGGATTAGATGTCTAAGCCCATAACTATAATTGGTATGTACTTGACCCGATAGTAGCATGGTCCTTTTGGGATGCCTTCACACTGGTGACTAGACAGGATGACTGTTGAGGAGAGAGATTGATTTATTGTCAAGAATAATAAATTGGGGCATAAATATGATTTATTAATATATTATATGGATAATATATTAATTTGGAATCATATTATTAATTAGTGTTTAATCAGAAATTAATTTGGAATTAATTTTTGGATTAAAGGAACTGATTAAATGTACAGGGGCTGTTTTGTAATTATTTGATAGTTGAGTATTTGGGCCAATGGATCACCTTATTAGGCAAGGGCCGAAAATCCTAGAAGGTTCTAGGAGTTTTCGTCCAAGGCTAAAGGATAAGGAGCTCGTGGACTTGCTTAGGCCCTAAGCTTAGGGATTCAGCACCCCTTGGAGAAACCCTAGTAGAGCCGAATTTTAGAGCTTGTTACCCTCCCTCATCTCTCTCATATTCATCCTTTCACTCAAGTGTGTTTATGAGCGATTAGAGGTACTACACTTGTGGTACTTGATCTCAAGAGCTAAGGAAATTCAAGGAACTAGTTGTTATTACTATATAGCAACAAAAGGTATGTATTCTATTCTTGTTTGTGAATTTCGAAAATAATAGATGCATGCTACGTTTCTTTTTGTGTTCATAAAGTTGTATGTCTAATAGTAAAAACATAGATCCAATTAGGGTTGCATGCACACATAGGATTTTTTGTATAAAACCCCATCAGTGGTATCAGAGCCTCTGGTTTATGTTTTCAATTGGATTTGATACAAGAGTATGAACTTGACAAATTAGGGTTTATGGCTAATAAACCCTAGGGCTTGGATTTTCGAAATTAGGGTTCCAAAACCCTAGTTTTCGAATTTTGTTAGGGTTTCTTAAACCCTTTCCTTTGGCATTAAGATTTCGAAATTAGGGTTTTCTAACCCTAGGGTTTTCGAAAATGCCTTATCCCCCACGATAAGATCCCAAAATTTTAGGATTAAGATAATGCCATCTTTTTTAATTATCCCTTTAATTGTTTAAATAGATAATTAAAGATCTTTAAATTATCCCATCCTAAATTTTCGAATTTTAGGGGATGAAGGGATTAGGTTAAATTAATTATTTAATTTAATAGATAATCCTCCAAGATTTAATAATTTAAATTAATTGTTTAATTTTGGCGAATTATTTAATCAAAGTTTTAATATTTAAGATTTTAAAATTAAAAGGTATTAATTTTCGAAAATTTTAAATTTGATTAAAACCCTAGTATTTTGAACTGTTTAAAATATACCCTTATACTATTATAATATTATAAGATTAATTATTATATATATGTATAAGATTAAGCTAGTCTTACGGTTAGTAGGCCTCATTCACGAAGCCGATCTATATGGGGGTATAAGGTTGCTACCTATAAAATGACAGTTTAATGGGTGTCCACTCTCACCCACCGCTTCCTTGATTGGTGGTGGGTCGTTAGCTGAACGGGTAAGATAGGGAAACTAATTCCTCATTAAAAGTATAGTGGTTAATAAAGTAACTAAATGTTTTTTATAAAATTCCCAATCTTAGTTACTTTAGGAAAAATGTGAAAATGATACTATTCCATGAAGTTACACTTTGTACCCTTGCCAAGACGTTAGCGAAGCGTGTGTGGTTAACCGGCACACTAAGTTGGGTCTAACAAAGGTGGCAAAGGGTGACTCGATGTTTGTCATAGATCAATGGAGCGTATATGGCTAACCGACACATTGATTAGGTGACTGTATCATTGAGGGCACCAAGTACATTTGCATGGTTATTCACACCTTGTTTGTGATCCTCGGTATCCCAGTGACAAACTTGAAGGGAATATCCAGATTTAAACATGCCATTGAAAACTTCAATGAATCTCAAAAGATCTAGGAGTCTCAATACATTTAAAACTTATTTTTTGTTTTTGTTTTTCATGGTGGAAATTAGTGAATCGTCATTCAGTTACCTTCAAATTATTTGCGATTTAGATTGCGACATCCCTCTTCTAAATTGTGAATAATGTTGTTGGGTCCTAGCCCTAATTTCTCATTTGGGTGTTTAATTGGGGATTCTTATCTAATCAAACTTTGTCTCTCTTCTTTTTCAGATGTGTACTTCAAACAACAACAACGCTTCTGGATCGAACTCTTTCGGCTCGTTCTCACTCATGAATTTGTGTGGGAGGGTAGTTTTCGATGGGACCAATTTCAATGATTGGATCCGCAACATTCGAATGGTTACCCGCTACGAGGACAATGAGTAAGTCCTCGACAAGGAGCTGAAAGAAGTAAATGTCAACACTGCTACTCCCGAGGAGATCTCTGCCTTTGAGGCTCATGAGCGCGATGCTACCAAAGTCCATTGCATCATGCTCGCGACTATGACTGCCGATGTGACAACCCGAAATTTTCATTTGTATAAACTCTACAGTCAAGCACTTCAAATAGTAGCCAAATTCATTTCAGTACGTTTTTGGCCGGTTTTCAGTCCGTTTGGGTGTTTTATTTTATATTCGTCAAACGAACAAATAAAAGGAAGTATACTTTAGAGGTTATCGTGCATCACTTAAGTCTCAAAACTCCAAGAGTTTGGAGTTTACGGCCCCAAACGTGGAGTTTACGGCCGTAAACTCTAAAGAGTATAAATATGACACTTAGTCATTTTTGGCTCATTTTTCACTTCCTAGCTCAAGAACACCCACAATTCTCTCTCAAGTATCATACCACATTTCTTCCAATCTTCCAAAAATATAAGTGTTTCTTCCCTAGATTTGTTGATATAACACTTTATCTAGTGTTTATGCATGATTTCATCCATGAAATCTTGTCTTTTTCATAGATCTTCAAGTGTTCTTCAAGAACACGAAGAACACCAAGAACACACATTAGTGTTCTTGGGCCCTAAGCACTTTTTCAAGCTTCCTATAAGTAAGTACATCCCTCCTAGCTAGTTATTTACTTAGATTACTTGTTAATCCATTGAAGAACATCAAAAACCCTCAAGAACACATGTGTTTGCGGTCAAGGGATCTCCTTGAACCGTAAACACCATCAAGTGGTGTTTAAGTGCCACTAACACCTTCTAGGGCTTGGATATTGGACTAGAACCTTGCATGCATGAGCTAGAAACCCCAAAACACGAAATGGTAGGAGTGACCATGAGTTTACGGCCGTAAACTCATGGGTTTACGACCGTAAACACATGGGTTTACGACCGTAAACTCCAAGGAGTGGTCCAAGAACCGTAAACTCCAATGAAGGGCCATTTTGAGCCCTAGCCCCTTCCTAAGCCTTGGATTCAAACCTAGAACACTTCCTTGAGGGGTATATGACCTTAAATCACACAATGGTACAAATTACCATGAGTTTACGGCCGTAAACTCATGGGGGAAATGACCAAAAACCGTAAACACATGTAGTGTTACCAAATGGGAAGTAAACTCCAATGTGAGGCCATACTCTCTTTAGACACAACCCTTTAGCACCCCTAGCACTTGAATCAAAGGGTTATCCATGTATTAGGGTGTTTTAACTTAATGAATTGGTTATTAAATGACTAATTGGATACATATATGTATCATTACATGTTAAATAGGATCCGTGTGTGTGCTTAAGTCCTCACTTGACACTTAGCATCCTATACCATCCGTTCATCCGAATCACCCACTTCAGGTGTGTTCATACCCCTTAATCAACCTTTGGAATGATTTTAAATGCTTTTATTGGGGGGGGGGGGAATACAAGTTGAACTGCTAAGTTATTATATCAATCACATGTGATTAATAACTGTCAAGCAAATAGATTTTTGCATGTTAAACTGTTTTATTCAGCTAAAGGTTTTCAATTTTCGTTTTCAAATCTCTTTTAAAACACTAAAATCTCTTTTTAAATTACCAAGCTTTTATCAAGTCTTTTAAACTTATATTCTTGATAGATTCATGTCTATATACATATAGTTATATAAGTAGGGTTTGAAGGACTTAGGACTGATAGCCCGCTTTATTTCCTGTTCCTTGTTTGGTTGTGGACTTAGAGCATCCGGTTATTTGTCCGAGTGTCGTTGAAGTCCTAGTTATATATTATATATATATCTGGATAGATATTAAAACTCTTACTCCAGTTCAAATCCTTTGGGTAGCAAAGGTACCTAGATAACCTCTCAAGTAAACTATAATAGGTATAGTTTTGAAACCAACCATAACTTTCATGAAGGAGAACTTAGTTATATCTATATTCATAAAAACTTGTACTTTTAGTAAAAAGAAAGGTATATAGAAATCAAAACACTAGATACATCCTCATGACGCAGATTTCACCGTTGTCAAGTTGGTAACCAGAGTCTCCTGGAGGGAGAGCGGGCATTGTGTGTATAGATCTATACGGGATAGACCATCCCACTTCCTGACTGCTAGCTACAGTCCCGGCCGACCAAGCAAAGGGGTGACAAATGTCACATTCATTTTCGACGCCAGCAGGTCGTCGTGTTTACATCCGTCAATCAGTATGGTTACGAGTATCTTTACATTTACCTTATAATTCATGGCCTTAAGGTAAGTATTATCACGGTAGTTTCTACATATAAAACCATCATAATATATTTTCCTAGTTATACACTAGGTCACATTTAAACCTTTAAACTAACCTACTTAGGATTAAAGGCTACTTTAGACTCCCCGAGGTGTATTGTCATTTAATACTACCTGGAGTCTGTATCTTACTACTTTAGACTCCTCGGGGTGTATTGTCATTCTAATACTACCCAGAGTCTGCATTTTATTACCATATAAACAGCAATGTCATTGCTGAAGTAAAGCATTATTTTTTTCCCTATTACATTTAATTGTGGCTTTCCCACATACTCATTAATGTAAAACTATATTTTGATAATAGTAGTAACATTTGGGGAAAAATGCTCTTTAAACACAAAACAGTCGGGTCTCGATAGAAAACTGCTTTTATTAGATAAGCTCATCTCTTTTAACTCAAAACAGTCGGGTCTTGGTAGAAGACTACTTTTAATAGAAAATATAGGATTTTTCTGGAAGGAATTCAAATACTTTATAAACTCTTATCACCATCATCTAATGAGATTATTTTGAGGAAAACATGTATTTATATCAATGTCATTAAAATACTTATGAACTCACCATCATTAAACTGCTGATACTCTCTTTCAAAATTACTTGTATTCTCAGGTCGTCAGTAGACAGGTACACTCCGGAAGCTTTTGTGAAGACAGCCTTGTACCGAGCTGCATTTTATGTTATTCTCTATATCTACTTTTGATGTTATTACTAAATATATCTATGTAAAACTATTAGGATTATTGCAATGGTTGCTGTACTTTGATTAGTATACTGCATGTGTTGTGATACTTGACATGACGTCCTCCACCCCAGAACGTTTCCGCCGTTCCGGTTTTGGGGTGTGACAGATTGGTATCAGAGCATTGTTGATAGTGAGCTCAGTATATCAAATCATAAAAGATATACAACATATAAATACAATGGGATAAAAACACTATGACCAAGAATTTTACTTTAAAGTATAACCATATTTTACAAACGTATAAGAACATCCAGAATATAAAAACCCGAACAAGTATCACAAGAAGAATAAGAATAAAAGTCTTTGGATGTTGAGCATTACCGTCAAACCTGGGCAGTTATGTAATCGTAAGTTGGAATAAATATAACCTGATCAACTATATTTATTCGAGATGCGACTAACGTGTGTTTGGGAGTGATGGTGGTGTTGCAATGAATATGAAACATACCATATAGGAATGCTAGAGCCGAACATAAGGTTTAAAATACTATAGGAGTATGTTATGATACAAAAAGACTAACAATAAACCCAAAAGCATGTTCAGAAGTTGTAGAATCAAACATGTAATTAAAATACTATAGGGGTATTTTAGGAACCATAAATAACCTTGCGTGAAAACTAAAAAGATCCTTATGGATCGGTCTATGATTACGGAGTGTATGCTCCCAAGGTTATATATAATTAGGATCTCATAGGCTGAGAATGTGTGGTTTCGCTCTACTTCCTTTTCCTTGTTTGGATGTGGATATAGGGTAGTATCACATATTCGAAGGCCTATTAGATCTAAGTTACATATAATTTGTGTACACTATGTAATTGTAGCAAGACTCGATATGGATCACCCAGTAAAAAGTTTTAATAATCTCTTAAGATTCTTTAGACATTCTCATTCTCGCATAAAACCCCTTTAGAAAACCATATCCACTTCAGTAATCGGCAGAAGAGTCGATAAAGACCCAGAAGAGGTTCATTGAAAAGATTCCAATTGGGAAATAAATGAACAATGATGAGACTATTGAAATCACCATGTGCCTATACCTTTTAGGGACATCGGTGGGAAATTCGCCTGAACTTCCGAGATTCCAGTCACCCATTATGAAGTGATGGCGATTAGAGTCGGAATCGGAAGTAAGACGGAGCAGAATATCAATATGTCTACAGAAAAGAGAACCCTATATAAGTACCCAAGTACCCGAAGAAAACCAACGCTCGTTCCAGTCAAGGATAAAAGGTGGACAGAGGGAACCAATGCTTGGAACCCGAGAAGTGTTCCACCCTTATAAAGTCACACTAATAACCCATAAAATAATACAACTTAGTGAGCTAGTGAGTACACTACTCACAGTATGTGTTAGGCAAATCGTCTTTCCGTCGCGACTAAGATAAATAAATCGGATCACAAAACCTCGATTGAGGGTGTTTAGCCATAAACATTCATGTCTTTTTCTTGTGTAATCTTCGTTCCGGAATTCTTTCAAATCTTTTCAAAGCCGGAGAGTGAACCTCTCCAGTATAAAGATAACTTAGTTGGAACGACATCCGATTTATGGCTTTCCGATACACTTACTTCTACCCTGTTACCAGGACTGCATCATAGGGATGTAGGTCGACACTTAGAGAACCATAACTCAAAGCACGGATTTTTTTATGCCTATTATAGTAAAGAAAGATACGTCTAGGAGTAACCATCGTTTCTCATCAACTTATGTCCTCATCGTGTAGGAAAACTATGCCTCCGAAGAAATGTAACCAACCCGCTCGCAAGACACCGACTCTTCAGATCGATGAAGCTACGTTCCAAGCTGCAGTTTCAGCAGCCGTAGCAGCTGTCATGGCTCACCTGAATGCTAACAATGCCAATGTTAGCAGGAGCACTATCGGAAATCCCAATCATAGCAATGGACAACAACAACCAACACCCGTGTGCAAAGCCACCCAAGAACTCCAACCAAATCCACTGAAAAGGAAGTTTGGGAATGAGGAGGGAAGTACCTCGACTCAAGGACCTTCCGGAGAGCAACAAGCAGAGGTAATCAATACCCCTGTGAACCCGCCTGTATCGACACCAAGAAGACCATACCTAGGAAACCTCCCCCACTGCAGCAAGTGTGACTACCATCATTTTGGAATCTGTCGAGAACTCTTTTGTGTTAGGTGCAACGTGAAGGGGCATACCGCTCGCAACTGCAGGACCCCGGTTGAGTTCATTAGATCAACCACCAATGTTGGGACCAGTCCAATATGCCACCTATGTGGTGAAATTAGACACTTCAAGAGGGACTGCCCAACTGAAAAGAATGACAAAGACGCAGGAGGAGTTTAACCCTAATGCCTAGGGAAAAAATCAAGGAACCCGAAATTTTTTTTGTACGCCCCTCAACCTTAACTAGCTAACCGAATACTTTAAATAATCAATTCTAATTGTAATTACTACCTCGTTAAGGCAAAAGTCGCAGCACTGTTGTAAAAACTTAAAAACCCATCAGGTAAAGCTATGATGGCTTAGTATATACGTTAAGGCCATTTATAATTAGGATTGATAGACCTAGAGTGAGTGATGCGGCCTTATCTCCTGTTCCTTGTTTGGTTGTGGATTTAGGGCGGAGTCGCTCAGTCAACAGTCCATTTAATCTTAATTATACATGACTAGTGTATACTAGGCGATTATAGAGAGGCATCGTGAGAAATCCGTTCATGAAAAGTACATTATTCCACAACACCAGGACCCCTAACGTTCAACGCTAATTCATATCGGTCCAAGTATTCACGGTAGTAAATACCATGGACGAACCCGAAGCGCTATGAACTTGTGTGCCTTGTTCAGCACCTGGTCCTATCAATCTTCATTCCATATCGTGTCGATGTCTGTTAATTTCGACACCACCGTCAGTCATGGCTCAACTTGGTTCGACCATGCGAACATTCCAAGTGTTGTGTAAAAAGAACTTTCACCTTATTCTAAGCGTCAAGTAAAGGTTCTTTTGAACCTAATAAGAAAACCTAATGTGAACCATCGGTCATCTCTCTCATCCAACCTTCAGAAGTACCCAGGAGAGGGGTACCACGCGCTGTTAACCAACCCCATTAGACATTAAAAACCAGAAGCGAAAGGCACTGCAGGTATCCCGGAAGACAATAACCGCCCGAGGCCTACTCAATAGATCCTTCAGAAAGACCATTTGCACCGCACGATCAAGTTCGTGAATCAAGAGAAAGAACTCATGGGATTAACTTACTACTACTGAGTATATCCATGAGGGTGGTATATAATTTAGATCAATAAGATTTAAGATGTGTGCTTCCTCCCTACTCCCTGTTCCTTGTTTGGTTGTGGGTTTGGGGTGGGGCCACACATCTGAACATCCTGTCAATCTCAATTATATACGACTTGCATACACCGAGTAATAGTGATTGACCCGAGTATGAGGTCTACCATGAACCTTAAAATAAAGCCCTTCATCATATACCCCTAGAGAAGGAGCTGAAGTCAAAGAAACAGTTGTGGGCTGTGCTACTAAAATGACTACAAATTCGAAATTTGTTGTCATCCCGGTTAGGCCAACATAGTAGCCGACACCCTCAGTTAAGAAAAGTAACTCAAGTCGTAAGAGTCAAAAACATTGACTACGACCATCCATTCACGCCTGATCCCACAAATTAAACACTACACTAGTAGGCCAAGAAACCTGAAAAGTTGTGACAGGTTAAACACTGAGAAGAATGGATGAGGAAATTTGAGGTTCTAAGTGACAGAACCCTATACGATCTAGATTAAAATCTAAATAGAGATTTGTATGACTACTAGGTGTCCCAAGGAATACTATCTCTAAAGAGATAGTAGAACCACCTCTTGAAATAGTCAATCATTTCGAAAAATCTCTAAGGGCGAAGCTAGCCCTGATCAGAGACTGCTATCCTTGAAACAAGCGAAGCAAGTAAGAGAATGATTCTTTCAGATTAGGGATCATACTGTGAAAGCATCTAGTAGACGATGATGAAAATTTAAAATTTTCTAAGCATCATCTGGTAAAATTCTCTATCATACTGACTTTGATATATTCCGTTAGAAACACCTCATGAGTCAGAAGTGCAGGTCCATTTTGCACTGGGATGAGATAGATGCCACGCAACCAATAGATGCCACGTAACCAAAGGATGCCAACATATAGTCAACACCTCCAATGATCCAGAAAACCTCCAAAAGCCAACCGGTAGGGAATACGAATCCGAAAACGACCTGAGCTTCCTAAGAACCAATCAAAAGGAATACACCTTCAGTAAGAGAAAACTTTTGGAACTTCAAAATGACGATCACGCCCAGTGATGATCTCACCATGGAAGTACATTATGTTCTAAGTACTGAAACGTTCTATCTTCCCAAGAGCTTAGGACCATAAGAAATTCTTGATAAGAATTGGTACAGCATCCGTCAGACCTCAACTACTTTAGGGATTCCATAAATTCCACCCAAATCTACCCACGTCTCATAGTTGAAAAAGTGCTTGTCCGACGAGACTCTTGTAATCCCACTCGACGAGATCAAGATCAACGAGAGCCTCAGCTTCGTGGAAGAACCTGTAGAGATCATGGACCGAGAGGTCAAGAGAACGAAACAAATCCGCATCCCAATCGTGAAGGTTCGTTGGAACGCCAAGCGAGGACCAGAGTCCACTTGGGAGCGCGAGGATCAAATGAAACTTAAATATCCCCATCTTTTGCTTAGTTATTTTGTAATAACTTAGTTGCTTGAACTCTAATTTCGGGACGAAATTCCCTCTAACGGGGGGATGATGTGACAACCCGAAATTTTCATTTGTATAAACTCTATAGTCAAGCACTTCAAATAGTAGCCAAATTCATTTCAGTACGTTTTTGGCCGATTTTCAGTCCGTTTGGGTGTTTTTATTTTATATTCGTCAAACGAACAAATAAAAGGAAGTATACTTTAGAGGTTGTCGTGCATCACTTAAGTCTCAAAACTCCAAGAGTTTGGAGTTTACGGCCGTAAACTCTAAAGAGTATAAATATGACACTTAGTCATTTTTGGCTCATTTTTCACTTCCTAGCTCAAGAACACCCACAATTCTCTCTCAAGTATCATATCACATTTCTTCCAATCTTCTAAAAATGTAAGTGTTTCTTCCCTAGATTTGTTGATATAACACTTTATCTAGTGTTTATGCATGATTTCATCCATGAAATCTTGTCTTTTTCATAGATCTTCAAGTGTTCTTCAAGAACACGAAGAACACACACTAGTGTTCTTGGGCCCTAAACACTCTTTCAAGCTTCCTATAAGTAAGTACATCCCTCCTAGCTAGTTATTTACTTAGATTACTTGTTAATCCATTGAAGAACATCAAAAACCCTCAAGAACACATGTGTTTGCGGTCAAGGGATCTCCTTGAACCGTAAACACCATCAAGTGGTGTTTAAGTGCCACTAACACCTTCTAGGGCTTGGATATTGGACTAGAACCTTGCATGCATGAGCTAGAAACCCCAAAACACGAAATGGTAGGAGTGACCATGAGTTTACGGCCGTAAACTCATGGGTTTACGACCGTAAACACATGGGTTTACGACCGTAAACTCCAAGGAGTGGTCCAAGAACCGTAAACTCCAATGAAGGGCCATTTTGAGCCCTAGTCCCTTCCTAAGCCTTGGATTCAAACCTAGAACACTTCCTTGAGGGGTATATGACCTTAAATCACACAATGGTACAAATTACCATGAGTTTACGGCCGTAAACTCATGGGGGAAATGACCAAAAACCGTAAACACATGTAGTGTTACCAAATGGGAAGTAAACTCCAATGTGAGGCCATACTCTCTTTAGACACAACCCTTTAGCACCCCTAGCACTTGAATCAAAGGGTTATCCATGTATTAGGGTGTTTTAACTTAATGAATTGGTTATTAAATGACTAATTGGATACATATATGTATCATTACATGTTAAATAGGATCCGTGTGTGTGCTTAAGTCCTCACTTGACACTTAGCATCCTATACCATCCGTTCATCCGAATCACCCACTTCACGTGAGTTCATACCCCTTAATCAACCTTTGAAATGATTTTAAATGCTTTTATGGGGGGGAATACAAGTTGAACTGCTAAGTTATTATATCAATCACATGTGATTAATAACTGTCAAGCAAATAGATTTTTGCATGTTAAACTGTTTTATTCAGCTAAAGGTTTTCGATTCTCGTTTTCAAATCTCTTTTAAAACACTAAAATCTCTTTTTAAATTACCAAGCTTTGATCAAAGTCTTTTAAACTTATATTCTTGATTGATTCATGTCTATATAGATATAGTTATATAAGTAGGGTTTGAAGGACTTAGGACTGATAGCCCGCTTTATTTCCTGTTCCTTGTTTGGTTGTGGACTTAGAGCATCCGGTTATTTGTCCAAGTGTCGTTGAAGTCCTAGTTATATATTATATATATCTGGATAGATATTAAAACTCTTACTCCATTTCAAATCCTTTGGGTAGCAAAGGTACCTAGATAACCTCTAAAGTAAACTATAATAGGTATAGTTTTGAAACCAACCATAACTTTCATGAAGGAGAACTTAGTTATATCTATATTCATAAAAACTTGTACTTTTAGTAAAAAGAAAGGTATATAGAAATCAAAACACTAGATACATCCTCATGACGCGGATTTCACCGTTGTCAAGTTGGTAACCAGAGTCTCCTGAAGGGAGAGCGGGCATTGTGTGTATAGATCTATACGGAATAGACCATCCCACATCCTGACTGCTAGCTACAGTCCCGACCGACCAAGCCAAGGGGTGACAAATGTCACATTCATTTTCGACGCCAGCAGGTCGTCGTGTTTACATCCGTCAATCAGTATGGTTACGAGTATCTTTACATTTACCTTATAACTCATGGCCTTAAGGTAAGTATTATCACGGTAGTTTCTACATATAAAACCATCATAATATATTTTCCTAGTTATACACTAGGTCACATTTAAACCTTTAAACTAACCTACTTAGGATTAAAGGCTACTTTAGACTCCCCGAGGTGTATTGTCATTTAATACTACCTGGAGTCTGTATCTTACTACTTTAGACTCCTCGGGGTGTATTGTCATTCTAATACTACCCAGAGTCTGCATTTTATTACCATATAAACAGCAATGTCATTGCTGAAGTAAAGCATTATTTTTTTCCCCATTACATTTAATTGTGGCTTTCCCACATACTCATTAATGTAAAACTATATTTTGATAATAGTAGTAACATTTGGGGAAAAATGCTCTTTAAACACAAAACAGTCGGGTCTCGATAGAAAACTGCTTTTATTAGATAAGCTCATCTCTTTTAACTCAAAACAGTCGGGTCTTGGTAGAAGACTACTTTTAATAGAAAATATAGGATTTTTCTGGAAGGAATTCAAATACTTTATAAACTCTTATCACCATCATCTAATGAGATTATTTTGAGGAAAAACATGTATTTATATCAATGTCATTAAAATACTTATGAACTCACCAGCATTAAAATGCTGATACTCGCTTTCAAAATTACTTGTATTCTCAGGTCGTCAGTAGACAGGTACACTCCGGAAGCTTTTGTGAAGACATCCTTGTACCGAGCTGCATTTTATGTTATTCTCTATATCTACTTTCGATGTTATTACTAAATGTATCTATGTAAAACTGTTACTATTAATGCAATGGTTGCTGTACTTTGATTACTATACTGCATGTGTTGTGATACTTGACATGACGTCCTCCACCCTAGAACGTTTCCGCCGTTCCGGTTTTGGGGTGTGACTGCCGAACTCCAAAAGTCCTACGAGGACTTCTACCCCTATGAGATGCATCAGGATTTGCTGGACAGGTACCACCAAAGTGCCAGGCAGGAGAGGTACGAGATTATCACTTCGATGATCACTACCAAGATGAGGGACAGAGAGTCCGTCACGACCCATCTGCAGAAAATGCAGAGATATGCCGACCGCCTGTTGAAGTTAAATGTTAACTTCGATGAAGAGCTGGCGATTGATATCATTCTTCACTCCTTGCCTCCGTGTTACAACCAGTTCCGCATGACCTACCACATGAACAAAGAGGAGGTCACTTTGAGCAAGCTTCAAGGCCTGTTGAGGACTGCTGAGAGCAACCTCAAGGACAAATCTGTTGCATCAACTCCTACTACTACTGCCCTCGTCTTGGCTATTGGGAAAGGGAAGGGTAAGAAGAGGAAGGCTCCTTCGAAGAGCTATCACAAGGGAAAGTCCCAAGATGGCACCTCTTCTAGTGGAACCAAGGCTGGTTCCGCTACTCCCTCCTCCAACCCGAAGGATGCGGAGTGGTACTGCTGCCATGACAAAGGGCATTGGAAACGAAGTTGCCTGAAGTATCTACAGGACATCAATGATGGAAAGATAAAACCATCCTACGCAGGTACTTATACTATTCAATCTAATAACTCGTCGCATGCTATTTCTTGGGTTCTCGATACAGGATGTGGTTTTCACATTTGTTCTGTATTGCAGGGCCTAAAAAGAAGTAGGGATGTGGAGCATGGGAAGATAAAATTGATCATGGGGAACAGAAGAGCGTCGCCTGTCACCAAGATTGGAGTTTACTATTTAGTGCTTAGTAGTGGGTTAGGAGTAGAGTTGAATAATTGTTGCTATTCACCAGAAATGGCAAGAAACATAATTTCTTTTCATGGTTTATATAAAAAAGGTTTTAGATTTTCGTTTTATAATGAAAAGGGTTTTATTAATGCTTTCTTTAATCGTGTTTTCTATTTTGAAGCATTGCCTTGTAATGGAATATATGAAACTGTAATGGTTGTAGACAACTTAGGAAATGATGTGTTGTATATCGACTCTTCCAATGATTTGGATAAATCATGCTTGTGGCATTGTCGTCTTGGACATGTCAACAAGAAACACATAACCCAACTCCAAAAGGATGGAGTATTGGAGTCATTCGACCTTAGGGACGATGACGTGTGCGTGTCTTGTTTACTTGTAAAGATGACCAAGTCACCCTTCACGGGTACATGTGAAAGGGGTGAGAGATTATTGGATCTCATACATACCGATGTGCGTGGGCCCTTTAGATACACCACAAGAGATGCTTGCCGCTTCTATATGACTTTCACAGATGATTATAGAAGATATGGGTATATCTACTTAATCAAGCACAAGTCAGAAACCTTTGAAAAGTTCAAAGAGTTTAAGCAGGAAGTGGAGAATCAGCTGGGCAGGAAAATTAAGATGCTCCGATCCGATCGAGGTGGTGAGTACCTTAGTCTTGAATTCCACGACTACCTTAAGGAATTCATAATTGTTTCGCAATAGACGCCACCTAGGACACCACAATTGAATGGTATGGCTGAGAGGCGTAATCGAAATTTTTGGACATGGTTCGTTCCATGATGAGTCGTGCTTCGTTACCTATCTCATTCTGGGGGTATGCCTTAGAGACTGCCGCCCATATCCTTAACTTAGTCCCTACAAAGAAGGATGCCAAAACACCTCACGAGATGTGGACATGGAAAACTCCCTCGTTGGCACATATCAAGGTTTGGGGTTGCGAGGCTTTCGTGAGACGAGATACTCACGACAAACTCGAACCTCGTAGTGAGCTGTGTATTTTCATCGGCTATCCACAGAAGTCCTTTGGATATCTATTTTATAGACCGAGTGACAATGTTGTCTTCGTTGTGAGGAGAGGGGTTTTCTGAGAGCGAGAACTCATAAGCCAAGGAGACAGTGGGAGGTAAATCGATCTTGAAAAGATTCAAGAAGTGAATGGTGAAGGAACCTCCAACGCTGACATTCAACCTGAGGAGGAAACTCCTGTTGAACCTGTTGACAAGTCCCCACCTCTTAGACATTCCAGTAGAGTTAGTGTTCCACCGGAGTTTTATGGTTTTCATATTACTACTGAAGGTGATACATTTATTACTGATAGTACACTAGTAAATTTGGATGAACCTAGCAGCTACAAGGAAGCCATGGCTGGCCCGGAGTCTGCAAAATGGAAAGAGGCTATGGACAGCGAGATTCAGTCCATTTATGACAACGAAGTTTGGAATTTGGTTGAAAATGTATCGGGTCGTAAGACGGTCAGGTGCAAGTGGATCTTCAAGAAGAAGAATAACATGGATGGGAAAGTACACACTTATAAGATGCGATTGGTTACGAAGGGCTCTACTCAAACTCCCGGAGTTGACTATGATGAGTCAGTCTCACCAGTTGCGGAGATAAAGTCTATTAGGGTTATGCTAGCCATAGCTGCGTTTCATGATTATGAAATATGGCAGATGGGTGTCAAAACCGCTTTCCTTAATGGGAAGTTGGCTGAGGATGTTTACATGAGTCAGCCAGAGGGTTTTATCGATGGAAAGCATCCTAATAGAGTGTGTAAGATTGAGAAATCCGTTTATGGATTGAAACAAGCATCTCGTAGATGGAATCTTTGTTTTAATGAGAAAGTCAAAGAGTTTGGCTTCCTGCGAAGCGAGGATGAGTCCTGTGTATATGTCAAAGCCAGTGGGAGTATGGTTAGCTTCCTCGTATTGTATGTCGATGACATACTGCTCATAGGAAACGGCATCCCAACCCTGCAGGAGGTTAAGTCCTGGCTTGGGAAGTGCTTCGCTATGAAGGACCTCGGAGAGGCTGCCTATATTCTGGGAATAAGGATAGTGAGAAACAGGAGTAAAAGGATAATAGGACTAAGTCAAAATACTTACTTGGATAAGGTACTAAAATGTTTTAGTATGGAGAATTCCAAGAAGGGTGAGTTGCCGATCAAAAGCAATACCAAGTTGAGTAAGACTCAAAGCCCGAGTACTGAATCCGAGATAGCAGAAATGAGTCGAGTACCTTACGCTTCCGCAGTTGGCTCGATCATGTATGTTATTACTTGTACTCGCCCTGATGTGGCCTTCGCTTTCAGCATGGTCAGCAGATATCAAGGGAACCTTGGTAGAGCACATTAGACCGCAGTCAAGAATATTCTTAAGTACCTTCAGAGGACCAATGAATGGTTTCTTATCCTCGGTGGGAGTGATGACTTAAGGGTACGAGGGTATAGTGATGCCAGTTTTTAAACCGACTGAGACAACTTCCGATCTCAGTCGGGCTGGGTATTTAGCCTGAATGGAGGAGCAGTGACCTGGAAAAGTTCCAAGCAAGAGACCGTGGCTGATTCAACGTGCGAATCAGAGTACATAGCAGCAAGCGAAGCGTAGAAGGAGGCAATATGGTTGAAGAACTTCATCGGAGATCTTGGAGTTTTACCAGCCATAAAGGAGCCTATGGAAATTTTATGTGATAACGAAGGTGCGGTTGCCTTAACCAAGGAACCGAGGGATCATGGCAGATCCCGGCATATCGACAGGAAATATCACTTTATTAGACATCGGGTAGAAGAGGGACTCCTTGTAGTTAAGAGGGTATCGTCAGAGGATAACCCAGCAGATCCCCTTACGAAGGGACAGAGTAGGGTTAAGCACTTGCAGCACGCTAGGAGCAGTGGGCTGAAGGACGATATAAGTTTTAGTGATTAGATAGTTTTGAAACGTGTAATAGATAAATTGTAATTAACATTTGATGATTAAATAAAGGAGTATTATTTATAATTAAAGTTATTGTCTTGTGTTAACTATTTACCTATTGTTTCACTTTGCATGTTTTGACTTCCTGAATAATAAGATTATTCAAACAGTCCACAGTCGTTCATATGTTGGAAGTAGATATGAAAGAAGACTGTCGTGAATTGGTTTGTAGATTGTCTAAAGTGTATTAGACATAGCAAAAGTTTGCTGCAATGTTCATGAGTGCTTATGAAATAAGATTTGAGCATTGGATTAAACCCACAGTTACTTGTATCACTTCATGGAATTTATCACGAGTGATCGTAAGACGATAATATCATATAGTCTTTAAACCTAGATATATGGCTTATTGTTTGCAAGTTGGTTGTGCATTGATAATGCGTAAACGCATCAGTAACTTAATGTTATAAAACGCATTGTTGTGTATGATTTGATGAGTGAATAGTAAATGCATATAATGTTGGATTAATGTCTAAGTCCATAACTATAATTGGTAAGACTTGACCCGACCCGGCATGGTCCATTTGGGTTGCATGGCATCATGCATTTGGATAGACTATAATGAGAGAAATAACACTTAAGGTTTGTTAATATATTATAAGTTATAATATATTAATAAGATTATTTAATTAGTATTGATCAATAATTAATCTAGAATTAATTAAGTGATCAAAAGAAGACTAATTAAATATATGGGTTGATTGTGTAAATCACCCATACTTGTATAGTGGGCTAATGCTCCATGGATTGTCAAGTTGGGCTAAAACCCATAAGATGCTCCATGGATGCTCCATGGTATGTTTGAACCCATGGATCCAAGGAAATGGAAAGTCATGACAATTAGGGTTTACCCTAATTGTCACTAACTATATAAGCATCTTATTGTTGACAAAATCGGCACTAGAGTATCATAATAAGGGCTAGCCGATTTTCATGAAGTGTGTATGTTCTATCAAGTTATTCCAAGTGTATTTGGTGTTGTGTGAACCATTTGAGGTGTCACACTTGGGGCACTAGGCACTCAAGCTTCATGAAGTCATTCTACATCAAAGAGGTATGTATTCTAACTTGTTATATTTCATATGAATCAAAGTTTTGTATGCTAGTTAGTATAATACCTTGGATATTCATATTTGCATGTATAATAGAGAAAACATAGATCCAAGGTATTTAGGGTTGCATGTACACTTAGGAGTGTTAGAATGCTCAAAACCCAACAGTGGTATCAGAGCCTAGGCTTATTTTCTTGTTATACTTGCAAAAATAGCTGAAAAATCGAATTTTGTTGCTGTCTGAACAGCAGAATCGCCGAGTCCATGAAGGGACTCGACGAGTCCATGCCTTAAAAGTGTTCAAAACGATCCAACTCGCCGAGTTGGTTCATGCACTCGACGAGTTGGACCCCCTGACAGCATATCTTCGAGTTTTTTTGGCTGGAAATGGACTAGGAACATTACCATAAGTTGTTTTTGAACTTATAAACTTGTTTTTGATGTGGTGATGTTCATGGTAATCCAATTTCAAAGATAATTGTCAATAGATTCATGTTTTGTATTAGTTTAACTGTTATGCTAATTACATGAAAAAGTTTGATTCCAATTATCTTGTTCATATGAGTTGCTTAGATTAATAGAAAAGGTTGATTGATTATGTGTCTTCGATCCATTTTAATCTAAGAGTGGATTCAAGAATGTGTTTGTGTAACTTGTCCTCAAGTTACATGAAAAGTCACATTAAAGTTTCTTAAAACTCATAAAAGTTGGCAATGGTTACAAAATGAAGAGTCTTGTCCTCATTAAATGGTTTTATGACTCCATAACTTGTCCTCAAGTTATGGAGGTTCAAGAGTCACTTCATTAAATAAAAAAAAATGTGTAAACTTAATTAGTTCCATAAGTTACAAAAGAAGAAGAGTTACATTCTTTAATAGTTTAAAGTCTTCCATAACTTGTCCTCAAGTTATGGAAGTTGAAGAGTTTTAATTAAAACTACTTTAAACACATAAGTTATGGAATTAAATGGTTTTGAATATTTTTTAAAACTTGCCCTCAAGTTTTGGAATTTGTAAAGTTTCTCGCATGAATACTTTAATTCCAAGTTAAGCCCTTAGAATTTTAAAAGTGAAAATTCAACCCTTATAATTTATAATATTATAAGTTAATAATATATATATATGTATAAGAGCAAGTCAGTCTTACCATTAGTAGGCCTCATTCACGAAGCCGGTCTATAAGGGGGGTATAAGGTTGTTGCCTATAAAATGGCAGCTTAATGGGTGTCCACTCTCACCCACCGCTTCCTTGACTGGTAGAGGGTCGTTAGCCGAACAGGTAGGACAAGGACTATAATTCTCCCTTCATTAAAAGTATTAATGATAAATACTAAGTAAGGTGCTAATCCATTAAACTGTTTTATTCATTAAAATTCCCAATATTAGTTACTTAGGAAAATGTGAATAAGGTGCTAATCCATTAAATTACACTTTGCTCTTTGTATAAACCGTTAGTGGAGCTCGTGTGGTTAACCGGCACACTAACCTGGATTTAACAAGGTAGGCAAAGGGTGACTTAATATTTATCATAGTATCGGTGGAGCTCATGTGGTTAACCGACACATCGATTGAGGGGTAAATATTAAGGGTACCAAGTATATTTGCATGGTTACTTCACACCTTGTTTTGTGATCCTCGGCATCCCAGTCACAAAACCTGAAGGGCACACTCGAGATTGAAACATGCCATTGAAAAGTTCAATGAATCTCAAAAGATCTAGGAGTTTCAAATCCAAGTAAAACCTAATTAAATTATTTCGTTTTCATGGTGGAAATTGGTGAATCGTCATTCACCTACCTTCAAATATTTTATAGCTTGGATTACGGCATCCCTCTTCCAAGTTATAAAAGTATTGTGTTGGGTCCTAGCCTTAATATCTCATATTGGGTGTTATATTAAGGACTTTAAATCAACTATCTTGAATATCTCCCAAAAGATGTCTAGTTCAGACATCTATGATCTTCCCAAATCTCTTGGAACTTCACTTCCTCCACCTCCTCCAAATATTCTCCCTAACCTACAAGTTTAAGGTCACTCAAGCCCTATTGGCAAGCAAGGTCTATGTGTGATCGCATCTTGGAGATGAAGTCACATATTGACAAGCCGGGAGAGTTTTTTGTCAAAGTCTTAAGAAAGTTGGATGCTCATTCACTTTCTAAGTCACATAGTGAGTTTCTTTGGGACTCCTATGAAACAGACTATGACATGACCCTTAAAGATCTTATCTATTTGCTTGGTGCTGCTGAATCAGCAATGATTTGGAACGATAGTAAAACAAATTTGATCAGAAGATCAACTTCCCAAAACTTTATGGACAGTGACAATGGTGACACTGGAAATCCAGAAAAAGCATTCTCTTCCCAATGGAAAGGGATTGTCCATAGTCAACCCGGTTGACCTAATGGTAAAGAGAAAGGCTAAGTCTGAGATAGCACCATTCCCAAAGAGTCCATATGTTTCTTTTGCCAAAAGGAGTGGGCATTGATTGCGAAGCTGCTTATTTACCTGAAAGATCATAAGGTTGATCAAGTCAAGAAGTTTGACTCTACATCATGTAGAGCCCATTATCTAACTCTGTTAAGTTTCTATTCTGAGATTCTACATGATGTGACTGGGTCACATGTTTATGTTTTAAGAATCAAAGAAAAGTAAAGAAACTTAAAGGAAGTATATGCTGATTCTGATCGCGAAGATGGATTTGAATCGCATGGTTCGGTGATCAGAATTTTTAAGCTACTGCTTAAGAGTTGTGATAGATTGCTTAGGAATAGATAACAACATAGTTTTCATACGCATTTGCATTGTAAGGGTAAGTTTTTCCCCAAGTTTTAAATAAAAAAGTTTTGTTTTATTTATTTTATATGTATCCTTACAGTGGCATTTGTGGAAAGTTGTTGTTTATATGATTCCATTGATAGCAACATTGGAATATGAAATTGATTCTTTCATTTGTGGTAGTGTCTAAATTTACCAAATAAGGAAAGATTCTCATCATCCAAGTTGAATAGTATGATGAATGAGAACTTTCAAGCATTGGAAAATTAAGACTAATTACTTGTTCACATGGATGTGTGAGTCAAGAAAAGGACTAAAGGGATCGACTACACATTCTTGTGCACTGGTCAAGTCCACCACAAAGATTGATAAGACTATTCGTCATGATTTACTAAAGTTTAGTAAATATGGCTATACTTATAAGTTTAAGTATAATTCTGAAGTATTGGAAAAGTCTTGATGTATGGCAGAACGAATGAGAAGAATCAAATTAGGCAGAAAGATAAAAGTTTCTCAAATCTGAAAAGATGGGAGAGTAATTTAGTATCTTGTTTGTGATCATCTTAATGATTTAGAAATCATATCACAATTAGTCCTCTAAAGGTCATCTTAGTGCATTCTTATGACTAAGAAGAGGAGTCATGAATTGTTGAAATGGTTAGATCAGGAAGATGGATCATACTTCGTTCCAATTCTTAGAGTCATACTCCAAGATTGTAACTTGGGTGACATCTTAAAGAAAGGTTTAAAACACTTGTCAAATGTAAGAGTAAAAGTGTCATACTCTTGTACATTTGAAATTGGTAAGTTGTGATGTTTTGGGTTAAACAAAGACCAACTTAGGCCAAGTGTGTGAAGTGTTTGTCTTGATAAAGAAGCTTCACTATCTCTTGAATATTTGGCAAGATAGTCTTATATGTCAAGAGGACAGTGGGAGTCTTAGAGATTCTGAAAGCTTCAAGGTCTAATCAAGAATAAAAAACCTGTAGTTTAACACTAGCACACGACGTGAGGTTTATAACCTATTGTGTTGACATATTTCTATTTCTGTGCCCATTCCAGTTAAATTTGGCTTTGCATATGAGTTCTTAGAGTTCTCAATTGGTTGTATAACAACTTGGAAGCAATGGCAGGCCCTTGAGCTGTCAGGTGGCAAGAAATTCAGATTGAGTTCAGTCCATATGAGTTTGGATTTGTCATTAACCGTGTCTTGTGATTATGGTTTTGACAGATTCACATGGATAAGAACACATACACCATAAAATCTAAGGGTCATAAGGTTTCTCTCCGATTCATGAAAATGATGGTGAGGAAACACTTCCATCAAGTAGATTTGAAGCAGATGGCAAAAGGTCTAAACAAGTGAGACTATGATTACGACATCCCTTTTCATAGTTCTGAAATTGTTTAGACACACATGCATGCTATCTAAGGAAAGGTGTATGAGTTTGATAAAGTTTTTTTATCAAAGCATCTAGTATCAGAAGTCTGAACTTTGGTAAGGAAGTCAATAAAGTATTGATTTCTAGAAGTCCAGCTGATTTTTGAGTACATGTCAAAGCTAGTGGGAGCATAAGTGTTATGCTAAAAATCATCATGTTATTGGGAGCATGATAATTATGATAAGTATTGCAAGTTAGCAATGTTAATTATAGAAAACAAAAGTTTCAATTCGTGAAGTTGCAGGGGTTGAAAAAGTTGTTTTACTATAATTAAAGGAGAGGATATACTTCATTTCAGTTCTAAAGGCTTAGATTGAGACCTTAATCATCTTTAGTCAAGAATATATATATATATATATATATATATATATATATATATATATATATATATATATATATATATATATATATATGAATTTCATGTTGGATTGGTTCAACTTAAGGAAATTCCATATATTGCGTTCTCAAAATTCGATTATGATTACGGCATCCCACTTCATAGTCAAATTTTGAAAACATGGCAAATGAAAAATATTGTAGCAAAAGACTGGTCTAGAATCATGTCTTTATGTGGGACATCATGAATCGTGTCCCAATTGCTTTGGGTATAGGATCGATTGCATGTGCTATAATATTCATCCTTTCTAAAATTTTCCAAATGCCTGGGGCATTAAGAAGGGAAAGGGTCTAGAATTGGATATGACTAAAAGGATTAAACAATTGTCGAGGACAATCTAAGGTTTAACAAAGATTGGTTGCTCAGGGACAGTTGGAAGTATAGTGTTAATTTTTGGAAGGACCATATTGACATATTCTGAAAAGAGGCATCTCTTGTTCAGAAGTGATAGTCAAAATGAGAATATGGAGTTGTCTCCATAGGTGGAAGTTATCTGTGTAAGATTAGAAAACTTAATGCAAGAAGCATGTTCAAAGCAATGTACTTTGAATATGAGACTTAGTTTCCATAGAGTTGAACTCCATTGGAATACTCTGTAATGTCTGTTGACAAGTCTTTGTGACTTTGTGCATAATCATTACAAGAGGATCAATGCATATAAGTTTAAAATCCAACATATTTCGATAAATGATAGGAATTTGAAATTCTCACATTTTTTTTCGATAAGGATTTGGAAATGTGAAATTAGAATCATTGAAATTATGTTCAATTGGTTTATTTCACAAAGTAAAGATCATAGAAAAACATAGAGTGCATACTTGGTGTATGGCAAAGCTATTGTTTTGAAAAACATAGTGTACATGCTTGGAGCATGAGACAACTAGTGTTTTAATTCAGGTGTAAAGTTGATAAAACCGAAATAATGAATAATGAGTAATCAGTATGGTGATAAATAGAAAGTGTTTTATTTATATTCATAGGTTTTGATACCATATTAGATTCATTTATTCTTGTGTTTCACTTTGCATGTTTTGACTTCCATAATAACTAGGTTATTCTTCCGGAATGACTAAGTTATTCAAAACCATCCACAGTCGGTCATATGTTGGAAGTAGATATGAATCAAGACTGTCATGGGTTGGCTTGTAGAGGTCCAAGTTGGTGGACAAAGTTGTGCTACAACACTCATGAGTGCTCATAAGTTCTGAGTATTGGATTCAACCCGCGCTCATTTGAATCACTTCATGGATTTTATCACGAGTGATCATGAGACGATAATATCTTATATTCTTAAAACCTAGAGATATGAGTTGTTACTATGAGTTGGTTATACATTGATTGCATGAAAACGCATTGGTAACTCGATGTTATAAAACGTGCCTTTGTGTATGATTCAACAAGTAGTAGAACAAGCCATATGAGTCGAAGTTTATCCATTCCTTTTACCTTCGGGATAAAAGTGATATCTGTGGGCCCCTCGATGATTTAGTGATGACACATGTGAGTGCTTGGCCAAGCCAGGACTGATTTGATTTGTTCAATCAGTCAGTCATCATGAATCGGAAATCGGGAAACAACAAATGGACAGAGAGAATGATTGATAATCCATGTCTCAGTCCATATGATATCTAGAATGGAGGAATATATGATCACTTATCTAATGGACAAGTCATTAACAAAGGTCAGAGATCATCGGCAAGGTCAGAGTTCGACGGAAGCTTTTGAGAGCTACGATTGCCAGTCGGTTCTTGAAGTCATACACAATAATAGTTTTAGACTTATCCAAGTGGGAGACTGTTGGATTAATGTCTAAGTCCATAACTATAATTGGTAAGACTTGACCCGACCCGGCATGGTCCATTTGGGTTGCATGGCATCATGCATTTGGATAGACTATAATGAGAGAAATAACACTTAAGGTTTGTTAATATATTATAAGTTATAATATATTAATAAGATTATTTAATTAGTATTGATCAAGAATTAATCTAGAATTAATTAAGTGATCAAAAGAAGACTAATTAAATATATGGGTTGATTGTGTAAATCACCCATACATGTATAGTGGGCTAATGGTCCATGGATTGTCAAGTTGGGCTAAAACCCATAAGATGCTCCATGGATACTCCATGGTATGTTTGAACCCATGGATCCAAGGAAATGGAAATTCATGACAATTAGGGTTTACCCTAATTGTCACTAACTATATAAGCATCTTATTGTTGACAAAATCGACACTAGAGTATGATAATAAGGGCTAGCCGATTTTCATGAAGTCTGTATGTTCTATCAAGTTATTCCAAGTGTATTTGGTGTTGTGTGAACCATTTGAGGTGTCACACTTGGGGCACTAGGCACTCAAGCTTCATGAAGTCATTCTACATCAAAGAGGTATGTATTCTAACTTGTTATATTTCATATGAATCAAAGTTTTGTATGCTAGTTAGTATAATACCTTGGATATTCATATTTGCATGTATAATAGAGAAAACATAGATCCAAGGTATTTAGGGTTGCATGTACACTTAGGAGTGTTAGAATGCTCAAAACCCAACATATAAGTCGAATTTTATCTGTTCCTTTTATCCTACAAGGCTAAAAGAGATATCTTGGGCCCCTCGATGATTTGGTTTGACTTATGTGCCGGGCCTGGTCAGGACTAAGTTGATGTGTTCAATTAAGTTCTATGTCAGACAAATCAGAGATCGAGAAACAGACTGCTGGACAATAAGTATGACTATGTTCCATGTAATTGTCCGCACGATATCTTGAGAACGGAGGACTATACGATCCCTTATCTAAAGGACGAGTCAGAGTTTGACAGCGGCTATTGAGAGCTACTATTGCTAATCGCATTTTGAAATTACATTGGTAGTTATAGTTATTAGACTTATCTAAGTGGGAGACTGTTGGATTAGGTGTCTAAACCCATAACTATAATTGGGATGTACTTGACCCGATACTAGCTTGGTCCTTTTGGGTTGCCTTCACACTGGTGACTAGACGGGATCACTGTTGAGGAGAGAGGTTGATTCATTGTTAAGAATAATAAACTGGGGCATCAATATGATTTATTAATATGTTATATGAATAATATATTAATTTTGAATCATATTATTAATTAGTGTTTAATCAGAAATTAATTTGGAATTAATTTTTGGATTAAAGGAACTGATTAAAAGTACAGGGGCTGTTTTGTAATTATTTGATAGTTGAGGCTTTGGGCCAAAGAATCACCTTAGTAGGCAAGGGCCGAAAATCCTAGAAGGTTCTAGGAGTTTTCGTCCAAGGCTAAAGGATAAGGAGCCCATGGACTTGCTTAGGCCCTAAGCTAAGGGATTATGGTTTCCACCCTGAAACCCTAGTTGGCCTCAAGTATAAATAGACCCCTAAGGTACTAGAATTCGGCACCCCTTGGAGAAACCCTAGTAGAGCTGAATTTTAGAGCTTGTTACCCTCCCTCCTCTTTCTCATATTCATCCTTTCACTCAAGTGTGTTTGTGAGCCATTAGAGTTACTACACTTGTGGTACTTGATCTCAAGAGCTAAGGAAATTCAAGGAACTAGTTGTTATTACTATTTAGAAACAAAAGGTATGTATTCTATTCTTGTTTGTGAATTTCGAAAATAATAGATGCATGCTATGTCTCTTTTTGTGTTCATAAAGTTGTATGTCTAATAGTGAAAACATAGATCCAATTAGGGTTGCATGCACACATATGATTGTTTGTATAAAACCCCTCATTAATGTGGCTCTTAGAGCTCAAAAGAGCTTAATAAATCACTTAATGCATGGATGAGACCATAAACATCATAAAGTTTGCACATTTAAGCTTGAGGAACTCTCCATACATCCCGATCTACAAGATTTAGCTTCTAAAATGGCCTTAACCCATCACGACCAACCAAAAAGGGACAAAAAAACATAAAACCATAACATGAAGAGATCTAAGCATGAAAAGATCAAGCTATGAGCCTTATACCTCAAAAGTCACCAAACCACCAATGAATGATTCTTCCAACTTCTTCTTCGAACACTTCAAGGACTACAAAGCACCAAAATCAATACCAAGGCTCAAAAACATTCAAAAATGCTATTAGGTTTCAAGATTAGGGTTTTAGGACAATGAAGGCTAATAAATAGAACAGCCCTAGGGACTTAAGGAGCTTAAGTAGGGTGAAACACCCCAAAACTAGGGTTTCATTAAAACCCTCGTATGTCTAGTGTATCCCTCGTATGCCCAGCATACGAGGCCTCAGATCCGTAATCACCCCTCCTTAGTATGCTAAGTGTACCATGTGATACGCTCCGCGTACCAGCTTCTGAGCTAGCACGCTAAGCGTACCCAATGGTATGACCCGCGTATTACCCGAAGGACCAAATTTAAATACAATACACCCCCACTGGGTCTAAACCTGAATGCAAAATGAACCAAGTTTTACAACTCTCCCCCACTTGAATTAGAATTCATCATTGAAGTCCGTCGTCCCAAATAACTCCGGATAGAGCTTCCTCATCTCATCTTCGACTCCCAAGTCCACTTCGAACCTTTGTGGTGCTGCCAATGCACCTACCCAAAGGCAACCGAACCAACCCTAGTTGGGCTCTCTAAACCCGATGATGAACGAATCCCGTCTCAGCCTAATTTAATTCCCTGCAAATTGACCTCTTCTACTCAACCTGAATTCTGAAGTCTCGAATTGGTCTGACTCCCCGACAGACCGCCCATACTGAACCATTGCTAATTCCATTCTACTTATCTCCCAAACTGACTACTCAACTTCTGATTACCTGAGGTTCCCACTAGAAAACAGAATCACAGACCATAGGCTGTTGCTGACATCCTTTCAATTGACCAAAGGGATTAAATGTTCCTTCGAGATAAGGCTCATCCTGATGATAAGAATTCGATGAATATAATGAACAACACAAGACAAACTGGGAGATAAACCTTCTAGTGCTGAACAAGACACTGCTTCCTTCAACTGCCGAACCGACACAATGATGTAAAGATCCCGAAATTCCATACTTTACTGACCTCTACACAAGTAGAACCAATCCAAACCACAATCACAACAGCCTAATCTACCATCAAAAAACATCCTTTAACCTTGAACCCTTCAACTGATACCCACGACATATAGATTCCTTAATTCATATCCTACTGAAATGAAAACCTTGCACATAAAAAACTGTGTTTCCTAACGCGAGTTCCCACCAAAAACTAACTCGGTACATAACTCATGACCGAGATCCAAGGATCTACACCTTCCTTTCACCCGAAATCTTCTGATTCACGGAAGCCCCTCACTAAACCGGGATATAAGCATTCCCAAACCAACGCAGAATCTACCAGACTCGCACCTAGTCCAGCCACTAGGTTCTCAAGAGTCGAAATGACAAGGCTATCCTATCTTAAGCATCCCTATGCACCACTCACAGACCACATACTTAATCCTGCAAACCAAGATCCAATACCTCGACCCAACAGTCTCTATCGGGTCCCACCTACATTGCCATATTCACATAGGCCTCACCCACGGGTCCCACCGAAACTATACTACGGAGTGGGCCACGCCCATGGGTCCTACCCATCTAGAACTACACAGGCTCGACCCCGCCTCGGACCTCAGCCCTCTTCCTAAAACATAGAAATGCTCTCCGATAATATTTTCAGTCTTGCCCAGGGCACGAACTGATCCCCCTTTAAAATCATGACCACCTCAATGATATTTTACCCCAAACTGGTGAATGATACGATCCCGTCGCTGTCTTACGACACTTCTAACCAGCCATGGCCACCACCCATGGTCTTAACACATTCGAACAATCTCAACCCCAATTATCCTGAGTCGAACCCGCATCTGACTGAATTCCAATCAGGTGTTCGGGTCATGCTTCATCAAACAAGAAAAGACAGCAAGGCTCTAACACAACCCTCGACCTGTATCCATCCACAAGCCTGCTATGCATAACAAAGAATATGTCGACCAACTGTTGGAAGTTTCTTGAACTCCCAACTTACACAATTTCAATCCCCACGGCCACTTGGGTCATCTCTCCTACTGACAGGGATGTGAAACTTACCCTAGCTCCACACCTGATCCAACTCCCGGAATTCTAAACGATTCTTCCCCACTTGGATTCGTCGAATCTCTTTTATCCCACGAAACTTGATGGATTCCCAACCCATCTTATCTTCACATACATGAACCGAATGACCTGCGCTTACCAATACTAGCAATCATTTACTAGCCGATCTTGATGATCGCCTAACTCCTGAAATCCAGAAGAATAGTCCCCGAAATCATAGCAAGTACGATAATCCCAATCACCTCCCACAATACCGCACCAAATCCTTAAGCCCTTTATGTTGGTGACAAAAAAAAACTATAACCCTTGCTCTGAACTGGCGAATCTTTACCCTAACTTCCCATCCTCAAAAGAATCTCTGAATTCTCACAACCTACAACCCATGCGATAATAAAATTCCCCTGACACTTCCAATGACCAAACAAATCATGTAACTATTACCACCAGTTCTTTCTACCGGTCCTTCCCTAGCAACGGTAGTGATTAAACCCAAAGGTTTCTCCAAGGACAACTGTCGATTATACTAGAAAAAATGCTAATACCACCGAATTTTGACTTCATTGGTGAACTAAGCAGCTAATCTAATCATAAACCTCCCAAACGATACCCTTAAATTGATCCCACCAACGAAACGGAACATCAACCGAACAAACTAAAACCCGATCAACAAGATACAACTCACTAATGACTCTCGACATGCAAAATGGCATATAACAATTCTTGATGATATAACCCAGACAATAGCAGAGAACCAAACCAGAGATAATGCTTACCCAAACAAATACAAAATTCCCAAGAAATATAAATTCTTAAAATAAACAATAATTAAACATAAGATAACATACCCGTAATAGCACATGTCGGAATCCTGACCTCCTCTTCCTGTTGAGTTAGCCACGATGCAACTTGATTTGCCCCAACCACTAAGTGTGGGAAATATGCCCTGATATGACTAGGTTGATGACAACGATGGCACAATTCTAATTCCAGTGTGCATTCTTGGCGGAGGTGGCCCTTCTGTCCATACCTGCCGCACTTAGACCTGCCGTGCACCTGATCATGTGTCCCTTCATCCTTCATGTAACCACCACGGCACCTACGGTCTCTAACACTAGCTATGGCAATGTCCAACTGCTCAAATCGCCGAGCCCACCCATGAATCCGCTTCCTCTTCCCCAGCTGTCCCAAATTAATCTCCTGCTCCTGGGTTACCCCGACCATCCCATCATCCTTCTGAACAGCCAAGGTCCGACCGTCGAACCTGGCGACCAATCTATCAGTGACACGCCCAATGATGTTGGGATACTCCTCGCGTAAGGCTCGTGAAGCCTCTGCGGAAATCCAATCATGAGATTGACCCGCAATAGGATCCTCCGATCCCAAATGACAAGAAATAGCAATAGGATCCTTCTTATTGAAGGATTCTAGGGCTGCACAAGCTTTGGGCTCCAGATGAGCCCCCAACCACCCCACTACAATATTAGCCTGAAAGGCCCTGAGATGACCATCCAAGAGCTCCAAAATCCCTTCATTGACTAAACCAAAGATCATAGGAGTCCATTCCAAAATGTCGCGGGTAATATCTGACAATATGAACTCCCACATGAGCTCATCGATCAGCTCAGCACCAACACCTGAGCCGAAATCCAAACCCGAACCTCCTACCCAAAAGCTCATCACGATACTGAAAAACAACATTCACATGATCAGAACAAACCCAAGAATCCTCATCCCATAGGCTTCCTTGATTCTTTTAAACTTTCCCCGGTTCGAGCATGGATCCGGTGCTTTCAGTAGTACGGGCCCAATACTACCTTCCATACCTATCCATACTTTCCTCAAGAATCATCCCAAATACTCTAAGTCACCTTCTCAAACTGATACTCCACATGGTTGATAAACAACACAACTAAATCCACTAAAGTACTTCTTAGGCTTTCCTAGGTTCCCGACCTCACCCTGCCATCAGCTGCTGAAGAACTCCCCATAATGTCAGTTACCCACCTCATAATTACAATCACATGCAACAAATCTTAGATAATCCTTCGAGTAACAGACTCATTCCTACAACGGTTAGACTCAAACGAGAGTTGCGGAATAGGGTCAAATCCATCACTTTGAGATTATTCAACCTTTGTCACATGTGACTTAACATATTCACTTAGTAGCTAACTCCTATCGCCTATGAGTTTCACAAAGCACAAAGCACGCAGCATTCGTGCAATGAGATTCCCATCCATAGAATAACCAAAGAACATCCAATCCCACATACTACAACTCATGCTAGGAACTTCCACTCTCATTTCCGATTGCGTTAAGCATACAAATTATACCCAAGCAAGCATCCCACGCTTCTTAGGCTACAAAGCATCACATATCAGGCCAATATATCATCGAGTAATCAGAACTAGGATGCAAGTCTACAAGCTCATACAATAAGCATACAAGGCATCTCTCCTAGCATTCTATCATGCAAACATTGAGCAGATCCTTTGCCCTAACTAGCATGCAATTCACAGATTCATAACTCAAATCATATCAAATAACATGTATGGGTATTTTGGGGGAAACATACATGAGCTCGGTCAATTGCATGCACCATACCCTTTTTGTATTAGGAAAACCCTTTTTCTTTTTCTAAATAAAACATTTCTTTTTGAAAAGATTTCACCAAACCCTCAGTTTGAGTTTAGACACACCCAAGAGTATGTCTGAATCCCTCAAACAAGGCTCTAATACTAACTTGTAACATCAAAAAGATAAGACCAGGAAATTTTCATTGTTAAAATTAATAAAATAATAAATCATATCATTTTCATAAAGACAGGGTAATCAAAGTTTTATTAATACATCATCATTATCAGAGTAAATCACAGAATGCAAAATCAAGTGGTGTGTGCTCTGCAATCATCCCAATCCCTTCCCTTTGAAAACAAAAGTACCAGAAACATAAACTGAAAACCGTAAGCACAAAGCTTAATGAGTTCCCCAAAATACCACATACTATACATACATAAATAAACATATAATGGATCCCGCCCAATGAGTTTAATGGGGTCCGCCCACACTCACACAACGTGCCCCGCCCACTGAGTAGAACGGGCCCCTCCCACTGAGAATAACGGGGCCCGCCCAAACTCTCATAATGACCCCCACCTACATACAAATCATATAAACTTAACAAGATAAAAGCATACATAATAACCATTGGGCCTTGCCTGGTAAACATATCAACACATAAAACATGCAAGAGTCACGAAGACATTTAGCATCCTAACATAATAAATCATGGGCCTGCATTGGTGCCTTCAACCTGGTAAACATCGTGATGAAACTCACCTCGCACTGCCGAATCTCGCAGAAAGCATCTCTGGCTGCTTGCCGGCTAAAATCCCCATGCTATTAATCATAAAACAATCATCTAATCAATAATCGGATCCTGACCTACACTAAGAGGCCAAACTAGCATAAAAGACCTTTTTACCCTTTCCATACTTGGCCCAATCCAATTGACGAAAGGCCCAAATTCCATATAATAATCACTCAAAGCCCAATGCACCCAATTTTCCAATTTGGGCCCAAATCCCTTTCATGGGCCTACAACCAAGGAGTCCAATAAAATACCAATAGCCCAATAAGAAAATCCTGATGGCCCATCAAGGCCAAAGACATCAAAAACTCAACCTAGCCCAACACCGAGAAGCCTTTGTGTCCGAAGCCCACTGCTGAGTACGTGGGGCGTACTCAGCTTGTATGCGGGGCGTACTCATCTAGTATGCGTGGCGTACTCGCTTTAGGGATTGTACGCTAAGCATAGCTTCTTGTATGCCTAATGAACTCCCCCATTTAGACAACCTTCACTTTTCCAGTTCTTAATCGATTAAGACCTCAATCCAAAATCATATCTGACTTCCTTAAGTTGGTTTATCACGTAAAATTGCCAACTTTACGTGCATGCATGGCTTAATGAGGCTGTTAGAGATCAAAAGAGCTTAATAAATAACTTAATGCGTGCATGACACCATAAACACCATAAAGTTTTCACCTTTAAGCTTGAGGAACACTCCAAATATCCAGATCTACAAGATTTAGCTTCGAAAACGACCTTAACCCATCAAGACCAACCAAAAAGGGAAAAGAATCATAAAACCATAACATGAAGAGATCTAAGCATACAAAGATCATGGTCTGAACTTTATACCTCAAAAGTCACCAAAAGATGGAGCTAAATCTGGATCTATGGGCTTCCTTCCAATGAATGAGTCTTCCAACTTCTTCTTCTAACACTTCAAGGAATACAAACCCCCAAAATCAAGACCAAGGCTCAAAAACACTCAAAGATGCTATTAGGGTTCGAGATTAGGGTTTTAGGAAATGGAGGTTGATAAAGAGACTAGCCCTAGGGACTTAAGGAGCTTATATAGGGTGCAACACCCCAAACTAGGATTTCATTAAACTCCTCGCACGCCCAGAGTACGAGGCCTTGGATCCGCGATCACCCATCCTTGGTACGGTAAGCGTACATTGCGGTACGCCCCACATACCAACTTCTCAGCTAGTAAGCTAAGCTTACCTAATGGTACGCTCCGCGTACTACCCCAAGGACTAAATTGAAATACAATACACCCCCTCTGGGTCTAAGCCGGGATGCACAATGAACCATGAGTTACAAAAGCCATTGCGTAGTGGTCATGGAACTGAATTCATAAACTCTTCTCTGGAAGATTTTTGCTCTGTCTTAGGAATCTCTCAAAACTTTTCAGCATTTAGAAATCCCCAACTAAATGGTATTGCAGAAAGAAGAGACAAAACTTTTATTGAAGCTGGCAGAACTTTGGTTGTTGAAGCTATTCTTTCATGGTCATTTTGGGTTGAAGTTGTCAATACAGTGTGTTATACTCAAAACCGGTCTATTATTGTCAAACTTCATGGGGAAAACTGCTTATGACATATTGAAAGGAAGAAAACCAGATGTTTCTTATTTTTATGTGGTCAGATGTGTTTTTTTACATCTTGAATTAAAGAGATCAGCGTTCAAAGTTTGAGGCTAAAGTTGATGAGGGGGTGTTTCTAGGATACTTCAACGTATCCAAGGCTTTCTGAGTATTTAATATTTCAAGACAAATTGTTGAAGAAACAATTCATGTCACCTTTGATGAGGATTCATTCATTCATGATTGAGCTGATCACCCCTCATCAATTATAAATGAACATACTTTTAATCCTTCAGACACAATTCCTGAACTCTTGTCAAATGATGTTGATCCCATTGTTCTCAATGTTGATCAATTTAATTAGTTCTCAGCCTATCTCTGAAAATCAGTCTGTTGGTCATGAAGAATTTGATTCATCAAATGAGGAAGACTCTACCGAAAGAAATACAAATGAAGGTTCTAATCCAAAAATCATTCGAGATCATCTAGAATCTCAAATCACTGGATATGTAAATTTTTGGATTCTCACTCGTAGAAGAGTCAATAGAAACTTTTTCATGTTTGTTAACTTCATCTCAATGATTGAACCAAAGATTGTCACTGAGGAATTGAAAGAGGCTGATTGGATTAACGCCATGAAAGATGAGCTAAATGAATTTGAACATTATTGTGTGTAGACTCTTGTTACCAAACCTCAAGGAAAGACTATCATTGGTACTCGCTTGGTTTTTAGAAACAAAATGGATGAAGATGGAATTGTAAAAAGGAACAAAGCCAGACTTGTAGCTCAAGGTTTTTTCAGCTTGAAGGGTTAGACTATGATGAAACATTTGCTCTAGTTGTAAGACTTGAAGCAATTCGTCTGTTTCTAGCTTTTACCTTTTCAAAAATTTCAAAGTCTATCAAATGGATGTCAAGACTTCCTTTCTACATGGAGTTCTTCAAGAAGAATTCTTCCTAAAACAACCTCCAGGGTTTGAAAATGAAGAGTTTCCAGATCATGTGTATCGTCTTGATAAAGTTATCTATGGCTTAAAGCAGGTTCCCAGGACATGGTATGACACGTTGGCAAGCTATCTTCTCACAAGTGGATACACATAATGAAAGATCGATAACACTCTATTCATAAAGCTATCATGATCTCATATCATCTTTGCTCAAGTGTATGTGGACAATATCATCTTCGGATCTACTGATGAAAAGCTAAGTTTAGAATTCACCGAGGCCATGGACAATAAATTCGAGATGGGTATGATGGGTGAACTAACCTTCTTTTTGGGCTTGCAGGTCAAACAACTAACTGATGGTATTTTTGTTTCTCTAGCTAAATATATTGCAGATATGTTGAAAAGGTATGGTTTTACTGATTGCAAACCGGCAAGGACACTAACATCTTCATCATCGTTTATTGGCACTGATCCAAGAGGCAGCGATGTGAACGCAACTTTGTTTCGAGGAATGATAGGCGCTCTATTCTACCTTACAACCAGTCGCCCTAACATTATTTTTGCCACCATATTGTGTGCTCGCTATTAGGCCCATCCTAAGGAATCTCATCTTAATGCTGTCAAAAGGATCTTCCGGTACTTAAAACATACACCCAATCTTGGGTTATGGTATCCTCATGACTCTGAATTCAAGATGGTGAGATCGACTGACTCCAATCATGGTGGGTGTGGAGTTTATCGTAAAACCACTCAAAGAGGATCTCAAATGCTTGGAAATAGATTGGTAAGTTGGTCCAGCAAAAAGCAGACATCAGTGGCTTGTTCTACCGTTGAGGCTGAATAAGTTACCGCTGGAAGGTGTTGTTCTCAGATTCTATGGATTCAAAATCAGCTCCTGGATTATGGCATGAACTTCTCGAAGACACCCATCTGTTGTGATAACACTAGTGCCATTCTATGATCTAAAATCCAGTGCAGCATTCCAAGACCAAGGACATTGACATTCGCCATCATTTCATTAATCACATTGTTGAAAAGGGAAAAATGGAATTGTTCTATGTTCCATCTATAGATCAGCTAGTCGACATCTTCGCGAAAGAATTGGATGAAAATAGTTTGAAAAAAATAATTGCTGATCTTGGCATGCTTTCTATGGTTTACTTGATTAACTTTTTTTGATCTTATGAAAAACTAAAAAAAGAAACAAGTGCTTTTTTCATTATGAATGCAAAAACTTAAATTTAGTATTTACATGTATTTCATTTTTTCAATATCTATCTAATATTTATTTGCATCTTATTTTTAAGGACTGAAGCTATCTTGAAGGATCTCAATGCTCTTGGTATTGATAAAAAGAGTGGCATCGTGTGTTTTTCCTCTTATGAATACTCTCTTTCTCCTCCATTCACTATTATGGATGCAAATAGCTATCATCAAAGTAGTAAGTCTTAGCTTCATCTACTGACTCTTAATCCAATCAAACCTCACATTCCCTCATGTTGATCTTGAAGACACAGTGTTTTGATGGATTCAAGTAAGCCAACTCGTTGGTTACAAAGAATTATTTGTGCTTCTCTTTTGCTCTTGATGAAGCTTGGAATCCATAGTGATGCTTTAATGATAAAAGATTTCATCAATTGTGAATTGTTTGATGATGTACTTACCATTGTTTGTTCCTTTTTATCGCTGAAATTTCAAATGGTTGATATCTTGGAAAATGGTAGTATATTTATGACCATTCAGTTCGAAAAATTTGATGGATCAAGTCTTGATCTCCATTCTGAAATAGCTGCACATTTTTCTGTTTAAAGTATTTCTTGTTTGATTAATTCTTTTGTTTGTATTATTATATAATTTATTCTTTTGTACCATTTTATATAAAAAGAATCTGACAGTGGCATTTTTGAGCCTAGTATGCAACTTTTGACACATCTTTATCCCTAGAAGCATGCTGTTGTATGTGACAAAATCTATACGTTTCTCATATACGAGACCATCTGATGAGAACATTGAGTCACCGTCCCACGTGATTGTGTAGCACGATCTAAATTTTCAAGGTGAGATAGCCTGGTCCACATAAAAATATTGACAAAAAGGCTATGGTATTTTATTATTTTAATCATATCTACCTGAACCTGTTGTAGTTGTGTTGATTATGATGGCATGTGCGGAATTAGAAAGATCTAGTGAATCATCATGTAAAATCAAGAACACAAGGAGTAAATAAATCTGTGTAAGCTCATATTAGATCTAGAAAGAATATACAAATGGGTTTGTACAAAGTTTCTCTCTCTAGTCTAACACTCCAAAATGGTTCCTTACATAATGGGAGTCACTCACTTCCTATTTATAGGAAAGACTCAACCCATTTACACATACAAAGGGGAAAGCCTAAAACACTACATCCAAGAGTGACTTTGCACCCTAACATTCTCCCCCTCAAAGTTAGGATTGGATGTCCGGCTTCAATCTCCAACGAGCTAGCGCGATCAAGACCAAACTCCCCCTCGAAGTAACACCGGTCTTCAAATCCGCAAATGAATATTCGACAAACCCGAGAAGCTTCGAATACCCATCATTCTCCCCCTTTTTATAATCAAAAAATGATTATAAAACCCATTAAGAGTGAGAAGCGCCCGAGGAATAGTCTTCACGATACTCCCCCTTGATGTGTACCAAAAATGAATCACCAAAAATCTTGCACGGAAAAACAATCACGAAAAAGCCACAAAAAAATTTCCAATTTATGAAAATTTTTGACTTTTTGGGTGAAAGTTGCAATATTTTTCAAAAACCGGGTAAAAATCATCACTTTCTGAATTCTGCAGGGACCCGTTGCGCCCAAAACAGCCAAATATGCAAAACTCTCCCCCTTTTCCAAAGCTGGGTAGAAAGCGTCAATTTACACAAACTGCAGGGGCCTGAAATGTATTTTCTTCAATTTTCAGCAAAAACAGTTCTTTTTCGAAAATGGGTATGATCCGCCAAACATTCGAAGCCTCATGGACTATTTTCGAAAATTCTGCCATTATGCACCAAACATACGAAGAGTTGACCCAAACATTCGAAAATTCAAAAAATTTTCAAATTTGGGTGAATAGTGTCAAACATTCGAAACTTCAATTAATTCTCTAAGTGTCAAATTTTCGAAGATTCAGGGATTGTTTTCAAAACTTTTGCTTCTTTTCTCAAAAGATATGAAATTGTGATCAATCATACGAATCCTTTACCAATCATACGAAGGGGTGTTTAAAATTTGTCAAACAGTCGAAACTATAAGGGCCATATGCGAAACTTTTCTTTCTTTCTTCCCCAATTGCGTACACAAACAACGTCTTCGAATATTCATCAGTTTAGATACCCAAATAACCCTTCATATAAATTTTATTACCCTTCGTACGAAATCATCCTTGCCATTTTCTCTCTCCTCTTCGTATGAAACTTCATCTTCCCCAATCAAACGAAAAATTCTCAATCATACGAAGCATACGAAGACTTATCCATGAACAGTAACTCTTCGTTCAATCAGAGCACCCTTTGTACGAATCCATATCACCAAAAACCTAATCACAAATCGACTGGAAACAAACATTGATCCTTCGTTCTTTGATTCCAAGATATCCCAGTCGACATCGATTCTTGACTGGTTAACAACCAAAATCAACAGTCGATCCTTTACACATCGACAATTAACACTCCTTTACACAGCAATCAGTAGGGCTTCGTTTTTAGGCAATCAAAATCGACACCAACAGCAAACTCGATTTAGACCCCAAAATCTATTCATTCATCAAAATCATTTTGTTCTTGGCTTCGTTTTAACATCGATGGTTGACCCCAAATTAACCATTCGAAATCAGATTCAACCATCCCTTCGTTCTTCAATCAATCGACCCAAAATCAAAATTTCGTTCTTTTGCAAACATCGATTTCCCAGTCGACTATCTGCAAACAACTTACAGTGAACTAAGGCTTCGTTCATTTTCAAGAAATTGACCCCAAAATTCCATCGATTACGAATCAGTAAACCAAACCAAAATCAACATCGTTTGCCAATAATCGATTTCACAAATCATCAATCTTTAATCAAGCCTTCGTCATCACTGAACAACCCATCCTATTTCGTTTCCAAATCAACGAATCCAAGTCCAAGTTCTTTTCGTTCCCAATTTTTATCAGATTTGAAAGGTCAAAATCAAAATCGACTCTTGACTCCAAACACATACACCATTGAACAATCTGATACACTATACCTTGAAAACGGATTTCGATCTTAAAACCAAATCAACTCAACATTGAAATTACTTGTTCACATATCAAACTCAAGAGTTTGACATCCAAATCGAAAAACAACCTTCAATTGAATTTGACCCTACATAGGAAGTACCTTCGCTCAACTGCAATACTTCATCAGTTGAAATCAAACTCATAATCATTTGACTCATAAGCTATCTAATTTCAACTTATGAGTTTTGAGTCTTCCGACTCTTCTGACCAATGTCGATTTTAAGCAGAAGTGAATCAAAATTATATGAACAAGTTGAGAGAAAAACAAATGTGAATTGATTCGGGTCGGTATTAGATTCAAAAACTATGGATCAATGAACAGTAATAGATTAATGTTTTGGATTCAATTTTGGGTAATGTTTTGCACTACATGAATAGTAAAGAACGAGATATGATTGGGCTCAAAATTTTGATTGAAGTTTTGGACTCAAAATTGATCAAATCATGAAATTGGATGATATAAAAAAAATTATTTGTTTGGATGAACAGAATTTCAAATGAATTAGAATTGGGCTCAACAATGAATTACAAGAACAGTAACATTCGAAGATAAACAAAATGAGTTTGATTTTGGTTTTGATCTAAACAAAAATAATTGGATCAATCAATGGGGTTGAAACGGATTTGATCCAATGAGGCAAATCGATCAAAAATGAAAAACGTAAAATACGAATCGAAATCATGGATGTTTTGGAATCCATTTGAGAATTTGAGATACCTTTTTGACGAATCGAGTTATGTTTTCAACAAACGAATCGAATTTAGAAAATCTTGGTTCTTTTGTTGGAATGAGAAAATCTCCAATTTGAACATTGTACCACCCACTATGCGAGATGTACAACTCGTTCTTCGTGTTCTTCGTGTTCTTCAACGATCCAAGAACATCTTCAAAAGAACCACCAACACTTTTGGATTTTGACTTAGAATTCAATGCAACCTTTGGAGATTTTTGCTTTGGAACCCAAATTTGCTTCACGGATTTCGACTTCACAACATTTGACGATTTTTGTGAGTGAACCCGCTTATTTTTTCGATTGATCTTCTTCTTCTTTTTCTTTCTCATCTTTTTACATCTTGAAGACTTGATCTCATGAACAAACCCACTTTCCACAACATCAACTTTATGAGTTTGAATCAAATCTTTTGGAGTTTGATACTTGTGAATTTCTTGGATCACCGGCTTCCGATAAGGAATCATTCCTTCAAACGAATCACAAGAACACAAAATATCATCGGTTTGAACTCCAATCGAGCAAAAAACTTTTTCATCTTGAGAATTAACTTGAATCTTCTTATCATTAACTTAAAGAACATCAAGAACATCACATTGAACTCCATTGTTAACAACTTCAACAACCTTAAGAGCATGAAGATCATTTGGGTCTTCAATAAGAGAAATCTATTTCTTTCTGAACAAATATTTTTCTTCTCCAATCTTATCACTACTACGTGATGATATGGACCATGTAATATCAGCCAACCATTTGATCTCACAAAGTGGTTGAAATATCAAGTTTCCATGATCATCCTTTAAACCTCCATAAGAAACCATAGTTTCCCAAAATATCCAATTGTTTAACACCAACCCATAATATTGATCTTTATTGACTTTGTATTTGATATCTTCAACGATCACAATCCAAGAATTGTAAGGCAAATTCACCACGATCACAAAAACTTGAAGATTTCTAGAGAGAGAAAGTGATTTTGAATGGGTTTTCTAGAGAGAGAAAGTAAAAATCACTTGAATTCTAGTGAAGAAAATCGAATTATGAATAGAAAAAAAGATGAATTCGATTTCTAGAATCCAAAAACTCTCTAAAACATGAAGATCAAAGATAAAAAAAATGAATCACCAAATCTAGAAAGCCACCATGGATCAATTCTTGATGAAATCAAGAACACCCGCTCTGATACCAATTGTAGTGGTGTTGATTATGATGGCATGTGCGGAATTAGAAAGATCTAGTGAATCATCATGTAAAATCAAGAACACAAGGAGTAAATAAATCTGTGTAAGCTCATATTAGATCTAGAAAGAATATACAAATGGGTTTGTACAAAGTTTCTCTCTCTAGTCTAACACTCCAAAATGGTTCCTTACATAATGGGAGTCACTCACTTCCTATTTAAAGGAAAGACTCAACCCATTTACACATACAAAGGGGAAAGCCTAAAACACTACATCCAAGAGTGACTTTGCACCCTAACACCTTTCCCTGCAAGCATGCTTTCAGTAAGCATCAAGTCTCATGTACTATTGAAACATTGAGCATAACCCAATGGCTTACCCTGATTGCATAGTCATTTGCATAAGAGATACTTGTCAGGTCCAAAAATGGCAAATGGTTGCTCATGTCCCTGACCTCCTAGTTTGAGGTAGACATGGTACCATTATGAATTAATGGTGAATCCTCTATTCTAGACTTTAACTTACTCTATGATACAGAAGTTTAAACCACTTCATATTGATGAGTTAAATTGTTCATGATTCACGCTGATTTCACCTCAACATGATTGAAACAAACCACTCTTGCCCTTATATTCTTCTTTAAAGTTTTATGATTCAACGTAATGTACCATACACTAATGAGAGCTTGTCAAATCTATGCTGATGGGTATATCATTGTCCGTGATATATTACACACACCTATCCATTCTTGTAATTTTTCTTTTAATAAAAGAGATTTTTGATTAAGCGTATGAAACCACTCGCTGATGGGATCTCAAAATACTATGTCAGTGAATGGTAGTTTAAGTCCACACTATCAGGACACATCACAATATTTCTAGACAAAAAGTTGATATTCTATTCAGATTGAAGTAAGTTGGTGATGTCAAAAGGGGGAGGGAATCTTGGTAAAACTGAAAATCTTGCTGAAGAAATCTTGCTACTAGAATTAAAGAAAACCATATTCAAAGGGGGAGTCGATTCAAGCTAAAGTCAAGCTCAACTCAAGCTTATTCATATATGCGCCAACTTCATAAGTCATTCATCTTCTCAGGGGGGAGCATTCATTAAAACTACAAGAGTCGAGATTTTATTCTTACTCTCAGGGGGAGCACGATCCAAAAGCATTAATTGAAGATTAGTTTTGACATCATCATAGAGGGGGAGATTGTAAGGTCACACCTTATGATCTGATGAGTCAAACACATAACATATTGATCCATCAACGTCAGCGTGTCGACAGCGCGAACGCAGCTTAGCAAGTTCAACGGCATCAGCTCATAGTTGTTCGATTGTAATCTTTTGTATTTTAGGCAGTTATTATAGATAAATATAGAATATATCACATCCCGTATCTTTATTATAAGGTCGGTTCTTAGTATCGATTAGATTTAATCTCGTTAATCAAGGGACATACATGTATAGATTAGTATACATACAACATTAGGGCTAATCCTAATGTTGTGCTAGTGTTCGTGGCTTTGTGTCAATAGTCTTGTTGACAAACCCACCTTCTTTCTGAAGACAAAACCTTTTTTATTTTTTTTTGGTGAAAGGAAGATTTAGAGAAATCATGTGTCATTTATTTTCTATTTCATTTGTACTCGAAGTGTATCTGATCATTTACAAACCTTCATTTTCAATATGTTTTTTTTGACTTAAGTTGTAATATTTTTCGAATTAAATTTGGTTTTATGCTGGAGAAGGTGATGTTGTTGCATGGATAAAATTTAATTTGCATTTGTTATTGGTTTAATATGTTTTTGTGTTTTACTTAAGTTCTAATGTGTGTTGAATTAAATTTGGATTTATGCTTGGTTAGTATCTGGTAGTTCTTTGAAAATTCTCATGAGCGTAAACAATAATGTTACTTATTTAATTAGTGATTATAAAAAGTTGTTCATTGTAACCGTATATGCTATGTTTTATGCAATACAACAATTTTGCCACACCGTGACACATTTTAAAAATAGTGTAGTCTATTAATGTGGTTCAATTTCACCATCTGCCAAGTGTTTGTGTTTGTTTTATGGGAAAGAAATTCTAATGGGTTTTAAAAGAGAAAATACAGTAATGAGTATGTTAGACAATGTACAATAGTATATCAAATAATGTGGCCAAATATCATTACCAGATGTCATTAGATATTAAAAATTTAACAAGGTTTATGTTGAAACGTCAGATCATTTACAGAGAGTGCAAGCAACAAATCAAAGGAAGTAAAAAAATTATAAATACAAAAGAATTTATAGATTTTGACAAAGTAAATAAGTTGTTTCATTTTACTAAGTAATTAGTAGACTATTATTGAAAGGTCATTATTTTGTGGTTTGGGCTAGGCAATCATTTGAATAAGTCTTGTTAAGTTCTTGGTCATGTTTTATCTATTTTGTAAGAGTTTACAGTTGAGTTAGTGTGTACGGCCGTAAACAGGTTTACGGTCTTAAACCTGTTTACCACCATCTACCCCCTATATATAGGTCTTGTCAGAGTTGTGTCAGGTTGTTGACGAATCACAGAGTGTCTCTTAGTTTACGGCCCCAAGGTGTATTAGACGTTTATTTGATATAAAACGTGTGCATGCTTGGATTAATCTGTCTTCTACTACATTCTTTGTTTGCTCGATTCATATTTGTTTGATCACTATTTGGATTCTCAGTTTTAGGGACCTTGCAAGTGGTATCAGAGCTCGGATTGTATCAATCAATTTGGCCATATATCGTGCGTATTTGATCTTATTTTTGAAGGATTTTTGTGTTTTTGGAAAGATCTCTGAAAATTAGGGGGGGGGGGGGGGTTTGTTCTTTGCATTTTTTATAAAAACGAGTTTTGGATCGAGTTTTGGAGCAAAAAGGCAAAAAAATCGTCGTTTTTTTTCGTATATGCGAGGTGTACAACCAATTGAACGTGTACGGCCGTAATCTTGTGTACGGCTAGGGTTTCTCGGAGTATACGGCCTCGGTGTACGGCCAGCCTCGTACGTGTACGGCTTGGTGTACGGCCAGCCTCGCACGTGTACTGCTCGGTGTACGGCCAGCAGCTCCAACACGTGTCCGGCCATCTTCGCACACGTGCTCGTCCTCGCATCACATCACGCCTCGTCCAACACTCAACAACCTCACACACGCTTCAGCAAAAATAGGAATCGAAATTGAGGGTGTCGGGGATCGAACCCGGGTCCCCTGATTGATCAAATAAGAGCCTTACCAGTTCGACTAGCAAGTCCTTTGTTCCACTCTTTCCGAATTTAATTCATAAGACGTCCCTTCTTCAATCCAATTTCACATTTTTACACTTTCAACCCCAAAATCAATTTCCTTTTTATTTTAAATTCCATTTTCAACCCAAAAATTTTATTTTTTAATTTTTGACTTTTAATTTTGACTTTTTACTTAAAATTTTGACTTTAACTTTAAAGTTTGACCTTTGACTTTAAACTTTGACTTTCTCGTTTGACTTTCAAATTTTCAAATTTAGCTTTTCGGTTTAACTTTGAAGTTTGACTTTTAAGTTTGACCTTTTAAATTTGACTTTTAAGGTTGACTTTTGAGGTTTTAAGTCAAATGGCATATTTTTTTAAACAATGAGTTCCTCAAACATTCCGGTCAATCAAGTTTCTTGTTCTCAAACTTGCATTAAAACAATTAAAAATTTACGAGAACACATCAATTTATTAAAAAGAGAAAATGAGGAACTTAAATATGAGGGGTACCAACTTAGGAAAGCCCAGAAACCGTTGAAAGAACAATTAGAGGCCAGGACTAATGACTTTAAGAAATTATAGTTAGAGTACAGTGACAAATGCGTTCATTATAGATATCTTAAGAAAGATTTTGACACGGTAACTGCTAAACTTGACACATTGAGAACTCGTTTTGCAAATGCCGATTTTAATTTCAAAAAATTTGATGTGTCAAGTGACAGAGTTGCTAAAATAATTGAACTTCAAATGAAATGGAAGGATCAACAACAAGTAGGAATAGGATATGAAGGTGTCCCTCCCCCATTCAATCACACTTATACTAACACTCCATTAACTCAAGCTGAAATAGACCGAGAACCATTTATGGTATACAGTAAACCAGCTGCTGAACAGGCAACTGAGGGTGTTGAGATGAAAGATACTAATGATTCTACTTCCTGTGCAGGTAAAGTAGTAGAGGATGAGAACAAGGAGAAAACTATTGAACAATCCAATGACTCCTTGAACTCTGAATCTGTTGCTTCGAACTCTATTGCTTCTAATTATGTTACTCATAACAAGCCTGTTGTTGAGAAATACAGGCCACCAACACAAGTTAAACAGAGTGCCTGCTGTAACTGTGCGTGTGGGAAAAGCAAGAGACAAGGCAACGACATGCCACCAGGGGCAGGAAGAAACAACTTCTCAGTGAAGAAAAAGACTTGCTTTCAGGGTGGAACACCTGGTCACATTGCCAGAAATTGTCCTAATCGCGCATACGTTCCCTACTACGCACAAGGATGGCAAAATGTGCCAAGAGGGAGATACTCCAAAGGAAATCATTTGAGATCACAATCGTGAAATGGTGACTGGAATGCCCACAAGGCCAAGAATCAAAATCCCAAGGGCAAGAAGGGAATGCCATGCAAGAAGTCCAATCCAAGAGATACTCTAGTGAAAGAAAGACCGGTTAGGTCAAAATCATCTCAGCAGCCGACTTCAAGTCCAAAAGCAAGTACCGAGGCACCCATATGATCCAACAAGAAATGGGTTAAACCTTATTATAGCTGGGTACTAAAGGTTTAATCTCCCAAATCATCTAATGCGTCTAATATTTCTTCATCTTCTGTTTGTGATAAGCAGGATATATCATGGGAGAGAGTACCTTGCAAAGATGAAAAAGGTCAACCCAGTTTCAAAATGGACTGGGTTCCAAAGACCGACTGATCCCGCTCTGTACTGGAGCAGCTATGGAGGCATATCATCAGACTTCGGTTTGTTGATAGTGGCTGTTCCAGGCACATGATAGGGACATCTCTCAACTGTACAAGATTCAGACCCTTGTTTGAGAGATTGTGTCCTTTTTTGGGAAAGGAAGAAAGGTAAGGATCACACATGGGGTTTGTGCTTAACGATGTGAAGAATTTTCGGATATGTTATAAGATTATGCGTGCTGTTCTCAGACCTTCTGGATGCAAATTCAATCGTTGAATTACGGTATGATTTCTCTTCTAGATACTCCTGAGTTTCTCTTACAGTGATTCGTTTTGAAGACAATTTTTTATTTCCTTATATGTCTTTGTTTAGTAGGTTGTTCTGGGAAGTGATATGAAGTATAGTGCTAACTAAATATTTATTAAGTAAAATATTATTCCTATGAGACTTTAAAAGTAGAAATTACTATGTATATAACTAAATAAAGTACAACTTCTTTTTTTTATCTGCACAAACCCAATTAGTGTTTTTTAACCTTCATAAATGAAAAAGAGAATGATGATCATACATTTTTATAATTTACGATTATGGTTTTGACAGCATGTTACAATTAACAATCATATTCCATATAAATAAAAATATATAAAATAAGGTAGTATTTGCATTTATGAAATTCACATTTGCTTTTTGTTAATGATTTTACGGTTGTATTGTGATTCAAAGAAACAAAATATAGAATATTGACAAACAAGTTAGAACGACATATATTAATAAAAATAATCGGTTATGTATCATCTTGTTTTGAGAAGTTTCCTAGTTGAAAATTATGGGCATTAAATGGATCAAGTATAGGCCTTGGGTTTCGAAAGATAAGGGCCAAGACCCTATTGGATGTGGATCTATTGGTTATCTGATGCAAGCTCTCGGTTTGTGTTTTGGAGTCAAAGGGTAAAAAGGGAAAAGTGATGTTCCAGACTCCTTTCATGAATTAAGGATTTTAGTTTGGTATGTTTTTAGTCAAAGGTAATTAGATAGGATTGTGGGGCTCTTCAATACCTTTCTGTGCAAACAAAGAACACCGAAAACGGAATTGTGATTTTGAAATTATGTTGGGTATAGACTAGGAGTACGCTGGGCTTAATTCATTAAAAGGATTGCATACATCTTTGAGTACATTGGGCGTACATAAGGAGTACGCTGGGTGCACTTATGAGGACTCCAAACCCTAAAATTTTGGGTTGAACCCCTATTTAAATGACCTTAAGTCCATGAGGCCTACCTCATCACTAGCCCCAACTGTCCCAAAGCACTATTTCGAAATCCTAGACACCTTGGGAGATTCTAGAGCTTTAGAGTGATATTTTGTGTGTTTTGTGAAGAAGGTGATCATTGGAGAAGATTTTGGGAGTCCATTGCTTGTAGATCCAGATTTTGTTATTCACCTACCTTCTTTTAAAGGTAAAAGGCTTCCATGTTGATGGTTTATTTGGTAGATATTGTTGGTTGGTGAAACCTTATGTGTTTTTGGCCCAATGGCTTTGGTTCTTATGAGTTAGAGCTACTCCAAAACAATTGAGTACCTTTTTATCCATTTTGAGGTTAATAAATCATAAAAATAGGATCTTGAGGGCTATATTCCACCCATGCATGAGTTTTTGGTCATTTTAAGAAGTTGTGAACACAAGGTTTGGTTTTGGGCTTTATTAAGCCATGCAAAAGCATAAAGTTTTCGACTTTATCAATTAATACCTACCCTAGATTAAGATATGTGTGTTGGACATTTAGTCTTAACGAATTAAGTGCTTAAAAGTGGTTTTTGGCATCAGGGGTAGTACTATAGGTGTAACCCCTAAGTACACAGGGTGTAATGGGTGTTTCACCATTTCCTTCTCAATAGTATCTGAAGACGTTGCACTTAATAAGAGAGTACACATGATGTACTCTCAGAGATACTTTTCGTTTATTTTTTGGGCTTTGGGCCATGTTTCGTTGGGTTTAGTCTGGGATGGTAAAATGGTTTTTATCCTTAGGACGATAGAATATGAATTCGACCTTGAGTACGTGTTATTACCCTAATTATTAATTATAGATGATTTTGGATATGTTCAGTGTGAGGAGCTTTGTAACAGAAGTGTGTGTATGATTCAGTTATCCTGATATTGAGGCGAGTCTCCTCACTACACTTGTGGGTCGAAGGCACCAATGCCGACCCACTGGAATGTGTCATGACAGATGCTAGTTGTCTTTGTGACTCTCACATTATACATTAGGTTTGGCCCATTGGCGTGCATGGAGGGTTGGGCCAATTTGCATGAGTTGGTTGAGCCCATTGTGTGTCGTGGTAGGCCCATTTGTATGTTGGGATGGGTCCATTTATTCGGAAGGGCTATGCCCATTATTATGTGGTATTTTGCAGAATCACTAATCTTTATGCTTACAGATTCAATTTTATGGTTTCACGTACTTCCAATTCAAAAGGGCAGGGCCCAGTGTGATGGCACAACATATACCTGTGTTATACATTTTATGAATTTGGATTGTACTCTGATAACTATTTTCTACATTGACATACTTTCTTGGTTATTGAGACGAATGGTTAAAGGTTTTGTTTGATTTTAAAACGAAAATTTTACTCTGGATTTTTTGGACGTTACAAATTGGTATAAGAGCCTTGGTTTGAGGGATTCGAGCACACTCTCGGGTGTAACTGAACTCAAACTGAGGAATTGGTAATCTTTTGAAAGAAAACAAAGTTCTAAAAATATTTTTATAAAGAAAAAGAGGGTGTGACGCATGCAATCAATCGAGCTCAACCAAGTGATTCCTAAAATACCATACATGATGTGATATTACATGTTATGAGAGTTACATGCTAGATTATGGCTAAGGATCTGCTCAGGATTGAATGATATAATTCTAGGAGAGATGCCTTTGTATGCGTGTTGGTTGAGATTTTAGAATCACATGCTAGAATGGATTTCACATGTTGTATAGAATGGCATGATTAGGTAATGCATTGGTTAGATTTTTTGATGCCTGAAAGCTGCTTGCTCTGTGCTTTGTGGGACTCATACTAATGTGAGTTAACTATTAAATGAATATGTTAACTTGCATGTTGCGAAGGTTACATAATCTTTGAGTGATTGATTTGACCCTAGTTCGCAACTCTTGTCTGAGTAAGTAACCAAACATGGATTATCAGAGATTCAATGCTGAATGTGAAACCACGTCTACTGTACTGTATTTTTATGATGGTATTATTATACATATATAAATTTATAATGATTTTTTGATTTACATTATCGGTTTGCAACATGAGAAGAGAACACCACATTATTCAGCTTCAAACAACATCACAATGTAGATTTTACAGGTACTCCCGACTGCTATGACAAAAAGGAGGATTATTCATCATGTCGGCTTTGTTGACATTGAAAAGATCAATGGTCTTTCCTTTTGTAGAAAAGAACTCACGGACAAGAGTATGAGGAGCGATAAATTACACTCATGAAAGTTTTAGAGTTTGGATTGACAAGGAGAAGGTTGATGGAGATCTTGAGATTGCAAGAGGACAGGTGTTGGCGTGGCTTTGTGATAAAAATGGATATTTTGGTAAATGTCTAATATATTTTCTTTTATATTTCTTTTTGGGTTGTGCTACAAGAATATATAATTTTTCTTTTAATGCATGAAGAATTTTGTTCTGTTCTGGTTAGCATGAATATTTTATAATTAATATGGAAATTTAGACCTTTTAATATAAAAAATTTCAATTTAAGCTTTATTTCTTATGTTTATAGTTATTTATATTCTATTTGATTTTCCTATATTACTAAATTACAATATTCTTAGTTATGTATAATATTGTTAAGTTATATCAACTTCTATTTTTAAGGGTGCGAACATGCATTGGCTATGTGTGTGTGTGTGTGTATATATATATATATATATATATATATATATATATATATATATATATATATATATATATATATATATATATATATATATATATATGAAAGTGTGTCCAAGGTCATTCACTATTGGTAATATTTCTAATAATAGCAGGGTCTTCTTGAGTTGCCCTCAAGACTCAAATTAAGTAGAATCAATAAAGGATAAATTGGTTTACTAATTATTATGGTTTAATAATTAACTAGAAACTAATGGGAAAGCAATTCCAGAACCCTATGGAGGAGGGGGTTGGATGAATATTTCCATGGGAAGAAATGAATTTCGTTCAAGGCTTATCCTATCACACATGGGTGGAAGGATGAAAACCTAGAAGATATCCAAGGTTATAAATAGGGCCTTAGGGATTCATTATTCTTTTCTCATTCAAAAGCTTGAAGTTTCGTCTCTTCTTTCACCCTCCTTGTGGTTGAACTCTCCTTATAGATTGTCCCCTCCTATTTTTTTTTTATTATACTCTTTTGAGTTCATTGGGTGTAAACCAATAGAGGGATTCTGGTTTGGGTCATTTACATCCAAACAAGGTGGCATGTACGAGATCTCAAGTGTTAAGCCACAGATCCATAGGTTGTATGTACACTTAGATATATCATAGTTCGATTTTTCCGCTACCTAGTTTAAAATGTATTTGATGCATAGAAACCCTAACATTGGTATCATTAATTTTTAATTATTACATTACAACCTTTCAATTAATTAGAATTAATAATAGACAACTGAATTTGAAGAGTTTTAAATTTACCCCTTATATATTAGAATTGTATATACAATTTGTACAAGAAAGTGATAATATTCGTCTTCGTATGTTTTAAATATTGACATTCCCTGTCTTACCATGACCAGGATCACCCACTCTGATGTAGGGGTTTAAGGAGGTATCTATGATTCCTAATGAGGTTGGCTTTTAATATGATTCGTGCTGACCAGCCTCACCGACATATTTCATTTTGAGAGTGGAGTTAGGAATGGGTTTGATAATGATAATGGTCAATCTACAAGTATTCAAAACACAAGTATAAAGCGAAATCATATTTTCTTAATTGAAATTTGAATTTTATGTTATCCATAAAAGTTACACATTCTCTTTATAAATTGTTGATGGAGCTCATGTGGCTAACGACCATTTCAAATCGAGAGTATAAATAGAGAATGATGTGGAAAACATAAATCTCAAGCATCACTTCAGTCGGAGACTAAGAAATTTTGTATGGTTGATTCGCCATCTAATTAGTGATCTGAGGCGTACTCATCATTGAAGGTGAGATGAACATAATTTGAGATTAACATGACATTGATAGTCAAAGAGTCTCAAAGACCTAGGAATTTCATAGTGATCGACATTGGCAAAGGGATTTGTATACCTAAATAATTTTGTGGTGTGTTTACGGCGTCCCTTACACATCATGGAGCCAAATATGGATCCTAGACATAATTTAATAATTTGATTTAGGGTGATTAATTTAAAGGATTTTCTATATCAAACTAATTTGAATCTTATCTATTTTGTAGATTCCGATCCCAATGAACAAAAATACTCGCCATCCTTCTCCTCCTCCCCCTCCTCTACCAACTCAAAACTCCATCTTCTTTTTACTACCAGTTCTGAACAGGGAAAGACTCAATGAGGAAGGAACCAAATATCTTGTTTGGATCTGAACCTTAAGGTTCACGTTGAGATATGAGAACAAAGAGTATGTTCTCGATGATGATGTTCCTGAACATGGAGAGAATCCTACTCCAGATGAAGTTGTTGCTTATAATAAACACTACAATGTATCGACCAACATGGATTGCCTTATGTTGGCGACCATGGCCTCTGAACTCCAAAATAACTTTGATGATTGGGGCGCCTATGACATTTATCAGAAACTCCAGGAAATATTCAAAGATCAAGCTAAGAAAGAGTGATTCAAGATCGTTAAATCCCTCATGGCATGTAAACAAAAATAAGGAGCCTCTATTTGTATGCACATCCAGAAGATGAAGTCCTACATAGACAGAATTGGGAATCTAGGTGTCGAGCTACCAAAGGAGTTGAATATTGACGTGGTCTTGAACTCACTTTGTGGTTCATATTCGTAGTTGATCATGAACTAGAATATGAAAAATCTTGATAAGACCTTAATGGAGTTGCATGGCATACTTAAAACAGCTGAAACAAGCATGAAGAAACCCAACAACTCAAACCCTATTGCTCCAGTCCTAGCCATCGATCATGGTTCTGCTAAAAGGAAAATGATTTCTCATCCCAAAGGAAAGTGAAAGGCTAAGGTCAGAGAGTCTGACCAAGGCCCTAAGAGAAAGGTCCAAACCGAGATAGCTCCTTCCACCGATACCTATGAGGCTATATGATTCTACTGTCAGTTTAAGGAGCATTGGAAACGTACTTGCCCTAAATACATGGAGGAACTCAAGTAGGGAAAAGTCAAGGAGGTTGGCATCTCAGTTATGATTACGATTGAACTCCATAGCACATCGAGTTCTAACTCTTGGAAACTTGATACATGATATGATACTCGTATTTGCTCTAATATGCAGGGACTAAGACAAAGTATGAAGTTAAGGCATAGGGATCTCAACCTGATCATGGGAAACAGGCCCAAGTCAGCTGTTACAAGGATTGGGAACTATGAGCTCCTGATTAGTGATGGTGTTTATCTTATTTTATTAAATTGTTTGCTTTTTACCTGATACGACACAAAACATTATTTCTTTTCATGCAATTTATAAGGATGGTTATCAATTTTCTTTTAATAATGATAATGGTGACATTTTGTTTCATAAGAATGGTTCTTTTATATTAAAAGTCAGTCCTTGTAAAGGTATGTACGAAAGTGTTGTTTACATAGGTTAACCTGATAAACTATTACTAAATGTTGGTTCTTGTAATAGTGAATTAGATAAATCGTTTTTGTAGAATTGTTGACTTAGCCATATAAACAAGAAGCGCATCATCAAGATCAAATCAGATGGAATATTGGGATCATTTGACAGTAAGATGATGTTTGTGAATCTTTCTTACTTGGAAAGATGGAGAAGGCGTCATTCACATGCCATTGTGAAAGAGGCAAGGATATGTTGGACCTCATCCACACAAATGTTTGTGGACCATTCAAATACGCCAAAAGACATGGTGACCGATACTTCGTGACTTTCACTGAAGACTTTAACTGATATGGATATATCTACTTAATCATACACAAGTCAGAAGCGTTTGAAGTGTTCAAAGAGTTTCAAAATGAAGTAGAGAACTAATTAGGTATAAAGATCAAGATTCTCTGATCCGATAGGGGTGGAGAATATTTAAGTCTTGAATTCTACGATCATCTTAAGAATTATGGAATAGTTTCAAAATTGTTTCCTCCTACAACACCACAGTTGAATTTTGTGGCTAAGAGAAGAAATCAAATGCTATTAGATATGGTTCAATTTATGATGATTCGAGTTACACTTCCGATATATTTTTGGGGGTATACCTTAGAGACATTAGCTCAAATCTTAAACCTCGTACAAACTAAGAAGGTTGGGAAAACACCCTCTGACTCGAGTGGGACACATCCCTATCTAGCATATATAAGAGTTTGGGGTTGCAAGGACTTTGTTCGTCGCGATGCGAACCATAAGCTCGAGCCCATGTCAGAGAAGTATTACCTCATTGGTTATCCACAAAAGTATTTTGGATACTAGTTCTACAAGCCTTTTGAGAACATGGTGTTTGTTACTCGAAGGGGATTATTCCTCGAGAGGGATCTCATTTCCAAAAAGGACAGTAGGAGCCATATCGACCTTGAAGAGATTCAAGTGTCAAGTGAAGAATAACCTATAATTGACACTAGCACCCAACCTGAGGCATAGCAACCTACTAAGGATCCTCAACCATAGGTAGAGCAGCCTGCTGAATAAAATGATATATATCCACCTCCCCTTTGCAAATCTAATCGAATTTGTCTTCCACCTGATTTCTATGTTTTCCATGTTACCATATAAGGGATGTATTGATCTGTGATCGTACAGTAGTTAATATGGATGAGCCATACAACTATAAGGAATTTCGTTGATCCCACATCTAGCATTAAAATTGTCGGGTGCAAATAGATCTTCAAGAAGAAGACCGAAATGGATGGGAATGTGCACACATTCAAGGCTAGGTTGGTAGAAAAGGGTTACACTCAACCTCAAGGAATTAATTATGAGAAATCTTTATTGCCAGTATCCAAGATCAAGTCTATTAGCATATTACTTGCCATAGCACCCTTCTATGATTATAAAGTATACCAAAGGGATGTGAAACCTGCTTTCCTTAATGGAAAACTTGCAGAGGATTTGTATGTTGGATTAGGTGTCTAAGTCGATAACTAAATTTGTATAATTTTGAATTATTAGCAAAGTCATTTTGGGTTGCCCTCAAACCTAGTAATTGACTGGTATGTTTTTGGAGAGAGAGACTGATTTATTAGTTTATTATATGATTAATAAATTAACTAGAAATCAAAATAAATAATTTATTAATACATTATGAGAATAATATATTAATTAGAAATAGTATTATTTAATTAAAAATTAATCAGAAATCAATTGGAATTAATTTTGGGATTTAATAAAAGTAGAAGGACTAACGGTGAGAATATTTAAAAGTTAAACATTGACCAATTCTAAAAACTCCTATGAGGGGGGCGGTTTTGTAGAGAGGTGTTTAGAGGTATTATTGGGCTCTAAGGAAGCTTAGAATGTCTTAGGGAGGAAGCAGTGGGGTAAGGGTTATCTAAATGGAACCTGCCTTATCTACAACCTTCCTAACACCTATATAAACCCCTAAGAGTTATGAATTTTGAAATTCACTTGAACAAGAGGCTTGAATTCGAAATTCTTCCTTCTCCTCCTCTCTCCTCTAAACCCTATAGTTGCCAAGGTTTGGGTGTGAGCCATTAGAGGCACAAGACTTCTGGTGCTTGCTTTCTAAAGACCAATCAAGAAGGAATACTTGTTTATTTGCTATAATAAATAAAAGGTATGTAATTTCTATAAACTCTTTCTTAATTTTAAAAATAGAAATGTACTAATAGGGTTCTTGATATTCAATTCTTCGTTGTAAATCATAATGCGAACATAAATCATTTAGGTTACATGTGAACTTACGGTTTAAGTGTTTCCGATAAAATAAGATTTTGTAACCTATAAATCCCATCAGTGGTATCAGAGCCATTTTTCTCATTGATCTTGCATAAAGTTGAATAGATCGAAAGTACAGTTTGTAGAAACTAAACCCTAAGGAGGATATTTTCGAAATCCAGAAGGGTTCTTGAAACCCTAACATCCACCATCTATTTTTGATTTTTGCAAGGGTGTTAGACACCCTTGCCTCCTTTGCCTATTTTTGAAATTTGAGGAGCTTCTTTTAGGGTTTATCTTGTTTCCTTATTTGTTATTTTAAAAGCCTTCAAAATTTGAACCATTAAAACCTGATAAACCCTAGCCTATTTTCGAAAATTAGAAGGCTTAGGATTAGAATTAAATTTAAATTATTTTATTAATTGGTTAATTGTAAATAATTATTTAATCCATAATGATTAAATTAATTAAATTAATTGTTTAATTAAAAGATAAAGATTAAATCAAAATTGGTTTATTATTAAATAAATTAATTTTTTATATTCATTTCAAAATTTTAAATTTAAACCTAGTATTTTAGAGATGTTTTAAAATATACATTATACTATATAATTAAAAGATTAATATACTATATGTATAAGACAAGTCAGTCAAATCGTTAGTACCCCTCATTCACGAAGCCATACTATAAGGTGATTTTAAGGAAGAGGCCTATAAAATGACCGTCATTGGGTATCCAGTCTTACACACCGCTCTCTTACATGGTGGAGGGTCGTTAGCCGAACGGATTTGATAAGAAATAATCTCATTAATAATTATGATGATATAAAGTATATAATTTTTTTTAAATCTCACTCTTAGTTACTTTAGGAAAAATGTGAAAAGTATGCTAATCAATGAAAATGCTCATCATGCTTTATATGTCGTTAGTGCAGCATGTGTGGTTAACCGACACACTAATGGGGACTATAAAGAGATATGATGGGTATCTAGAAAATTATCATTGTTTATGGAGCATGTGTGGTTAACCGCCATATCAATGTGAGATGATAAATGATATAAAGGTTGTCAAGTGTGTTTACATGGTTATTCACATCTCGTTTGTAATCCTCGGCATCCCAGTCACAAAAGTGAGAGCATAATCTGAGATTAAACATGTCATTGATAAGATCCAATAAATCTAAAAAGATCTATGAGTTTCATAAGATTGAAATTGGTAAAAGCCTTACCTACCTAAATTAAATTCGAATTTCATTAATACATCCCTCTTTAGTGTTCGAATCGAAAATATGGATACTAACCTTAGTTTAAATTTTGGGTTAATAATTAAGGATTAAAATCAACTAAGTTTTCTCTTTTCTCCTAATTTTAGATGTCTTATGAAGATATAAATGGTCTTCCTCGTTCTTTTGGAATGGTTTTCCTCTTCCTTCTGAAGATGATCTTCCACATTCTGATCATGGTGAAAATATTTTCCATTCTTCGGGAATTGGTGGACTGGACATCATGATTCTTCAACTTTTCCACCCCCTCCTCTTGTGACTCTCCCAATGACACATTTTTTTTCTTAAGTTGAAAGATATGAGACTACTCAATCCCTATTGGCATGTAAAAATCGAGATGGAAACTTTGTGTGTGTGCATGAACTGAAGCTGAAATCGTACATTAACAAGTTGGATAGATTAGGTGTCATTTTCCCAAGGGAGCAAGCCATTGATTTTGTTCTTCTTTCGCTTCCAAAGTCATATGATCAGTTCATTGAGAACTTTTATATGAAGAATATCGACGTGACCCTAATTAATCTGGCCGAAATGTTGATTGTTGCTGAAGGAAAACTACTTAAGAGCATATCTAAAGCAGAGATGCTTATTGGGTTTAATTTCAAAGTTTCCATGGACACTGAAAATAATGACAATTGTGATTCAGACAAGGCTTCTCTTCCCAATGGAAATGGTGATGGGTTTTGAGCATTCTAACACTCCTATGGTGTGCATGCAACCCTAGAAACCTTGGATCTATGTTTTCTCTATTATACATGCAAAATAACTTTTTCCAAGGTTTCATCCTAACTAGCATGTGATTGGGGTACATGTAATATAAAAACTAGTAGGATAACATACCTTCTCTTGTGGTTGATTGCTTGGAGCTTTAAGAGCCTAGCACCAATAATGTGAATGCCTAAATTGAATCACAAATCACCAAAACAACTTGGAAGACTTTGAGAGAATATGATGCACTCTTGAAATCGGCCCACCTTTTTTTATCTCATACACTAGTGCACATTTCAAGTGCCAAAGACCTCTTTATATAGTATGGTGGATTAGGGTTACATCCATGTAAGTCCTAATACCCATGACCTTTCATTTCCATAGGATCGATGGATTAAAAGCTCCATGGACTATCCATGGACTTCCATGCAAGCTTAGCCCATCCTAAATGAACATTGGCCCATTCTATATATATAAGAGTCCATATTTAATTAGTTTCTTTTTTATCACTAAATTAATTCCAAATTAATTCTTGATCAATACTAATTAAATAATATGATTTCATATTAATATATTATAACTTATAATATATTAATAAATAATAAATATACTATTCTCAAAAGACTATCCATACAAATTGTTCCGGTGAAGTGCATCCTAAATGGACCATGCTGGGTCGAATCAAGTACATACCAAATATAGTTATGGACTTAGATACCTTATCCAACAGTCTCCCACTTGGATAAGTCTGATAACTATAGTTGTAAGTATGACTTCAGGAATCGACCATCAATCGTAGCTCTTAAATCTCTGTTGAACTATGAAGTGCCATTTAATATAAGTGATCATATAATCCTCTATTCTCAAGATATCAGCCGGACAAATACATGGAACAACGTCGTACTTATTGTCCAGCAGTTTGTTTCCCGATTTTCGATTTGTTTGACATAGAACTAAACTGAACACATCAATTTGGTTCTGACCGGGCCCAGCACATAGTTCGAAACAAAATCATCGAGGGTCCTAAATATCGCTTCTAATCCACCCAGGACTAAAAGGAACAGATAAACTTCGACTCATATGCTTATACTAACTACTTGTGAAATCATACACAAAGGCACGTTTTATAACATCAAGTTACTGATGCGGTTTTGTACAATCAATGTACAACCAACTCATAGTCAACAACTCAAATCTCTAGGTTTGAAGACTTATATGATATTACCGTCTCACGATCACTCGAGATAAATTCCATGAAGTGATACAAGTGAGTGTGGGTTTAATCCAATACTCAGAACTTATGAGCACTCATGAATGTTGCAGTAACTTTTGCTATGTCTAAACACCTAAGACATCTACAAGCCTAGTTCATGACAATATTGATTCATACCTACTTCCAAAGTATGATTGACTATGGAGAGTTTGAATAAAGTAATTATTCTGGAAGTCAAAACATGAAAAGTTGAAACAATACTAAATGATTGACACAAGATAGTAACACTTTACTCATAAACAAATAACAACTTTTATTTAATCATCAAATGTCAATTACATTTTACAAGTTTCAAAAATATCTATCTAATCAGTAAAACTAATTTCGTCCTTCTGCCCGATGCGCCTCGCATGCTGCAAATTCTTAACCCTAGTCAGTCCCTTCGTAAGGGGATCTGCTGAGTTCTTATCTGACGATACCCTCTTTGCCACGAGGAGTCCTTCTTCTATCTTCTGTCTTATGAAGTGATATTTTCTGTCAATGTGTCTGGATCTGGCATGATCTCTCGGTTCCTTGGCTAAGGCAACCACACTATTGATGTCACAAAAAATCTCCATAGGCTCCTGTATAGCCGGTACAACTCCAAGGTCTCGGATGAAGTTCTTTAGTCATATCGCCTCCTTCACCGCTTCACTTGCTGCTATGTACTCTATTTCACATATCGAATCAACTACTGTCTCCTGCTTGGAACTTTTCCAAGTAACCGCCACTCCATTCAGAGTAAAGACCCAGCCCGACTGAGAGCGGAAATTATCTCTGTCGGTTTGAAAGCTGCCGTCGCTATACCCCACCACTCTCAAGTCATCACTCCCACCAAGGGTAAGGATCCAATCCTTAGTCCTCCGCAAGTACTTGAGAATGTTCTTTACCATAGTCCAATGAGCCTTGCCGGGGTTCCCCTGATATATGCTGACCATGCTCAAAGAAAAGGCCACATCAGGGTGACTACAAGTCATAGCATACATGATCGAGCCAACAACGGAAGCATACGGTAATCGACTTATCTCTGCTATCTCAGCCTCTGTACTCGGACTCTGAGTATTACTCAGTTTGGCATTGCTCTGGATTGGTAAGTCTCCTTTCTTAGAATTCTGCATGTTGAACCTCTTCAACACCTTATCCAAGTAAGTACTCTAACTAAGTCCAATTAGTCTTTTACTCCTATATCTCAATATCCTTATCCCTAGCATATAGGCAGCTTCTCCAAGGTCCTTCATAGCGAAACACTTCCGAAGCCAGGATTTAATCTCCTGCAAAGTTGGGATGTCATTTCCTATGAGTAGTATGTCATCCACATACAGTACCAAAAAGCTAACCATACTCCCACTAGCTCTGACATATACACAGGACTCATCCTCGCTTCTCGAAAAACCAAACTCTTTGACTTTCTCATCAAAACAAAGATTCCAGCTATGAGATGCTTGTTTGAATCCATAAATGGATTTCTCAATCTTACACACTTTATCAGGGTACTTTGCATTACTAGTTTGGATAGACTAAGCTCTATTTCATAGATTGGACTCTTTTATTGTGATTCGCCCCTACTAGTAAGAAGCTGTTCGTTCCCTGGATCCACGTGTTCCTAGTCGGGCCTAAATGGATGAATGAATAAGTGCCCGGGTAGACTTCAAGAGCTCTTTCTCTGCGTATCCTCCTACTTCTTATTCTGGGGGTTGACAAAACCCTCTGGCGGACTCATGTAAACATCCTCAGCCAACTTTCCATTAAAGAAAGCGGTTTTGACATCTATTTTTCCATATTTCATAATCATGAAATGCAGCAATGGCTAGCATAACCCTAACAAACTTAATTTTCGCTACTGGTGAGAACGTTTCATCATAGTTAACTCCCTGAGTTTGGGTGAAGCCCTTCGCAACCAGTCACACCTTATAAGTGTGCACTTTCCCATCCATGTCGGTCTTCTTCTTGAAGATCCATATGCACCCGACTGTCTTACGACCCGGTACATTGTCAACCAAGTTCCAAACTTGATTGTCATACATGGACTGAATCTCGTTGTCCATAGCCTCTTTCCATTTAGCAGACTCAGGGCCTGCCATGGCTTCCTTATAGTTGTTAGGTTCATCCAGATTTACCAGTGTACTATCACTGATAAATGTATCATCTTTCGTAGTAATATGGAAACCATAATAATGCTCAGGTGGATTTCTAACTCTAGTGGAACGCCTCAGAGGTACAGACTCGTCAGTTGGTTCAACAGGAGTTTCCTCCTCAGGTTGATTGCTAGGGTTTGAGGTTCCTTCACCACTTGACTCCTGAACTTCTTCAAGGTCAATTTGCCTCCAACTGTTTCCTTGGCTTATGAATTCTCTCTTGCGAAAGACTCCTCTCCTTGCCACAAAGACCACATTCTCACTAGGTCTGTAGAAGAGGTAACCAAAGGATTTTTGTGGGTAGCCGATGAAAATACACCGCTCACTATGAGGTTCGAGCTTATCATGAGTCTCGTGCCTCACGAAAGCCTCGCAACCCCAAATCTTGATGTGGTCTAAAGTGGGAACTTTCCCAGTCCACATCTCGTGAGGTGTTTTGTTAACCTTTTTAGTAGGGACTAGATTAAGGATATTGGCGGCAATCTCTAAGGCATACCCCTAAAATGAAATTCGTAACGAAGCTCGACTCATCATGGAACGAACCTAGTCCAACAAGGTTCGAGTACGCCTCTCAGCCACACCATTAAGATGTGGTGTTCCGGGAGGTGTCAATTGTGAAACAATTCCACATTCCTTAAGGTAGTCAAGGAACTCTGTACTAAGATACTCTCCACCTCGATCGGATCGAAGCATCTTAATGTTCCTGCCCATCTGATTCTCCACTTCCTGTTTAAATTCTTTGAACTTTTCAAAGGTTTCTGACTTATGCTTGATTAAGTAAATATAGCCATATCTACTATAATCATCAGTAAAAGTCACATAGAAACGGCTAGCATCCCTTGTGGCGGTTTTGAAGGGTCCACACACATCTGTGTGTATGAGGTCCAACATACCTTCACCCTTAACACAAGTACCAGTGAAGGGTGACTTTGTCATTTTACCAAGTAAACAAGACTCGCAACTATCATCCGAATTTAATTCAAATGATTCCAAGACTCCATCCTTTTGGAGTTGACCGATGCTCTTCTTGTTAACATGTCCAAGACGACAATGCCACAAGGATGCTTTGTCCAAACTAGTGGAAGAATCAATATGCAATACATTATTTCCTAAGTTGTCTACAACCGACACAGTTTCATATACACCATCACAAGGTAATGCTTTAAAATAAAAAACACCATTATAAAAAGCATTAATACCACCACATTCATTATCAAATGAAAAAGTAAATCATTGCTTGTACAAACCGTGAAAAGAAATAATATTTCTCTCTATTTCAGATGAGTAACAACATTTATTCAAATCGAACATTAACCCAGTACCTAGCAATAAAGAATAAACTCCAATCTTGGTGACAGGTGAAGCTTTCCTATTCCCCATGATTAAGTTTATCTTCCCGTGCTCCACATCCTCACTTCTTTTTAGGCCCTCCAAATCAGAACATATGTGAATTCCATAACATGTATCAAGGACCCAAGAATTAGTATGTGGTGAGTGATTAGACAATATAGAGTAAATACCTGCATGGGTGGGTTTTACTTTCCCATCCTTAACATCCTGTAAGTACTTTTGGCAACTTCGTTTCTAGTGCCCCTTATCATGACAATAGAAGCATTCAGCTTCTTTAGGGTTGGCAAAGGGAGTAGCAGGACCACCTTTGGTTCCACTTAAAGAGGAACCATCAAGAGAATTTCCTTTGTGACCCTTTAAAGGGGTTTTCCTCTTCTTCCATTTGCCTTGCCCGATTGCCAGAACAGGGGCGGTGGTAGGAGTAGGAGTGGTAACAACTGACTTACATTTGAAACCACTTTCGGAGGTATTCAAAAGTTCTTGAAGCTTGCTGAGTGTGACCTCCTCCTTGTTCATATGATAGGTCATTCGGAACCGATCATAACATGGAGCTAAAGAGTGTAGTATGATGTCAATAGCCAACTCCTCGGGGAAGTTCACATTTAACTTCAGCAAACGGTCCACAAACCTTTGCATTTTCTGCATGTGGCCCGTTGAAAGGTCATAGTATATGGTTTGGGCTAGGCAACAATGTATAGATGAGTTAGGGCATTTGACAATGTATTTTGGAGTCTATTGTGTGTGTTTGACGTTTTCGGTCTAGGCAAGCTTTCGGTTAGAGTGTGACCGAAAACCGACTTTCGGTCTGCCTGACCGAAACCTGTTTTCGGTCCAGTTAGGATATATAGCTCTTGTCAGGTCATTTGTCAGTGTGGTTGAAAGTTGTTTACTGTGTGGTTTTCGGTCCATTGAGTTGTATCAGACGGTTTATAGCTATAATCGTATGCAAGCTCAATTTCAATCATTCTTCTACTCATCTTCTTCTTTATTTTCATTTGCTTGATTGATCATTGGTGAAGATCCTTCTATCAAGGACCTTACAATTGGTATCAGAGCAAGACCGGTGTCAATCAAATTCGATTTTTAGCTTTCGGTTTTCACATCTTTGTGTTGTTCAAGTTCTCGGTCCTTAAAAGTGTACTGTTTGCTCTAGTTTTGAAGACCAGATCAGAAGCTGCATCGTTTGGAATTGAAATCAACTTGGAATTCAGCTTTTTGGTTGAATTCTCAGTGTTTTCGGTTGGATCTTCATAAACCGAAAACATATATTCAATCGTTTTCTGTCCAGATCTATCTTGTTTGAAGGTTGTGTTTGAGGTTTCAGTGTGTGGAAATCAATTTAGGATCGAAAATCTAAGTTTTTCATTGAAAACTGTTAGTTTTCGGTTCAATCTTCAGAAACCGAAAACTGTTCTTCAAGTTCTTCAGAAACCGAAATCAGTTTTTCATCCGAAAAACTTCAAAGTTCTTCAACCGAATTCATTTTTCTTTGATCTTCAACAACCGAAAACCTATCTTCAACCGATTTCTGTCAGATCTAGTGTGTTTTGAAGCTGTAGTTGGTATTCTCGGTGTGTGGAAATCAAAATCAGATCGGAAAAACAAGTTTTTCATTGAAATCTGTGAGTTTTCGGTTTGAGCTTCAGAAACTGAAAACTGTTCTTCAAGCAAAATATGTTGTGTTCTTCAACCGAAAATCATTTTTCTTTGAATCTTCAGAAACCGAAAACCTTTTGAACATCCTTAAATCGAAAACCCTTGATCTTAATAAACAGAAAACCTTTTATCCTTCAGAAACCGAAAACTCCTCAACCTTCAGAAACCGAAAACCTCTCAACCTTCAGAAACCGAAAACCTTCGTAATCTTCAGAAACCGAAAACCCCCTTTATCAATTCAACCGAAAACCTTTTTCTTTGACCTTTTTGCTTGTTTTTCAAGTTAATTTTTATTAAAAAAATTTAAAAAAAGCACAAAAACAACAAAAATCAAAAACAAAAATGGAATCTCAAAGCATGTCAGCTCACCATGAATTAGATGCGATTATGGGAACCACTTCTCGAATTCCCCGACTGTTATCCGCGGAAGGATTTCCAGAATGGAAATACCGGATCGAAAAGTACATCAAAATGAAAGATTTCAAGATATGGCGAAGCATTCTAAGAGGTCCAATCCGCATCACAACCACATTGGAAGATGGAACCATAACTGACAAGCAGGTTGAAAATTACACGGATGATGATTTTGAGAGAGTCGAGGAGCAGGAAAAGGCCCTTGCCACACTTACCATGGCATTATCTCCGGAAATTGCTCAAGGTTTCCGTGAGTATACATCAACAAAGGCCTTATGGGAAGCACTGATTGAAGTCTATGAAGGCAATGAAGACATGAAACAGAGTCGCCAATACATGCTGCGACAGAAGTTCAATATGTTTAACCATGTCTTGGGAGAAACACTTGAAAATCAGTTGCAGAGGTTTATCACACTTACCACAGAAATGAGCTCTGTCGGTGTTATGGTGACAAGATCAGAGATAAACAAGAAGTTGCTGAACTCTCTACCAAAATCCTGGGACATGAATGTCTCAGTGATCAAAAAGACCAAAGATTTAAACAGGTTGAGTTTAGCAGAAACGATGGCAATCATTAAGGCTTGCGATCTCGATGATAAGCAAAAGGAGATTAATCATGTTAATTCATACTCCACAGCAAATCTTGGGATCCAAACCACCAACAACACTGCTTTTTCAAGTTTCTCTACTCCTCAAGCTCCTCAAGCTCATGTTCCTCAAGTTCAACCCTATGGGACTCATCAGCCTACCTCATACGTGATCCCTCAAATGCAACACATTCAAGTTCCTCAACATCAAATTTTACCTCAACAAGTTGGTTCTAGTGTTGGTTCATCTTCAGTTGCACACATTCAATCTCATGGAATCAATTCTCAAGCTTCATCTTTAAAAGAGAAGGAAGAAAATCTGCCCCTCGCCACTGGTTTGGTAAACTGCTACAACGCTTTTGTGGCCGGAGAGCTTTCTCCACAACAGTCTTTTGCTGACCTAGACCAGATCCATCCAGAGGATGTGGAGGAAATGGACATCACCTGGAAAATGGCCATGGCTGTTTTTAGGGCAAAGCAGTTCTCCAAGAAAACTGGAAATAATAACTGGAGTGTGAACTCTGACAAGAAAGTAGGGTTCAACAAAGGAAAGCTGAGGTGTTATAATTGCCATGAACCTGGACACTTTGCTTGACAATGTCCAAAACTAGACCGAAGAGAGAATTCTGAGCGAGCTATGGTGCCAGTGAACAACAACAATGGGTCCTCTACAAACAATCAGCCTGCAAACTTGGCTATGGTGGCTCAATCCTTTGATTGGGAAGACCAGATTCAGGCTCTGAATATTTCAGGACCTGAAAATGCACATCTTGCCCAGATCAAGGATGGTGTGGAAGAAGAAACAGATAAGGATCCTGAAGAGGAAATGATGAATCTTCAATTTGCATTCATGGTGCAAACTACTCCAGAGCCTGCCAAACCCGAGGTCAGTGAAATTGGTTGCTCTCAATCTTGTATGAAAACTGTTAAATTCTTACGTGACCAAATTGAACTAATCAAGAGAGAGAATGAGGACCTTAAGTACGAAGGCTACACACTTAGGAAAAATCAAATGCCTTTAAAAACACAATTAGAGAATAAAACAAAGGACTTTAAGAAACTGCAACAAATGCAAGAATTATGATCATCTCAGAAGAAAATTTGCTGCTGTGACTGCTGAACTTGACTCATTGAAAAATCGTCTTGAAAATGCTGAATTTATTTTTAACAAATTCGATGGGTCAAGTGAAGTAGTTGCAAAAATGATAGAGGAACAGATGCAGTGGAAGGACATTACATGTGGAAACCAGAAAAAAATAGGATTAGGTTTTGAGAGTGTCCCTCCTCCTTTCAATCATAATTACACTGCTACTTCTCTATCTCAACAAGAGATTGACAAAGAACCTTTCATGGTTTATGGAAGGCCAGCTGCTGAACAAGCAACTGGGCCTAGTGATAAGAATTTGGATACTAACATTTTTATCTCAAGTGCAGATGTGTCCATAGCTCAGGGGGAGCAAGAAGCTGAAAAGTCTGAGTCGAATAATTCTTTGTCTAAATTTGGTGTTGAATTTTGTGATGAATTTGTGTTAAACTCAAACACTAATGTTTTTGTTTCTGGTGGTGTGTTGTTTCAGACTGATAATTTTGAAAATAATGGTGTTGTTTATGATAAAGTTGCTAAATTTGATTCGAGTGCTTCTACATCTTTTACGTTTGCTACACAATCTAGTGCTTGTTCTTGCAAATGTGAAAATGCTAGAAAAGATAATAAAAACCAGAAATCTGACAAGAGCAGTACCCAATCCAATGATAATAAACAAATTTGCTTCAATTATGGTACTGCTGGTCATATTGCCAGAAATTGTTTAAATCGGATGTTTGTGCATTATTCGTCACAAAGAGGAGAGAATGAGTCTAGAGGACGATCTTTAATTAGAAAATCCTCCAGAACTCGGTCTCGAGATGATGACTAGAAAGCAAATTCAAACAAGAAATTGGCAGTTTTTCGTAAGAACAAACAGGTTTTTAATAAAATCCCAAACAGTTTGCCAAAATCGACCCAAGCTAAGCCCAAGTCGATTTCGTCAACGAATAGGTATGGATCTTCAAAATCTTCAAGTAGAAAATCCATCTGCTCAAAGCAAACTGAAAAGAAAGTTGTTTCAAAACCTAAATATCAATGGATGCCAAAATTAAAATCTGATCAGTCATCATCCTCCTCTGTATATGTTGAAAAAGAAAAATCAAAAGAGAAATTAAAAGATGAATCTGTGAAAGTTAAGGGTCAACCCAGGACTGTAATGACATGGGTTCCCAAATCTAAATGATTCCGCTCATGGTGTATGTCGACAGCGGCTGCTCCCGGCACATGACTGGAGATATCTCCCAACTGCGCAGCATTCAGACATTTAATGGGGGATATGTCTCCTTTGCGGGCGGAGAAGGCGGAAAGATCACGCAAAAAGGAACGGTGACCAATGGAGCGCTCAGTTTTGAAAATGTCACTATGCTCCTGAGCTGAAGCACAGTCTGCTGAGTGTTTCTCAAATCTGCGACAAGGGTTACTCAACACACTTCACCGATAAAGAATGTCTAATCTTAAGTCGGGCATTGTCGTTCCGGAGGAGTGGATTCTCGTCACATCTAAGCGGGATGGGAATGCCTACATTATCGACATGAACAACAATGTACCCGATGAAGTCACTTGTCTCTTTTCAAAGGTCTCAGAACAAAACGCAATGCTGTGGCATCGTCGACTCGGCCATGCAAATGAAAAGAATTTGAACTGTCTTGCCAAGAACGAAATGGTCCACGGTCTACCTGTCAGAGATTTTATTACTTTTGAAAAATGTGTTTCCTGTGCTCAAGGCAAACATCATCGGAAACCACATCTGCCAAAGCAGGTCAACTCCATCAGTCAGGTGCTCCAATTGTTGCATATGGATTTGTTTGGTCCGGTCAACGTCCTCAGCATCAACCGAAATTCGTATTGTCTCGTTGTGATAGACGATTTCTCTCGTTTCATGTGGGTCTTCTTTCTGTCCAACAAAGCTGGGATCGCTGACCTCATCAAGAAGTTCATTGTAATGATCGAGAACCAAACCAACAACCGAGTGAAAGCGCTTCGTACAGACAATGGAACAGATTTTAAGAATGCTGTTCTTGATCATTTCTGCGCTGAGAAGGGTATTGTGCGTCAGTATAGTTCTGTTCGGACACCTCAACAAAATGGTGTTGTTGAGCGGAGGAATCGGACATTACAAGATGCCGCAAGGACGATGCTGTGTGATTCTAAACTTCTAATTTTCTTTTGGGCCGAGGCGATTAACACGGCTTGCTTCGTTCAAAATCGTGTCCTGATCAACAAAGCCCAGATGAAAACCCCGTACGAGATTCTATATGGACACAAGCCATCTGTCAGCCATTTCCGAGTATTTGGTTGCCCTTGCACCCTTCTCCACTTGGAATCCAACCCAAAGTTCAATGCAAAAGCTGATGATTGCTACTTTGTCGGATACGCTGCTCGTACTACTTACAGGGTATACAACAAGAAGACGAAGCAAATCGTGGAGTCTTTCGATGTTCGCTGGCTTGAAGAGAATGAGACGGACGCTCGGGTGGGTTCTGATTGGCTATTTGACTACACATCACTATTCAAATCTTTTAGTGTGTCGAGTGATAGCCAAACTGGGTCTACCTCTGGCTCGAAGAATATCATTGAAGACGAAGATGAAGAGGTTGTCTACAGACCACCATTGGTTTCTGCTACTGATCCTCCGGTGGAGTCTACTGTTCCAATCGCTTCTCCTGAGTCATCAACGCAACAACCTACTCCAGATGTTGATGCTACTCCTCTTACTCCGGTTGAAAGAGAGTTCATGAACCAAGATACTTCCGCTGTCACTCAAAATTTGATGGAACTTCTCTTTCTCGAACGAATCGCTGATGAGTTTGTAGCAAATCCACCAAACGTGTACCGTGGATTCTTCAGCACATGATGGAGCTATTAATATCCATAATCTTCCCGTTTCAATCAATGACATCAGTCACGCAATCCCCTCTCGCATACAGCACGATCATCCGATAGAAAAAGTCATTAGCCAGCTGGGTGACAAAGTTCGAACTAGAAGCCAGAGTGGAGACGTCAACACATGTCTCTATTCTTGCTTTATCTCTCAAATAGAGCCCAATAACGTAGAAATGGCTTTGAATGAGCCCAGCTGGGTAGATGCCATGCATGACGAGCTCAATCAATTCGAAAAGCTCGAGGTTTGGAAGTTGGTGGAGCTGCCTAAAGGCAAGAAATCTCTCGACACTAGATGGGTGTTTCGGAACAAGCAAGACGATTCGGGTGTCATTATACGTAATAAGGCGAGATTGGTGGTCCGTGGGTTCAGACAAATAGAGGGTCTTGATTATACACAAGTCTATGCTCCAGTGGCACGCTTGGAGGCTATTCATATCTTCCTCGCCTATGCTTCCTACATGAACTTCACCGTATATCAAATGGACGTCAAGACGGCTTTCTTGTACGGCAAGGTGAAGGAGGAGATTAATGTTGACCAACCTCCTGGGTTTGTTAACTCAAAACTTCCTAACCATGTCTACAAGTTAGACAAGGCTTTGTATGGGCTGCATCAAGCTCCTAGAGCCTGGTATGCTACCCTAACACAGCACTTGCTTGATCATGGCTATTCCCGCGGCACTATCGATCAGACCATATTCATCAAACATGTCGGTCCAGATCAAATTCTTGTCCAAATATATGTGGACGATATCATTTTCAGGTCGACGAGTCCTCAGCTATGCAAGGAGTTCGAGGACGTCATGAAAAAGCGGTTCGAGATGAGTTCTTTGGGGGAGATGACCACGTTTTTGGGGCTTCAGGTCAAACAATCTTCAGCCGGAATCCTGATTCATCAAGCCAAATATGTGGATGATATGCTCGAGAAGTTCGAGTTCAGAGACGCCAAACCTGCCTTGACACCCATGGCGGAGAGACCACTGCTGACTCCTGATCTTGAAGGCGAATTCGTAGATCAAACGTACTACAGATCGATGATCGGATCGCTGATGTATCTGACTGCAAGTCGCCCAGACATTATGTTTGCAGTCTGTCAATGCGCGCGCTACCAGGCTAATCATAAACTGTCTCATCTTATTGCCGTTAAAAGGATTTTTCGGTACCTCAAAGGCAGCCCAAAACTAGGTCTTTGGTATCCGAAAAATTCTGAATTTGATCTGTATGCATTTGCTGACAGCAATTATGGAGGCTGCGAGCTTGACATGAAATCGACTTCAGGCGGATGTCAATTTCTCAGAGATAGGCTGGTGTCCTGGCAGTGCAAGAAGCAGAATACTGTCTCGACCTCAACAGCAAAAGCGGAGTATGTGGCTACGTCTGCCTATTGCTCTCAAGTCATATGGATCCAACATCAGCTGTTGGATTACGGTTTGAACTTTCAAGAAACCCCTATATTGTGTGATAATGAGGTTGCGATCCAAATTGCTAAAAATCCGGTCCAGCACTCAAAAACCAAGCACATCGACATCAAAGTTCATTTTATCAGAGATTGTTATGAGCGCTCGCTCATTCGGCTAGAACAGGTTCCCACTGCTAATAATGTGGCGGACATGTTCACCAAGCCGTTTAACAAAGCTCGATTCGATGTGCTGGTTAACTTTTTGAAAATGATTCGCTTTGAGGATTAATTTTTGTTTAGGTTAGTTTAAATTTGCGCATTTTAATTTCATTCTCACCCATGCACAAATTTAGGGGAGAAATAAACAAAAACCAAACGAAAATTAGAAAATTAAAAATCCAAAAACAATAGAAAATCAGAAAATCCAAAAACATTAGAATAACAGAAAAATCAAAAATATCGCTGAGAAATGATGTGATGGGAAGTGATATCAGCTTGTGATAACAGACAATCTTAGTCTGTGTAAAGTACCAAAGCTGAATTGTCTAGGCTCTGTGTTCGATGCGCTGGTAGGCACGAAAAATTTAATGGTCTTGACTAGGTGCAGATGAACTTAAGGAATCTAGAGATTTGACAATTTCTGATCTAGATAGTTCTATTTAGCCTGACAATACGACACTCGGATAGGTTGAGCAGAGAGATATACATGAGAATCCACCAGTCACATTAAAGAACCCGTATCTAGAACTGTGGTTTAACTTTTCCTCGATGTACGGATTATGTTCTTAATTCCGGTATTGACGGGGCGACTGGGAAATTCCGATAAAGTAGGTCTGTAGGAAATTATTTTCTTTCTCTCCTACTGTTAGTCATATGTTGCCTCCTCTATGTGATCGAAAGATCCGACCTGGACTGCAGCATATGCAACTCTGTTTCTCTGCATCTTCTATCTATGCAATTATTCCTATCTTTTAGCCATATGCTGTCTCCTTTGCGTGATTAACAATCCGACCTGGTACACAGCATATGCAACCTTCTACTTCTCAATCCCTTTGAAATTCTAGTCAGTCATATGTTTCACTCTCTGCGTGATTGAAAGATCCGACCTGAGTGTACAGCATATGCAATCTAAATCTATCCTTTCTATTAATAATAGTATGCTCACCTAAAGTAAGGAGTATCTCGGAAGTTCTTGATTATTGGGGTATATCAGGAAGCGGGAAACATGTTCTAGTACATCTAAAATTGAACAATTCTAGATTGTCTGTAGATCTCGCTGCTCAATTTAGGTGGACAACAATATCCTTGGTCGTCGTCAGATAAATGGTCCTTAGGAATTTTTATTTAGTAACTTAGGATCACTCTGTCCAGTCACTGATAGCATTCCTAAAAACTTGTCACAATTTTTCGTGCTTAAGTGGACCACAATATCGGCGATCGACCAGATCTATTCATGAAAGGAGAGGTATTGATAAATGGAAAATGATTTTCTAACAACTTTGATCCCATATCACAAAAAGTTAATCAATTTCAAGATAGAGGATTAAAATTAGTTTGAATTAAAAATTTTGGTGTTTTTAGTTTATTTTATTTTATTTTCATTTTTTAAGATTGATAAATTTTAGAAAATGTTTTTTATTTTATTATTTTTATTTTTATTTTTATTCTTTAAATTTTTAAGATTGGTAAAATTTAGAAAATTTTATTTTATTTTATTTGAAATTAATCCTCCAAGAGTTTTATTTTTAAATGGTTTTGGGTATTGGGCCTCACATATTTTCGGGTGCAGCCCACCGGAAATGGTCCAGGTATATAAGGGAAAGGGGACACCGAAATTGGTTCCTTCCCTCATTTCATTCACTCTGACTGAAAACCTCTAAAAATTCTCTCAAATCTCGAAATTTTTTCAATGATTTTTCGTTCAATCGACCCCATAATCTTACAGGTATGAAGATTCCGACCATGCCTATGTTTTTATTGCCATGAATCGACCAAGAAATCGAGGCTAAATCGTGAAAAAAGGGACTGCCGGAGCTTTTGGTCGAGCCGAGCCGTTTTCGGTTCACCGGCTAACCGGCTTTCGGTCAAGCTGAGCCGTTTTCGGTTAAACCGGCTTAGACGGCTTTTGGTCGAAGCCGTGTTCGGTCAAATCGGCTCACTTATGCCATTTTCGGTTCCCTAATTAGCTTTTGGTCAACATGTGTTCGGTCCTAGGGTTTTTGGTCTAACTGTCTTGACCGAGAACCAAATTTTTGACAAATGAAATTTATTTTAAATGGCCAAAATAAATGGAATTAATTGAGAAAATAATTTTTAATTTGTTATTATCAAATGTTTTCTCACTTGGCTAGGGTTTATGTAGGTTAAAATGGCAAGTCTCAAAGTTGCAGACAGTCACAACATGTCCATTCTTCTTGATGATCCTCCAGTAGCACACAACGAGTTCAAATCAATGATGTACAGGCTAAGAGAATGTTGCATCTCAACTGCACTGACCTGGAACCCCATCATTTATCTGAACCTGATCAATGAATTCTGGAAGTCGGTTAACACTAAGAAAGGAGAAGATGGCTCGGTAATCATCGAATCTACTGTGAAAGGATGCAAAGTTGTTATCTCTGAGCAATTCATCAGAGATGTTTTAAAGATTAATGACAAAGCTGCTTATCCGACTGATATAGATCTGAGACTAGTTGACAAGTATCTCGAGAAGATGGGATACGAAGGTGTTTTTCCACCTACCCTGAAGAAGCTGTTACCTCCTTACTGGAGGTTTCTGGCTCATGTGTTTGTGAATTGCATATCTGGGAGGAAGGGTGGCTCAAATGAGATATTTTCAAGGAATACTCAGGCAATTGTTGCACTGGCTGCGGGGATTGACTTCAATTTTTCAAAATTCATTTTGGAGGAGATGACTACAAATGCCAGCAAGAAGTCAAAAGATCAATTCCTGTTGTACCCAAGATTCATTCAAATCTTTATCAACAAGCAATACCCTGAGTTGGTCAAGACAGGAGAGATTATTGACATGAAAGCCTTCGGACCAAACACTGTGAGCCTAATCAAACAGAACCGTAAAGGGAAAATCATGTTCCAAGGGAAGTACCCTTTCGAGAAATTTGGAAAGTTTGCTGAGCTGTCAGACTCTTCAGAATCCCATGGGTTGTCTGAACAAATGTCTACAGATCAAGCATCGTCAGATCATGCAAATGTAAATGATAATGTCATCACCGTTTCAGACCATGAGATTGAAGATGTTGCTCCGTCCACCATTGTTACTGAAGAGCATGATCTTGAGAATGTGACAGTTCAAAATGATTTCAGTGAAGAAGGAGAAAATGATGATTATGAGGATCTTGACCTATCCGGTTACGACAGAGATGATGTAGCGGTGAATTGTGGTGTTAATGAGAATATTTTGTCAAACGAACACCTTGATGACTTCTTTGACTGCATCCATGATGGTGCTAATCAAACACCGGAGATAAGGGAGAAAGATGACAATCGAGAAGTTGAGCCTCCGGTTACCGTTCAAGTGGCTGATTCTTCAACTCAAATGGACACATCATCAGGGATTCCTCCACTTGATAATGTGGTTCCTACATCCGAGCCAGTTACAAGTGATTCCCAGACAGTCCTGACCTCCCAACCCCCGATAAAGAGACGCAGAATTGATCCAAGGGTGGGAGTAATTTTTCCTGATCAAACTCAAACCACAGAGACTCCTCCATCTACAACAGTTCTCCTTCCTCATCTGTGCCCATTCAAGAGAGTCCCAACTCTATCCATGAAGCTGGTGGTTCGTCTGCTGGCCTGAGATCGTCTCCTCCAAGGCCATATCATGATGCTGTCTCTGAGAGACTAGCCATACATTTGGCCCTGCAATTAAGTCCAACTCACTCCTCATGCAGAAAAGGAATATCCTTTGAGGAAGGTATATCTGGAGATGATGATGCCTCAGTGCCTGAGCTGAGAAAGGATATTGGTGTGATGAACCAGAAACTCATTGAGAAAGACCTCATGATCAGTCAGCACGAGTCTCGTATTGCTGATCTTGAGGCCACCAATGCTCAGCTCATCATTCGTATCGATGATCTTGAAGCAGATAAGTCACTGAAGACTGAGAAACTTTCAACTCTTGAGACTCACCTTGGTGCTCTGTCAGCATGCTACTTTGACATGAAACACAAACCGACAGAGGAACTTGGTGACAAATTCAAGTCCTCAGTGGAAATCCTTCGAGTTGACCCTCCATCTGGAACCCATCCTGGTGACTCCTCCTCATACAAGAAAACTATGATCTATGATAAATTTCCCACAGAACCTGTCCAAGCTCCTCATATAATAGCCATCAAGAAAGCAAAGCTGAATGAATCCTCCAAGAAACCGCAAATCATGTTCAAGAGAAGTTTAGATGACAACGCGCCTCCAGGTCAACCAAAAATCACTCGTACTGATCTAGAAAAGAAGAAATTTGTTCATTGTTATGGTGACCGATCTGGAATCAGATCATGGGGATTCCACGACCGTTTGAACATGTTGGTCGTGAGATGGAAGAGCAATAATGTTGAATACTACAAGAATGTTCATGATTTCGAATCTTGGACAAGAGTTGATCTCACTGAAATTGTTAACGCTCCGTTTGCGAATCCGTCAGGCAATCCTCAAGAAACTCAATTCAGGTTATTTCTGGAAAATCAGACAATGAAGGGATTTCCTACTATGAAGACTGCCAATTCTATCATCAAGCTATACCCAAAATTTATCGATCCACAGACAGACAAACCTTTCAGAACTGTGATGTGGCCTCCCACCAACCAAGTGAGGGAAGTTCCTGTGCTACAAAACTTCGGAGACAGGTCACTTGAAAACATGCTCTACTGGATTTATGATGAAGCAACAGCTACCGCTATCATCAAACTTCCAAATGACAGTCTTCGTCTCTATGACAAAAATGACCTGCTTCAGTTTGGAAAGTGGGATATCCATCACTTGTCTATGTTTCAAATTAGAGTTGCTGAGGATATCTACGAGCCTGCTGCAAAGGAGTTCACTTCGATGGTGGCAGAATTCATCCAAAAGGGAATGTGGAGTGGATCGATGGAAGGGACCGATGTGATGCTGGTTGATAAAGACTAACTCATGCTAGCCGCAAACCAAGGGGGAGATTGAAAGGTCATAGTATATGGTTTGGGCTAGGCAACAATGTATAGATGAGTTAGGGCATTTGACAATGTATTTTGGAGTCTATTATGTGTGTTTGACATTTTCGGTCTAGGCAAGCTTTCGGTTAGAGTGTGACCGAAAACAGGCTTTCGGTCCGCCTGACCGAAACCTGTTTTCGGTCCAGTTAGTATATATAACTCTTGTCAGGTCATTTGTCAGTGTGGTTGAAAGTTGTTTACTGTGTGGTTTTCGGTCCATTGAGTTGTATCAGACGGTTTATAGCTATAATCGTATGCAAGCTCAATTTCAATCATTCTTCTACTCATCTTCTTCTTTATTTTCATTTGCTTGATTGATCATTGGTGAAGATCCTTCTATCAAGGACGTTACACCCGTGATGGGTTCACCATCGTTTATTCAGGTTGTTATCATGGAAGAGATGATTTCATATCTCTCTTGACGAGCACTCTGATGGTATCTCTCCATCAGGTCCATGTGCATCTCAAAAGGGTAAAAGTCCTCATAGGACTTTTGGAGTTCAGCTGTCATTGTGGCCAACATGATACATGTCACCTTGGTGGCATCTCTCTCATGAGTCCTAAAGTCAACGATCTCCTGTAGAGTAGCAGAAGACTCATAAATTTCCTTCAGCTCCTTTTCGAGGAAATATTCCTTGTCCTCGTAACGTGTGACCATCCTCATGTTCCTGATCCAATAATTAAAGTTGGAACCATCAAAGATGACTCTCCCACAAAGATTCATGAGAGAGAAGGAGCCGGTAGTGTTTGAGCCAGAAGCATTGTTGGAAGACATCTGAAAAGAAGAAAGACAAGTTTAGATTAGATAAAGAATCCTTAATAAGACACCCAAATATAATATTAAGGCTAGGACCCAACACAATATTTTATTACTTGGAAGAGGGATGTCGTAATCCAAGCTACAAAATACTTGAAGGTAGGCGGATGACGATTCACTAATTTCCACCATGAAAAACGAAATAAATTATTAAGTTTTAATGAATTGAAATTCCTAGATTCTTTTGAGATTCATTGAACTTTTCAATGGCATGTTTAAATCTCGATTGTGCCCTTCAAGTTTGTGACTGGGATGCCGAGGATCACAAAACAAGGTGTGAATAACCATGCAAATTAACTCGGTACCCTTAATTTTATCACCTAATCGATGTGTCGGTTAACCACACACGCTCCACCAATTTATGATAAACATTAAGTTACCCTTTACCACTCTTACTAGTCCATGTTAGTGTGCTGGTTAACCACACATGCTTCACTAACGACTTGGTAAGGTACAAAGTGTAATTTCATGGGTTAGCACCAAATTCACATTTTCCTAAAGTAACTAAGATTGGGAATTTATAAAACATTTAGTTACTTTATAATAATCATTATACTTAATGAGAATTAGTGTCCTATCCTACCCGTTCGGCTAACGACCCTCCACCAGTCAAGGAAGCGGTGGGTGAGAGTGGACACCCATTAAGCTGCCATTTTATAGGCAACAACCTTATACCCCCTTATAGACCGGCTTCGTGAATGAGGCCCACTAACGGTAAGACTGACTTGATCTTATACATATATATGTTATTAACTTATAATATTATAAAGTATAAGGGTTGAATTTGAAACTTTTAAAATTTAGGGATTGGAATTAAAGTATTAATGTGTGTGAGACTTTACAAATTCCAAAACTTGAGGGCAAGTTTTGAAACTATTCAAAACCTTTCATTTATATAACTTATGAGTTTTAATGATTTTAATGGAAAAGACTCTTGGAATTCCATAACTTGAGGACAAGTTATGGACTCCATTAAAAGGCATTCAAGATCAATAATTAAACTAACATGCAATGTCAAATAATCTATGATCTATCAATACTCATAAGCATGCATAACTCATATCAACAATTTTCAAGAATCATATGAACTTAATATAAAACATGAAACTTTGACAATTATCATTGAAATTGGATAAGCACAATCATCACCACATCAAAAACAGGTTTAACAATTTAAAAACAGTTTACGGTAATGATCCTAGTCCAATTCCAGCAACAAAACTCGAAATTCTGCACTCAAGGCCTCCTACTCGCCGAGTGCAAGAACCTACTCGACGAGTAGGATGAGTTTTCACATGGACTCGTCGAGCCCCCCCCCCCCCCCCCCCCCATGTACTCAGCGAGTTCACTGAACAGCGAGCAGAAAAATCGATTTTTTTTGGCAATTTGCATCAAGTACAATTGAAAACAAGCCTAGGCTCTGATACCAGTGATGGGTTTTGAGCATTCTAACACTCCTATGGTGTGCATGAAACCCTAGAAACCTTGGATCTATGTTTTCTCTATTATACATGCAAATTAACTTTTTCCAAGGTTTCATCCTAACTAGCATGTGATTGGGGTACATGTAATATAAAAACCAGTAGGATAACATACCTTTTCTTGTGGTTGATTCTTGGACATTTAAGAGCCTAGCACCACTAATGTGAATGCCTCAAGTGGAATCACAAACAACTTGGAAGACTTTGAGAGAATATGATACACTCTTGAAATCGACCCACCTTTGTTATCTCACACACTAGTGCAAATTTCATGTGCCAAAGACCTCTTTATATAGTATGGTGGATAAGGGTTACATCCATGTAAACCCTAATACCCATGACGTTTTATTTCCATAGGATCCATGGGTTAAAAGCTCCATGGACTACCCATGGACTTCCATGCAAGCTTAGCCCATCCTAAATAAACATTGGCCCATTCTATATATATAAGAGTCCATATTTAATTAGTTTCTTTTTTATCACTGAATTAATTCCAAATTAATTCTTGATCAATACTAATTAAATAATATGATTTCATATTAATATATTATAACTTATAATATATTAATAAATCATAAATATACTATTCTCAAAAGACTGTCAATACAAATTGTTCCGGTGAAGTGCAACCCAAATGGACCATGTCGGGTCGGGTCAAGTACATACCAAATATAGTAATGGAGTTAGACACCTTATCCAACAAATGGGTCTTCCAAGATCAAATCGTTTGATCATATGGCAAATAGAAAGGCTAGTTCTAGGATCGTTCCATGTGTTGACACCAAAGAGTCAATTTTTTTCTACTACAAATTAAAGGGACATTGGTTGTGAAGTTGCCCAAAATACCTGAAAGATCTTGGACATAGTAAAGTCAAGTTGTGTGACTCTACTTCAAGTACATCCATTATCTGACTCCATTGTTTTATAAGTTCTTATTAATAGACTCTTAATACATGATGTGATGATCACATTTTGATGGTATTAAATGACCTAGATCTGATCATGAGAAATTGACATTGGTCACATGGTTCGAAGATCATAATTTGGAGCTACTACTAAGGAGTTCGAATAATTTAATGGATTGCTATTACTCTTCGGAAATGTCTAGAAACAAAGATATTATTTGATGTGTTGTAAGGACAAGTTCCAAGTTTTCCTTTATTTTTAATAAAAGTGAAATTTTGTTTTATATGGTTGCCTTATTATATATTTCCTTGCAATGGCATTTACGAAAGTGTTCATTAAATTTCTAATATTAGCAATATTAATTGTGGATTTGATTCTTATGATATTGTTTGTGGTATTGTCTTAATTAAACAAGTGAAAATAATTATCATCACCACGGTTCAATTGAACAGAAACTTGGAGTCATGCGATTCGAACTGTGTGACGCATGAGAATCTTGGTTATTGGAAAATGATGATAATTCATTGATCATATGTTTATGTGAGTCAAGTGAAGGACTAATGAATCTAATATATGTTGATATGGACTATTCAGATCCACCAAAAAGGACGATCACTCTATTCGTCATGATTTATTGATGCTTCAGTAAATACCGTTGTGTTTATAAGAATAAGCATAGTTATGATACTTTGAAAATATTCAAGGAGTAGAAGAATGATTAAGAAGAATCTATTAGGAAGAAAGAAAAACGATTCTCCAATCCGAAAAGAGAGGAGAATGTTTTAGTACCATGTTTTATGATCAACTTAGTGATTGTGGAACAATATCACAATTGATCCTCGAAGAACATATTAGTGCAATTGTATGACTAAGAAAAGGAATCGAACATTGTTCGAAATAGGTCGATCATAGATGAGTCATACTTTGTTCCAATCAAGTTTTGGAGTCATACTCTAGTAACTACAAATCTTATCGTGAAACTCTTTTCAAACTAAGAATGTTGAAAAATCCTCGAAATATGTGGAGTAAAATGTTTTCTTATTCTAGCACATATAGAATTGGAGTTGTGATGTCTTTGAAAAACAAACGATAACTAATACCTATTCTATGAAGTGTTTTCTTGTCGGGAATCCACGAACTTTTGAATACTTGTTTTAGCTCGTCAAGGAATGTTCCTTGAGAGAAAAACTCATATGTCAAGAAGTCAGTGGGAGTCCTATTGATCTTGAGAGTTTCAAGATCCAACCGAAAATAAACCTTTTTGTTATCACTAGCACGCGACCCGAGGTTGATAACCTATTGTGTTTGGTTGACACATTCTTATTTCTATGCACTTCTAGTTGAGTTGGCAATACTTATGAGTTATATGTTTTTCATTTAACATAAAAAGCAAAGCGCATTGGTTAGTGAAAGTGCATTGATCTATATGGGTGACTTGCTAACAACATGGAAGAACTAGTAGGCCCTTGAGCTACCAGAGGGAAACGAATTTAGAATAACGAAGTTCAGTCCATGAAAGAAAGCTAAATTTGAATTTGGTTTTACCTTAAACCTTGTTTTATGATTGTAGGTTAGAAATGATAGGTTCACATGCACAATTAAAAATTTACGAGAACACATCAATTTATTAAAAAGAGAAAATGAGGAACTTAAATATGAGGGGTACCAACTTAGGAAAGCCCAGAAACCGTTGAAAGAACAATTAGAGGCCAGGACTAATGACTTTAAGAAATTATAGTTAGAGTACAGTGACAAATGCGTTCATTATAGATATCTTAAGAAAGATTTTGACACTGTAACTGCTGAACTTGACACATTGAGAACTCGTTTTGCAAATGCCGATTTTAATTTCAAAAAATTTGATGTGTCAAGTGACAGAGTTGCTAAAATAATTGAACTTCAAATGAAATGGAAGGATCAACAACAAGTAGGAATAGGATATGAAGGTGTCCCTCCCCCATTCAATCACACTCATACTAACACTCCATTAACTCAAGCTGAAATAGACCGAGAACCATTTATGGTATACAGTAAACCAGCTGCTGAACAGGCAACTGAGGGTATTGAGATGAAAGATACTAATGATTCTACTTCCTGTGCAGGTAAAGTAGTAGAGGATGAGAACAAGGAGAAAGCTATTGAACAATCCAATGACTCCTTGAACTCTGAATCTGTTGCTTCGAACTGTATTGCTTCTCATTATGTTACTCATAACAAGCCTGTTGTTGAGAAATACAGGCCACCAACACAAGTTAAACAGAGTGCCTGCTGTAACTGTGCGTGTGGGAAAAGCAAGAGACAAGGCAACGACACGCCACTAGGGGCAGGAAGAAACAACTTCTCAGTGAAGAAAAAGACTTGCTTTCAGGGTGGAACACCTGGTCACATTGCCAGAAATTGTCCTAATCGCGCATACGTTCCCTACTACGCACAAGGATGGCAAAATGTGCCAAGAGGGAGATACTCCAAAGGAAATCATTTGAGATCACAATCGTGAAATGGTGACTGGAATGCCCACAAGACCAAGAATCAAAATCCCAAGGGCAAGAAGGGAATGCCATGCAAGAAGTCCAATCCAAGAGATACTCTAGTGAAAGAAAGACCGGTTAGGTCAAAATCATCTCAGCAGCCGACTTCAAGTCCAAAAGCAAGTACTGAGGCACCCATATGATCCAACAAGAAATGGGTTAAACCTTATTATAGCTGGGTACTAAAGGTTCAATCTCCCAAATCATCTAATGCGTCTAATATTTCTTCATCTTCTGTTTGTGATAAGCAGCATATATCATGGGAGAGAGTACCTTGCAAAGATGAAAAAGGTCAACCCAGTTTCAAAATGGACTGGGTTCCAAAGACCGACTGATCCCGCTCTGTACTGGAGCAGCTATGGAGGCATATCATCAGACTTCGATTTGTTGATAGTGGCTGTTCCAGGCACATGATAGGGACATCTCTCAACTGTACAAGATTCAGACCCTTGTTTGAGAGATTGTGTCCTTTTTTGGGAAAGGAAGAAAGGTAAGGATCACACATGGGGTTTGTGCTTAACGATGTGAAGAATTTTCGGATATGTTATAAGATTATGTGTGCTGTTCTCAGACCTTCTGGATGCAAATTCAATCGTTGAATTACGATATGATTTCTCTTCTAGATACTCCTGAGTTTCTCTTACAGTGATTCGTTTTGAAGACAATTTTTTATTTCCTTATATGTCTTTGTTTAGTAGGTTGTTCTGGGAAGTGATATGAAGTATAGTGCTAACTAAATATTTATTAAGTAAAATATTATTCCTATGAGACTTTAAAAGTAGAAATTACTATGTATATAACTAAATAATGTACAACTTCTTTTTTTTATCTGCACAAACCCAATTAGTGTTTTTTAACCTTCATAAATGAAAAAGAGAATGATGATCATACATTTTTATAATTTACGATTATGGTTTTGACAGCATGTTACAATTAACAATCATATTCCATATAAATAAAAATATATAAAATAAGGTAGTATTTGCATTTATGAAATTCACATTTGCTTTTTGTTAATGATTTTACGGTTGTATTGTGATTCAAAGAAACAAAATATAGAATATTGACAAACAAGTTAGAACGACATATATTAATAAAAATAATCGGTTATGTATCATCTTGTTTTGAGAAGTTTCCTAGTTGAAAATTATGGGCATTAAATGGATCAAGTATAGGCCTTGGGTTTCGAAAGATAAGGGCCAAGACCCTATTGGATGTGGATCTATTGGTTATCTGATGCAAGCTCTCGGTTTGTGTTTTGGAGTCAAAGGGTAAAAAGGGAAAAGTGATGTTCCAGACTCCTTTCATGAATTAAGGATTTTAGTTTGGTATGTTTTTAGTCAAAGGTAATTAGATAGGATTGTGGGGCTCTTCAATACCTTTCTGCGCAAACAAAGAACACCGAAAACGGAATTGTGATTTTGAAATTATGTTGGGTATAGACTAGGAGTACGCTGGGCTTAATTCATTAAAAGGATTGCATACATCTTTGAGTACATTGGGCGTACATAAGGAGTACGATGGGTGCACTTATGAGGACTCCAAACCCTAAAATTTTGGGTTGAACCCCTATTTAAATGACCTTAAGTCCATGAGGCCTACCTCATCACTAGCCCCAACTGTCCCAAAGCACTATTTCGAAATCCTAGACACCTTGGGAGATTCTAGAGTGATATTTTGTGTGTTTTGTGAAGAAGGTGATCATTGGAGAAGATTTTGGGAGTCCATTGCTTGTCGATCCAGATTTTGTTATTCACCTACCTTCTTTTAAAGGTAAAAGTCTTCCATGTTGATGGTTTATTTGGTAGATATTGTTGGTTGGTGAAACCTTATGTGTTTTTGGCCCAATGGCTTTGGTTCTTATGAGTTAGAGCTACTCCAAAACAATTGAGTACCTTTTTATCCATTTTTGAGGTTAATAAATCATAAAAATAGGATCTTGAGGGCTATATTCCACCCATGCATGAGTTTTTGGTCATTTTATGAAGTTGTGAACACAAGGTTTGGTTTTGGGCTTTATTAAGCCATGCAAAAGCATAAAGTTTTCGACTTTATCAATTAATACCTACCCTAGATTAAGATATGTGTGTTGGACATTTAGTCTTAACGAATTAAGTGCTTAAAAGTGGTTTTTGGCATCAGGGGTAGTACTATAGGTGTAACCCCTAAGTACACAGGGTGTAATGGGTGTTTCACCATTTCCTTCTCAATAGTATCTGAAGACGTTGCACTTAATAAGAGAGTACACATGATGTACTCTCAGAGATACTTTTCGTTTATTTTTTGGGCTTTGGGCCATGTTTCGTTGGGTTTAGTCTGGGATGGTAAAATGGTTTTTATCCTTAGGACGATAGAATATGAATTCGACCTTGAGTACGTGTTATTACCCTAATTATTAATTATAGATGATTTTGGATATGTTTAGTGTGAGGAGCTTTGTAGCAGAAGTGTGTGTATGATTCAGTTATCCTGATATTGAGGCGAGTCTCCTCACTACACTTGTGGGTCGAAGGCACCAATGCCGACCCACTGGAATGTGTCATGACAGATGCTAGTTGTCTTTGTGACTCTCACATTGTACATTAGGTTTGGCCCATTGGCGTGCATGGAGGGTTGGGCCAATTTGCATGAGTTGGTTGAGCCCATTGTGTGTCGTGGTAGGCCCATTTGTATGTTGGGATGGGGCCATTTATTCGGAAGGGCTATGCCCATTATTATGTGGTATTTTGCAGAATCACTAATCTTTATGCTTACAGTTTCAATTTTATGGTTTCACGTACTTCCAATTCAAAAGGACAGGGCCCAGTGTGATGGCACAACATATACCTGTGTTATACATTTTATGATTTTGGATTGTACTCTGATAACTATTTTCTACATTGACATACTTTCTTGGTTTTTGAGACGAATGGTTGAAGGTTTTGTTTGATTTTAAAACGAAAATTTTACTCTGGATTTTTTGGACGTTACAAATTGGTATAAGAGCCTTGGTTTGAGGGATTCGAGCACACTCTCGGGTGTAACTGAACTCAAACTGAGGAATTGGTAATCTTTTGAAAGAAAACAAAGTTCTAAAAATATTTTTATAAAGAAAAAGAGGGTGTGACGCACGCAATCAATCGAGCTCAACCAAGTGATTCCTAAAATACCATACATGATGTGATATTACATGTTATGAGAATTACATGCTAGATTATGGCTAAGGATCTGCTCAGGATTGAATGATATAATTCTAGGAGAGATGCCTTTGTATGCGTGTTGGTTGAGATTTTAGAATCACATGCTAGAATGAATTTCACATGTTGTATAGAATGGCATGATTAGGTAATGCATTGGTTAGATTTTTTGATGCCTGAAAGCTGCTTGCTCTGTGCTTTGTGGGACTCATACTAATGTGAGTTAACTATTAAATGAATATGTTAACTTGCATGTTGCGAAGGTTACATAATCTTTGAGTGATTGATTTGACCCTAGTTCGCAACTCTTGTCTGAGTAAGTAACCAAACATGGATTATCAGAGATTCAATGCTGAATGTGAAACCACGTCTACTGTACTGTATTTTTATGATGGTATTATTATACATATATAAATTTATAATGATTTTTTGATTTACATTATCGGTTTGCAACATGAGAAGAGAACACCACATTATTCAGCTTCAAACAACATCACATTGGCTATGTGTGTGTGTGTGTGTATATATATATATATATATATATATATATATATATATATATATATGAAAGTGTGTCCAAGGTCATTCACTATTGGTAATATTTCTAATAATAGCAGGGTCTTCTTGGGTTGCCCTCAAGACTCAAATTAAGTGGAATCAATAAAGGATAAATTGGTTTACTAATTATTATGGTTTAATAATTAACTAGAAACTAATGGGAAAGCAATTCCAGAACCCTATGGAGGAGGGGGTTGGATGAATATTTCCATGGGAAGAAATGAATTTCGTTCAAGGCTTATCCTATCGCACATGGGTGGAAGGATGAAAACCTAGAAGATATCCAAGGTTATAAATAGGGCCTTAGGGATTCATTATTCTTTTCTCATTCAAAAGCTTGAAGTTTCGTCTCTTCTTTCACCCTCCTTGTGGTTGAACTCTCCTTATAGATTGTCCCCTCCTATTTGTTTTTTATTATACTCTTTTGAGTTCATTGGGTGTAAACCAATAGAGGGATTCTGGTTTGGGTCATTTACATCCAAACAAGGTGGCATGTACGAGATCTCAAGTGTTAAGCCACAGATCCATAGGTTGTATGTACACTTAGATATATCATAGTTCGATTTTTCCGCTACCTAGTTTAAAATGTATTTGATGCATAGAAACCCTAACATTGGTATCATTAATTTTTAATTATTACATTACAACCTTTCAATTAATTAGAATTAATAATAGACAACTGAATTTGAAGAGTTTTAAATTTACCCCTTATATATTAGAATTGTGTATACAATTTGTACAAGAAAGTGATAATATTCGTCTTCGTATGTTTTAAATATTGACATTCCCTGTCTTACCATGACCAGGATCACCCACTCTGATGTAGGGGTTTAAGGAGGTCTCTGTGATTCCTAATGAGGTTGGCTTTTAATATGATTCGTGCTGACCAGCCTCACCGACATATTTCATTTTGAGAGTGGAGTTACGAATGGGTTTGATAATGATAATGGTCAATCTACAAGTATTCAAAACACAAGTATAAAGCGAAATCATATTTTCTTAATTGAAATTTGAATTTTATGTTATCCATAAAAGTTACACATTCTCTTTATAAATTGTTGATGGAGCTCATGTGGCTAACGACCATTTCAAATCGAGAGTATAAATAGAGAATGATGTGGAAAACATAAATCTCAAGCATCACTTCAGTTGGAGACTAAGAAATTTTGTATGGTTGATTCGCCATCTAATTAGTGATCTGAGGCGTACTCATCATTGAAGGTGAGATGAACATAATTTGAGATTAACATGACATTGATAGTCAAAGAGTCTCAAAGACCTAGGAATTTCATAGTGATCGACATTGGCAAAGGGATTTGTATACCTAAATAATTTTGTGGTGTGTTTACGGCGTCCCTTACACATCATGGAGCCAAATATGGATCCTAGACATAATTTAATAATTTGATTTAGGGTGATTAATTTAAAGGATTTTCTATATCAAACTAATTTGAATCTTATCTATTTTGTAGATTTCGATCCCAATGAACAACAATACTCGCCATCCTTCTCCTCCTCCCCCTCCTCTACCAACTCAAAACTCCATCTTCTTTTTACTACCAGTTCTGAACAGGGAAAGACTCAATGAGGAAGGAACCAAATATCTTGTTTGGATCTGAACCTTAAGGTTCACGTTGAGATATGAGAACAAAGAGTATGTTCTCGATGATGATGTTCCTGAACATGGAGAGAATCCTACTCCAGATGAAGTTGTTGCTTATAATAAACACTACAATGTATCGACCAACATGGATTGCCTTATGTTGGCGACCATGGCCTCTGAACTCCAAAATAACTTTGATGATTGGGGCGCCTATGACATTTATCAGAAACTCCAGGAAATATTCAAAGATCAAGCTAAGAAAGAGTGATTCAAGATCGTTAAATCCCTCATGGCATGTAAACAAAAATAAGGAGCCTCTATTTGTATGCACATCCAGAAGATGAAGTCCTACATAGACAGAATTGGGAATCTAGGTGTCGAGCTACCAAAGGAGTTGAATATTGACGTGGTCTTGAACTCACTTTGTGGTTCATATTCATAGTTGATCATGAACTAGAATATGAAAAATCTTGATAAGACCTTAATGGAGTTGCATGGCATACTTAAAACAGCTGAAACAAGCATGAAGAAACCCAACAACTCAAACCCTATTGCTCCAGTCCTAGCCATCGATCATGGTTCTGCTAAAAGGAAAATGATTTCTCATCCCAAAGGAAAGTGAAAGGCTAAGGTCAGAGAGTCTGACCAAGGCCCTAAGAGAAAGGTCCAAACCGAGATAGCTCCTTCCACCGATACCTATGAGGCTATATGATTCTACTGTCAGTTTAAGGAGCATTGGAAACGTACTTGCCCTAAATACATGGAGGAACTCAAGTAGGGAAAAGTCAAGGAGGTTGGCATCTCAGTTATGATTACGATTGAACTCCATAGCACATCGAGTTCTAACTCTTGGAAACTTGATACATGATATGATACTCGTATTTGCTCTAATATGCAGGGACTAAGACAAAGTATGAAGTTAAGGCATAGGGATCTCAACCTGATCATGGGAAACAGGCCCAAGTCAGCTGTTACAAGGATTGGGAACTATGAGCTCCTGATTAGTGATGGTGTTTATCTTATTTTATTAAATTGTTTGCTTTTTACCTGATACGACACAAAACATTATTTCTTTTCATGCAATTTATAAGGATGGTTATCAATTTTCTTTTAATAATGATAATGGTGACATTTTGTTTCATAAGAATGGTTCTTTTATATTAAAAGTCAGTCCTTGTAAAGGTATGTACGAAAGTGTTGTCTACATAGGTTAACCTGATAAACTATTACTAAATGTTGGTTCTTGTAATAGTGAATTAGATAAATCGTTTTTGTAGAATTGTTGACTTAGCCATATAAACAAGAAGCGCATCATCAAGATCAAATCAGATGTAATATTGGGATCATTTGACAGTAAGATGATGTTTATGAATCTTTCTTACTTGGAAAGATGGAGAAGGCGTCATTCACATGCCATTGTGAAAGAGGCAAGGATATGTTGGACCTCATCCACACAAATGTTTGTGGACCATTCAAATACGCCAAAAGACATGGTGACCGATACTTCGTGACTTTCACTGAAGACTTTAACTGATATGGATATATCTACTTAATCATACACAAGTCAGAAGCGTTTGAAGTGTTCAAAGAGTTTCAAAATGAAGTAGAGAACTAATTAGGTAGAAAGATCAAGATTCTCTGATCCGATAGGGGTGGAGAATATTTAAGTGTTGAATTCTACGGTCATCTTAAGAATTATGGAATAGTTTCACAATTGTTTCCTCCTACAACACCACAGTTGAATTTTGTGGCTAAGAGAAGAAATCAAATGCTATTAGATATTGTTCAATTTATGATGATTCGAGTTACACTTCCGATATATTTTTGGGGGTATACCTTAGAGACATTAGCTCAAATCTTAAACCTCGTACAAACTAAGAAGGTTGGGAAAACACCCTCTGACTCGAGTGGGACACATCCCTATCTAGCATATATAAGAGTTTGGGGTTGCAAGGACTTTGTTCGTCGCGATGCGAACCATAAGCTCGAGCCCAGGTCAGAGAAGTATTACCTCATTGGTTATCCACAAAAGTATTTTGGATACTAGTTCTACAAGCCTTTTGAGAACATGGTGTTTGTTACTCGAAGGGGATTATTCCTCGAGAGGGATCTCATTTCCAAAAAGGACAGTAGGAGCCATATCGACCTTGAAGAGATTCAAGTGTCAAGTGAAGAATAACCTATAATTGACACTAGCACCCAACCTGAGGCATAGCAACCTATTAAGGATCCTCAACCATAGGTAGAGCAGCCTGCTGAATAAAATGATATATATCCACCTCCCCTTTGCAAATCTAATCGAATTTGTCTTCCACCTGATTTCTATGTTTTCCATGTTACCATATAAGGGATGTATTGATCTGTAATCGTACAGTAGTTAATATGGATGAGCCATACAACTATAAGGAATTTCGTTGATCCCACATCTAGCATTAAAATTGTCGGGTGCAAATAGATCTTCAAGAAGAAGACCGAAATGGATGGGAATGTGCACACATTCAAGGCTAGGTTGGTAGAAAAGGGTTACACTCAACCTCAAGGAATTAATTATGAGAAATCTTTATTGCCAGTATCCAAGATCAAGTCTATTAGCATATTACTTGCCATAGCACCCTTCTATGATTATAAAGTATACCAAAGGGATGTGAAACCTGCTTTCCTTAATGGAAAACTTGCAGAGGATTTGTATGTTGGATTAGGTGTCTAAGTCGATAACTAAATTTGTATAATTTTGAATTATTAGCAAAGTCATTTTGGGTTGCCCTCAAACCTAGTAATTGACTGGTATGTTTTTGGAGAGAGAGACTGATTTATTAGTTTATTATATGATTAATAAATTAACTAGAAATCAAAATAAATAATTTATTAATACATTATGAGAATAATATATTAATTAGAAATAGTATTATTTAATTAAAAATTAATCAGAAATCAATTGGAATTAATTTTGGGATTTAATAAAAGTAGAAGGACTAACGGTGAGAATATTTAAAAGTTAAACATTGACCAATTCTAAAAACTCCTATGAGGGGGGCGGTTTTGTAGAGAGGTGTTTAGAGGTATTATTGGGCTCTAAGGAAGCTTAGAATGTCTTAGGGAGGAAGCAGTGGGGTAAGGGTTATCTAAATGGAACCTGCCTTATCTACAACCTTCCTAACACCTATATAAACCCCTAAGAGTTATGAATTTTGAAATTCACTTGAACAAGAGGCTTGAATTCGAAATTCTTCCTTCTCCTCCTCTCTCCTCTAAACCCTATAGTTGCCAAGGTTTGGGTGTGAGCCATTAGAGGCACAAGACTTCTGGTGCTTGCTTTCTAAAGACCAATCAAGAAGGAATACTTGTTTATTTGCTATAATAAATAAAAGGTATGTAATTTCTATAAACTCTTTCTTAATTTTAAAAATAGAAATGTACTAATAGGGTTCTTGATATTCAATTCTTCGTTGTAAATCATAATGCGAACATAAATCATTTAGGTTACATGTGAACTTACGGTTTAAGTGTTTCCGATAAAATAAGATTTTGTAACCTATAAATCCCATCAGTGGTATCAGAGCCATTTTTCTCATTGATCTTGCATAAAGTTGAATAGATCGAAAGTACAGTTTGTAGAAACTAAACCCTAAGGAGGATATTTTCGAAATCCAGAAGGGTTCTTGAAACCCTAACATCCACCATCTATTTTTGATTTTTGCAAGGGTGTTAGACACCCTTGCCTCCTTTGCCTATTTTTGAAATTTGAGGAGCTTCTTTTAGGGTTTATCTTGTTTCCTTATTTGTTATTTTAAAAGCCTTCAAAATTTGAACCATTAAAACCTGATAAACCCTAGCCTATTTTCGAAAATTAGAAGGCTTAGGATTAGAATTAAATTTAAATTATTTTATTAATTGGTTAATTGTAAATAATTATTTAATCCATAATGATTAAATTAATTAAATTAATTGTTTAATTAAAAGATAAAGATTAAATCAAAATTGGTTTATTATTAAATAAATTAATTTTTTATATTCATTTCAAAATTTTAAATTTAAACCTAGTATTTTAGAGATGTTTTAAAATATACATTATACTATATAATTAAAAGATTAATATACTATATGTATAAGACAAGTCAGTCAAATCGTTAGTACCCCTCATTCACGAAGCCATACTATAAGGTGATTTTAAGGAAGAGGCCTATAAAATGACCGTCATTGGGTATCCAGTCTTACACACCGCTCTCTTACATGGTGGAGGGTCGTTAGCCGAACGGATTTGATAAGAAATAATCTCATTAATAATTATGATGATATAAAGTATATAATTTTTTTTAAATCTCACTCTTAGTTACTTTAGGAAAAATGTGAAAAGTATGCTAATCAATGAAAATGCTCATCATGCTTTATATGTCGTTAGTGCAGCATGTGTGGTTAACCGACACACTAATGGGGACTATAAAGAGATATGATGGGTATCTAGAAAATTATCATTGTTTATGGAGCATGTGTGGTTAACCACCATATCAATGTGAGATGATAAATGATATAAAGGTTGTCAAGTGTGTTTACATGGTTATTCACATCTCGTTTGTAATCCTCGGCATCCCAGTCACAAAAGTGAGAGCATAATCTGAGATTAAACATGTCATTGATAAGATCCAATAAATCTAAAAAGATCTATGAGTTTCATAAGATTGAAATTGGTAAAAGCCTTACCTACCTAAATTAAATTCGAATTTCATTAATACATCCCTCTTTAGTGTTCGAATCGAAAATATGGATACTAACCTTAGTTTAAATTTTGGGTTAATAATTAAGGATTAAAATCAACTAAGTTTTCTCTTTTCTCCTAATTTTAGATGTCTTATGAAGATATAAATGGTCTTCCTCGTTCTTTTGGAATGGTTTTCCTCTTCCTTCTGAAGATGATCTTCCACATTCTGATCATGGTGAAAATATTTTCCATTCTTCGGGAATTGGTGGACTGGACATCATGATTCTTCAACTTTTCCACCCCCTCCTCTTGTGACTCTCCCAATGACACATTTTTTCCCTTAAGTTGAAAGATATGAGACTACTCAATCCCTATTGGCATGTAAAAATCCAGATGGAAACTTTGTGTGTGTGCATGAACTGAAGCTGAAATCGTACATTAACAAGTTGGATAGATTAGGTGTCATTTTCCCAAGGGAGCAAGCCATTGATTTTGTTCTTCTTTCGCTTCCAAAGTCATATGATCAGTTCATTGAGAACTTTTATATGAAGAATATCGACGTGACCCTAATTAATCTGGCCGAAATGTTGATTATTGCTGAAGGAAAACTACTTAAGAGCATATCTAAAGCAGAGATGCTTATTGGGTTTAATTTCAAAGTTTCCATGGACACTGAAAATAATGACAATTGTGATTCAGAAAAGGCTTCTCTTCCCAATGGAAATGGTGATGGGTTTTGAGCATTCTAACACTCCTATGGTGTGCATGCAACCCTAGAAACCTTGGATCTATGTTTTCTCTATTATACATGCAAATTAACTTTTTCCAAGGTTTCATCCTAACTAGCATGTGATTGGGGTACATGTAATATTAAAACTAGTAGGATAACATACCTTCTCTTGTGGTTGATTGCTTGGAGCTTTAAGAGCCTAGCACCAATAATGTGAATGCCTAAATTGAATCACAAATCACCAAAACAACTTGGAAGACTTTGAGAGAATATGATGCACTCTTGAAATCGGCCCACCTTTTTTTATCTCATACACTAGTGCACATTTCAAGTGCCAAAGACCTCTTTATATAGTATGGTGGATTAGGGTTACATCCATGTAAACCCTAATACCCATGACCTTTCATTTCCATAGGATCGATGGATTAAAAGCTCCATGGACTATCCATGGACTTCCATGCAAGCTTAGCCCATCCTAAATGAACATTGGCCCATTCTATATATATAAGAGTCCATATTTAATTAGTTTCTTTTTTATCACTAAATTAATTCCAAATTAATTCTTGATCAATACTAATTAAATAATATGATTTCATATTAATATATTATAACTTATAATATATTAATAAATAATAAATATACTATTCTCAAAAGACTATCCATACAAATTGTTCCGGTGAAGTGCATCCTAAATGGACCATGCTGGGTCGAGTCAAGTACATACCAAATATAGTTATGGACTTAGATACCTTATCCAACAGTCTCCCACTTGGATAAGTCTGATAACTATAGTTGTAAGTATGACTTCAGGAATCGACCATCAATCGTAGCTCTTAAATCTCTGTTGAACTATGAAGTGCCATTTAATATAAGTGATCATATAATCCTCTATTCTCAAGATATCAGCCGGACAAATACATGGAACAACGTCGTACTTATTGTCCAGCAGTTTGTTTCCCGATTTTTGATTTGTTTGACATAGAACTAAACTGAACACATCAATTTGGTTCTGACCGGGCCCAGCACATAGTTCGAAACAAAATCATCGAGGGTCCTAAATATCGCTTCTAATCCACCCAGGACTAAAAGGAACAGATAAACTTCGACTCATATGCTTATACTAACTACTTGTGAAATCATACACAAAGGCACGTTTTATAACATCAAGTTACTGATGCGGTTTTGTACAATCAATGTACAACCAACTCATAGTCAACAACTCAAATCTCTAGGTTTGAAGACTTATATGATATTACCGTCTCACGATCACTCGAGATAAATTCCATGAAGTGATACAAGTGAGTGTGGGTTTAATCCAATACTCAGAACTTATGAGCACTCATGAATGTTGCAGTAACTTTTGCTATGTCTAAACACCTAAGACATCTACAAGCCTGGTTCATGACAATATTGATTCATACCTACTTCCAAAGTATGATTGACTGTGGAGAGTTTGAATAAAGTAATTATTCTGGAAGTCAAAACATGAAAAGTTGAAACAATACTAAACGATTGACACAAGATAGTAACACTTTACTCATAAACAAATAACAACTTTTATTTAATCATCAAATGTCAATTACATTTTACAAGTTTCAAAAATATCTATCTAATCAGTAAAACTAATTTCGTCCTTCTGCCCGATGCGCCTCGCATGCTGCAAATTATTAACCCTAGTCAGTCCCTTCGTAAGGGGATCTGCTGAGTTCTCATTTGACGATACCCTCTTTGCCACGAGGAGTCCTTCTTCTATCTTCCTTCTTATGAAGTGATATTTTCTGTCAATGTGTCTGGATCTGGCATGATCTCTCGGTTCCTTGGCTAAGGCAACCACACTATTGATGTCACAAAAAATCTCTATAGGCTCCTGTATAGCCGGTACAACTCCAAGGTCTCCGATGAAGTTCTTTAGCCATATCGCCTCCTTCACCGCTTCACTTGCTGCTATGTACTCTATTTCACATATCGAATCAACTACTGTCTCCTGCTTGGAACTTTTCCAAGTAACCGCCACTCCATTCAGAGTAAAGACCCAGCCCGACTGAGAGCGGAAATTATCTCTGTCGGTTTGAAAGCTGCCGTCGCTATACCCCACCACTCTCAAGTCATCACTCCCACCAAGGGTAAGGATCCAATCCTTAGTCCTCCGCAAGTACTTGAGAATGTTCTTTACCATAGTCCAATGAGCCTTGTCGGGGTTCCCCTGATATATGTTGACCATGCTCAAAGCAAAGGCCACATCAGGGTGACTACAAGTCATAGCATACATGATCGAGCCAACAACGAAAGCATACGGTAATCGACTTATCTCTGCTATCTCAGCCTCTGTACTCGGACTTTGAGTATTACTCAGTTTGGCATTGCTCTGGATTGGTAAGTCTCCTTTCTTAGAATTCTGCATGTTGAACCTCTTCAACACCTTATCCAAGTAAGTACTCTAACTAAGTCCAATTAGTCTTTTACTCCTATATCTCAATATCCTTATCCCTAGCATATAGGCAGCTTCTCCAAGGTCCTTCATAGCGAAACACTTCCGAAGCCGGGATTTAATCTCCTGCAAAGTTGGGATGTCATTTCCTATGAGTAGTATGTCATCCATATACAGTACCAAAAAGCTAACCATACTGCCACTAGCTCTGACATATACACAGGACTCATCCTCGCTTCTCGAAAAACCAAACTCTTTGACTTTCTCATCAAAACAAAGATTCCAGCTATGAGATGCTTGTTTGAATCCATAAATGGATTTCTCAATCTTACACACTTTATCAGGGTACTTTGCATTACTAGTTTGGATAGACTAAGCTCTATTTCATAGATTGGACTCTTTTATTGTGATTCGCCCCTACTAGTAAGAAGCTGTTCGTTCCCTGGATCCACGTGTTCCTAGTCGGGCCTAAATGGATGAATGAATAAGCGCCCGGGTAGACTTCAAGAGCTCTTTCTCTGCGTATCCTCCTACTTCTTATTCTGGGGGTTGACAAAACCCTCTGGCGGACTCATGTAAACATCCTCAGCCAACTTTCCATTAAAGAAAGCGGTTTTGACATCTATTTTTCCATATTTCATAATCATGAAATGCAGCAATGGCTAGCATAACCCTAACAAACTTAATTTTCGCTACTGGTGAGAACGTTTCATCATAGTTAACTCCCTGAGTTTGGGTGAAGCCCTTCGCAACCAGTCACACCTTATAAGTGTGCACTTTCCCATCCATGTCGGTCTTCTTCTTGAAGATCCATATGCACCCGACTGTCTTACGACCCGGTACATTGTCAACCAAGTTCCAAACTTGATTGTCATACATGGACTGAATCTCGTTGTCCATAGCCTCTTTCCATTTAGCAGACTCAGGGCCTGCCATGGCTTCCTTATAGTTGTTAGGTTCATCCAGATTTACCAGTGTACTATCACTGATAAATGTATCATCTTTCGTAGTAATATGGAAACCATAATAATGCTCAGGTGGATTTCTAACTCTAGTGGAACGCCTCAGAGGTACAGACTCGTCAGTTGGTTCAACAGGAGTTTCCTCCTCAGGTTGATTGCTAGGGTTTGAGGTTCCTTCACCACTTGACTCATGAACTTCTTCAAGGTCAATTTGCCTCCAACTGTTTCCTTGGCTTATGAATTCTCTCTTGCGAAAGACTCCTCTCCTTGCCACAAGGACCACATTCTCACTGGGTCTGTAGAAGAGGTAACCAAAGGATTTTTGTGGGTAGCCGATGAAAATACACCGCTCACTATGAGGTTCGAGCTTATCATGAGTCTCGTGCCTCACGAAAGCCTCGCAACCCTAAATCTTGATGTGGTCTAAAGTGGGAACTTTCCCAGTCCACATCTCGTGAGGTGTTTTGTTAACCTTTTTAGTAGGGACTAGATTAAGGATATTGGCGGCAATCTCTAAGGCATACCCCTAAAATGAAATTCGTAACGAAGCTCGACTCATCATGGAACGAACCTAGTCCAACAAGGTTCGAGTACGCCTCTCAGCCACACCATTAAGATGTGGTGTTCCGGGAGGTGTCAATTGTGAAACAATTCCACATTCCTTAAGGTAGTCAAGGAACTCTGTACTAAGATACTCTCCACCTCGATCGGATCGAAGCATCTTAATGTTCCTGCCCATCTGATTCTCCACTTCCTGTTTAAATTCTTTGAACTTTTCAAAGGTTTCTGACTTATGCTTGATTAAGTAAATATAGCCATATCTACTATAATCATCAGTAAAAGTCACATAGAAACGGCTAGCATCCCTTGTGGCGGTTTTGAAGGGTCCACACACATCTGTGTGTATGAGGTCCAACATACCTTCACCCCTAACACAAGTACCAGTGAAGGGTGACTTTGTCATTTTACCAAGTAAACAAGACTCGCAACTGTCATTCGAATTTAATTCAAATGATTCCAAGACTCCATCCTTTTGGAGTTGACCGATGCTCTTCTTGTTAACATGTCTAAGACGACAATGCCACAAGGATGCTTTGTCCAAACTAGTGGAAGAATTAATATGCAATACATTATTTCCTAAGTTGTCTACAACCGACACAGTTTCATATACACCATCACAAGGTAACGCTTTAAAATAAAAAACACCATTATAAAAAGCATTAATACCACCACATTCATTATCAAATGAAAAAGTAAATCATTGCTTGTACAAACCGTGAAAAGAAATAAGATTTCTCTCCATTTCAGATGAGTAACAACATTTATTCAAATCGAACATTAACCCAGTACCTAGCAATAAAGAATAAAATCCAATCTTGGTGACAGGTGAAGCTTTCCTATTCCCCATGATTAAGTTTATCTTCCCGTGCTCCACATCCTCACTTCTTTTTAGGCCCTCCAAATCAGAACATATGTGAATTCCATAACATGTATCAAGGACCCAAGAATTAGTATGTGGTGAGTGATTAGACAATATAGAGTAAATACCTGCATGGGTGGGTTTTACTTTCCCATCCTTAACATCCTGTAAGTACTTTTGGCAACTTCGTTTCCAGTGCCCCTTATCATGACAATAGAAGCATTCAGCTTCTTTAGGGTTGGCAAAGGGAGTAGCAGGACCACCTTTGGTTCCACTTAAAGAGGAACCATCAAGAGAATTTCCTTTGTGACCCTTTAAAGGGGTTTTCCTCTTCTTCCATTTGCCTTGCCCGATTGCCAGAACAGGGGCGGTGGTAGGAGTAGGAGTGGTAACAACTGACTTACATTTGAAACCACTTTCGGAGGTATTCAAAAGTTCTTGAAGCTTGCTGAGTGTGACCTCCTCCTTGTTCATATGATAGGTCATTCGGAACCGATCATAACATGGAGCTAAAGAGTGTAGTATGATGTCAATAGCCAACTCCTCGGGGAAGTTCACATTTAACTTCAGCAAACGGTCCACAAACCTTTGCATTTTCTGCATGTGGCCCGTTGAAAGGTCATAGTATATGGTTTGGGCTAGGCAACAATGTATAGATGAGTTAGGGCATTTGACAATGTATTTTGGAGTCTATTGTGTGTGTTTGACGTTTTCGGTCTAGGCAAGCTTTCGGTTAGAGTGTGACCGAAAACCGGCTTTCGGTCTGCCTGACCGAAACCTGTTTTCGGTCCAGTTAGTATATATAGCTCTTGTCAGGTCATTTGTCAGTGTGGTTGAAAGTTGTTTACTATGTGGTTTTCGGTCCATTGAGTTGTATCAGACGGTTTATAGCTATAATCGTATGCAAGCTCAATTTCAATCATTCTTCTACTCATCTTCTTCTTTATTTTCATTTGCTTGATTGATCATTGGTGAAGATCCTTCTATCAAGGACCTTACAATTGGTATCAGAGCAAGACCGGTGTCAATCAAATTCGATTTTTAGCTTTCGGTTTTCACATCTTTGTGTTGTTCAAGTTCTCGGTCCTTAAAAGTGTACTGTTTGCTCTAGTTTTGAAGACCAGATCAGAATCTGCATCGTTTGGAATTGAAATCAACTTGGAATTCAGCTTTTCGGTTGAATTCTCAGTGTTTTCGGTTGGATCTTCATAAACCGAAAACATATATTCAATCGTTTTCTGTCCAGATCTATCTTGTTTGAAGGTTGTGTTTGAGGTTTCAGTGTGTGGAAATCAATTTAGGATCGAAAATCTAAGTTTTTCATTGAAAACTGTTAGTTTTCGGTTCAATCTTCAGAAACCGAAAACTGTTCTTCAAGTTCTTCAGAAACCGAAATCAGTTTTTCATCCGAAAAACTTCAAAGTTCTTCAACCGAATTCATTTTTCTTTGATCTTCAACAACCGAAAACCTATCTTCAACCGATTTCTGTCAGATCTAGTGTGTTTTGAAGCTGTAGTTGGTATTCTCGGTGTGTGGAAATCAAAATCAGATCGGAAAAACAAGTTTTTCATTGAAATCTGTGAGTTTTCGGTTTGAGCTTCAGAAACTGAAAACTGTTCTTCAAGCAAAATATGTTGTGTTCTTCAACCGAAAATCATTTTTCTTTGAATCTTCAGAAACCGAAAACCTTTTGAACATCCTTAAATCGAAAACCCTTGATCTTAATAAACAGAAAACCTTTTATCCTTCAGAAACTGAAAACTCCTCAACCTTCAGAAACCGAAAACCTCTCAACCTTCAGAAACCGAAAACCTCCGTAATCTTCAGAAACCGAAAACCCCCTTTATCAATTCAACCGAAAACCTTTTTCTTTGACCTTTTTGCTTGTTTTTCAAGTTAATTTTTATTAAAAAAATTTAAAAAAAGCACAAAAACAACAAAAATCAAAAACAAAAATGGAATCTCAAAGCATGTCAGCTCACCATGAATTAGATGCGATGATGGGAACCACTTCTCGAATTCCCCGACTGTTATCCGCGGAAGGATTTCCAGAATGGAAATACCGGATCGAAAAGTACATCAAAATGAAAGATTTCAAGATATGGCGAAGCATTCTAAGAGGTCCAATCCGCATCACAACCACATTGGAAGATGGAACCATAACTGACAAGCAGGTTGAAAATTACACGGATGATGATTTTGAGAGAGTCGAGGAGCAGGAAAAGGCTCTTGCCACACTTACCATGGCATTATCTCCGGAAATTGCTCAAGGTTTCCGTGAGTATACATCAACAAAGGCCTTATGGGAAGCACTGATTGAAGTCTATGAAGGCAATGAAGACATGAAACAGAGTCGCCAATACATGCTGCGACAGAAGTTCAATATGTTTAACCATGTCTTGGGAGAAACACTTGAAAATCAGTTGCAGAGGTTTATCACACTTACCATAGAAATGAGCTCTGTCGGTGTTATGGTGACAAGATCAGAGATAAACAAGAAGTTGCTGAACTCTCTACCAAAATCCTGGGACATGAATGTCTCAGTGATAAAAAAGACCAAAGATTTAAACAGGTTGAGTTTAGCAGAAACGATGGCAATCATTAAGGCTTGCGATCTCGATGATAAGCAAAGGGAGATTAATCATGTTAATTCATACTCCACAGCAAATCTTGGGATCCAAACCACCAACAACACTGCTTTTTCAAGTTTCTCTACTCCTCAAGCTCCTCAAGCTCATGTTCCTCAAGTTCAACCCTATGGGACTCATCAGCCTACCTCATACGTGATCCCTCAAATGCAACACATTCAAGTTCCTCAACATCAAATTTTACCTCAACAAGTTGGTTCTAGTGTTGGTTCATCTTCAGTTGCACACATTCAATCTCATGGAATCAATTCTCAAGCTTCATCTTTAAAAGAGAAGGAAGAAAATCTGCCCCTCGCCACTAGTTTGGTAAACTGCTACAACGCTTTTGTGGCCAGAGAGCTTTCTCCACAACAGTCTTTTGCTGACCTAGACCAGATCCATCCAGAGGATGTGGAGGAAATGGACATCACCTGGAAAATGGCCATGGCTGTTTTTAGGGCAAAGCAGTTCTCCAAGAAAACTGGAAAGAATAACTGGAGTGTGAACTCTGACAAGAAAGTAGGGTTCAACAAAGGAAAGTTGAGGTGTTATAATTGCCATGAACCTGGACACTTTGCTTGACAATGTCCAAAACTAGACCGAAGAGAGAATTCTGAGCGAGCTATGGTGCCAGTGAACAACAACAATGGGTCCTCTGCAAACAATCAGCCTGCAAACTTGGCTATGGTGGCTCAATCCTTTGATTGGGAAGACCAGATTCAGGCTCTGAATATTTCAGGACCTGAAAATGCACATCTTGCCCAGATCAAGGATGGTGTGGAAGAAGAAACAGATAAGGATCCTGAAGAGGAAATGATGAATCTTCAATTTGCATTCATGGTGCAAACTACTCCACAGCCTGCCAAACCCGAGGTCAGTGAAATTGGTTGCTCTCAATCTTGTATGAAAACTGTTAAATTCTTACGTGACCAAATTGAACTAATCAAGAGAGAGAATGAGGACCTTAAGTACGAAGGCTACACACTTAGGAAAAATCAAATGCCTTTAAAAACACAATTAGAGAATAAAACAAAGGACTTTAAGAAACTGCAACAGGATTACAGCAACAAATGCGAGAACTATGATCATCTCAGAAGAAAATTTGCTACTGTGACTGCTGAACTTGACTCATTGAAAAATCGTCTTGAAAATGCTGAATTTATTTTTAACAAATTCGATGGGTCAAGTGAAGTAGTTGCAAAAATGATAGAGGAACAGATGCAGTGGAAGGACATTACATGTGGAAACCAGAAAAAAATAGGATTAGGTTTTGAGAGTGTCCCTCCTCCTTTCAATCATAATTACACTGCTACTCCTCTATCTCAACAAGAGATTGACAAAGAACCTTTCATGGTTTATGGAAGGCCAGCTGCTGAACAAGCAACTGGGCCTAGTGATAAGAATTTGGATACTAACATTTTTATCTCAAGTGCAGATGTGTCCATAGCTCAGGGGGAGCAAGAAGCTGAAAAGTCTGAGTCGAATAATTCTGTGTCTAAATTTGGTGTTGAATTTTGTGATGAATTTGTGTTAAACTCAAACACTAATGTTTTTGTTTCTGGTGGTGTGTTGTTTCAGACTGATAATTTTGAAAATAATGGTGTTGTTTATGATAAAGTTGCTAAATTTGATTCGAGTGCATCTACATCTTTTACGTTTGCTACACAATCTAGTGCTTGTTCTTGCAAATGTGAAAATGCTAGAAAAGATAATAAAAACCAGAAATCTGACAAGAGCAGTACCCAATCCAATGATAATAAACAAATTTGCTTCAATTATGGTACTGCTGGTCATATTGCCAGAAATTGTTTAAATCGGATGTTTGTGCATTATTCGTCACAAAGAGGAGAGAATGAGTCTAGAGGACGATCTTTAATTAGAAAATCCTCCAGAACTCGGTCTCGAGATGATGACTGGAAAGCAAATTCAAACAAGAAATTGGCAGTTTTTCGTAAGAACAAACAGGTTTTTAATAAAATCCCAAACAGTTTGCCAAAATCGACCCAAGCTAAGCCCAAGTCGATTTCGTCAACGAATAGGTATGGATCTTCAAAATCTTCAAGTAGAAAATCCATCTGCTCAAAGCAAACTGAAAAGAAAGTTGTTTCAAAACCTAAATATCAATGGATGCCAAAATTAAAATCTGATCAGTCATCATCCTCCTCTGTATATGTTGAAAAAGAAAAATCAAAAGAGAAATTAAAAGATGAATCTGTGAAAGTTAAGGGTCAACCCAGGACTGTAATGACATGGGTTCCCAAATCTAAATGATTCCGCTCATGGTGTATGTCGATAGCGGCTGCTCCCGGCACATGACTGGAGATATCTCCCAACTGCGCGGCATTCAGACATTTAATGGGGGATATGTCTCCTTTGCGGGCGGAGAAGGCGGAAAGATCACGCAAAAAGGAACGGTGACCAATGGAGCGCTCAGTTTTGAAAATGTCACTATGCTCCTGAGCTGAAGCACAGTCTGCTGAGTGTTTCTCAAATCTGCGACAAGGGTTACTCAACACACTTCACCGATAAAGAATGTCTAATCTTAAGTCGGGCATTGTCATTCCGTAGGAGTGGATTCTCGTCACATCTAAGCGGGATGGGAATGCCTACATTATCGACATGAACAACAATGTACCCGATGAAGTCACTTGTCTCTTTTCAAAGGTCTCAGAACAAAACGCAATGCTGTGGCATCATCGACTCGGCCATGCAAATGAAAAGAATTTGAACTGTCTTGCCAAGAACGAAATGGTCCACGGTCTACCTGTCAGAGATTTTATTACTTTTGAAAAATGTGTTTCCTGTGCTCAAGGCAAACATCATCGGAAACCACATCTGCCAAAGCAGGTCAACTCCATCAGTCAGGTGCTCCAATTGTTGCATATGGATTTGTTTGGTCCGGTCAACGTCCTCAGCATCAACCGAAATTCGTATTGTCTCGTTGTGATAGACGATTTCTCTCGTTTCATGTGGGTCTTCTTTCTGTCCAACAAAGCTGGGATCGCTGACCTCATCAAGAAGTTCATTGTAATGATCGAGAACCAAACCAACAACCGAGTGAAAGCGCTTCGTACAGACAATGGAACAGATTTTAAGAATGCTGTTCTTGATCATTTCTGCGCTGAGAAGGGTATTGTGCGTCAGAATAGTTCTGTTCGGACACCTCAACAAAATGGTGTTGCTGAGCGGAGGAATCGGACATTACAAGATGCCGCAAGGACGATGCTGTGTGATTCTAAACTTCTAATTTTCTTTTGGGCGGAGGCGATTAACACGGCTTGCTTCGTTCAAAATCGTGTCCTGATCAACAAAGCCTAGATGAAAACCCCGTACGAGATTCTATATGGACACAAGCCATCTGTCAGCCATTTCCGAGTATACAACCCAAAGTTCAATGCAAAAGCTGATGATTGCTACTTTGTCGGATACGCTGCTCGTACTACTTACAGGGTATACAACAAGAAGACGAAGCAAATCGTGGAGTCTTTCGATGTTCGCTGGCTTGAAGAGAATGAGACGGACGCTCGGGTGGGTTCTGATTGGCTATTTGACTACACATCACTATTCAAATCTTTTAGTGTGTCGAATGATAGCCAAACTGGGTCTACCTCTGGCTCGAAGAATATCATTGAAGACGAAGATGAAGAGGTTGTCTACAGACCACCATTGGTTTCTGCTACTGATCCTCCGGTGGAGTCTACTGTTCCAATCGCTTCTCCTGAGTCATCAACGCAACAACCTACTCCAGATGTTGATGCTACTCCTCTTACTCCGGTTGAAAGAGAGTTCATGAACCAAGATACTTCCGCTGTCACTCAAAATTTGATGGAACTTCTCTTTCTCGAACGAATCGCTGATGAGTTTGTAGCAAATCCACCAAACGTGTACCGTGGATTCTTCAGCACATGATGGAGCTATTAATATCCATAATCTTCCCGTTTCAATCAATGACATCAGTCACGCAATCCCCTCTCACATACAGCGCGATCATCCGATAGAAAAAGTCATTAGCCAGCTGGGTGACAAAGTTCGAACTAGAAGCCAGAGTGGAGACGTCAACACATGTCTCTATTCTTGCTTTATCTCTCAAATAGAGCCCAATAACGTAGAAATGGCTTTGAATGAGCCCAGCTGGGTAGATGCCATGCATGACGAGCTCAATCAATGCGAAAAGCTCGAGGTTTGGAAGTTGGTGGAGCTGCCTAAAGGCAAGAAATCTCTCGACACTAGATGGGTGTTTCGGAACAAGCAAGACGATTCGGGTGTCATTATACGTAATAAGGCGAGATTGGTGGTCCGTGGGTTCAGACAAATAGAGGGTCTTGATTATACACAGGTCTATGCTCCAGTGGCACGCTTGGAGGCTATTCATATCTTCCTCGCCTATGCTTCCTACATGAACTTCACCGTATATCAAATGGACGTCAAGACGGCTTTCTTGTACGGCAAGGTGAAGGAGGAGATTAATGTTGACCAACCTCCTGGGTTTGTTGACTCAAAACTTCCTAACCATGTCTACAAGTTAGATAAGGCTTTGTATGGGCTGCATCAAGCTCCTAGAGCCTGGTATGCTACCCTAACACAGCACTTGCTTGATCATGGCTATTCCCGCGGCACTATCGATCAGACCATATTCATCAAACATGTCGGTCCAGATCAAATTCTTGTCCAAATATATGTGGACGATATCATTTTCAGGTCGACGAGTCCTCAGCTATGCAAGGAGTTCGAGGACGTCATGAAAAAGCGGTTCGAGATGAGTTCTTTGGGGGAGATGACCACGTTTTTGGGGCTTCAGGTCAAACAATCTTCAGCCGGAATCCTGATTCATCAAGCCAAATATGTGGATGATATGCTCGAGAAGTTCGAGTTCAGAGACGCCAAACCTGCCTTGACACCCATGGCGGAGAGACCACTGCTGACTCCTGATCTTGAAGGCGAATTCGTAGATCAAACGTACTACAGATCGATGATCGGATCACTGATGTATCTGACTGCAAGTCGCCCATACATTATGTTTGCGGTCTGTCAATGCGCGCGCTACCAGGCTAATCATAAACTGTCTCATCTTATTGCCGTTAAAAGGATTTTTCGGTACCTCAAAGGCAGCCCAAAACTAGGTCTTTGGTATCCGAAAAATTCTGAATTTGATCTGTATGCTTTTGCTGACAGCAATTATGGAGGCTGCGAGCTTGACATGAAATCGACTTCAGGCGGATGTCAATTTCTCAGAGATAGGCTGGTGTCCTGGCAGTGCAAGAAGCAGAATATTGTCTCGACCTCAACAGCAGAAGCGGAGTATGTGGCTACGTCTGCCTATTGCTCTCAAGTCATATGGATCCAACATCAGCTGTTGGATTACGGTTTGAACTTTCAAGAAACCCCTATATTTTGTGATAATGAGGTTGCGATCCAAATTGCTAAAAATCCGGTCCAGCACTCAAAAACCAAGCACATCGACATCAAAGTTCATTTTATCAGAGATTGTTATGAGCGCTCGCTCATTCGGCTAGAACAGGTTCCCACTGCTAATAATGTGGCGGACATGTTCACGAAGCCGTTTAACAAAGCTCGATTCGATGTGCTGGTTAACTTTTTGAAAATGATTCGCTTTGAGGATTAATTTTTGTTTAGGTTAGTTTAAATTTGCGCATTTTAATTTCATTCTCACCCATGCACAAATTTAGGGGAGAAATAAACAAAAACCAAACAAAAATTAGAAAACTAAAAATCCAAAAACAATAGAAAATCAGAAAATCCAAAAACATTAGAATAACAGAAAAATCAAAAATATCGCTGAGAAATGATGTGATGGGAAGTGATATCAGCTTGTGATAACAGACAATCTTAGTCTGTGTAAAGTACCAAAGCTGAATTGTCTAGGCTCTGTGTTCGATGCGCTGGTAGGCACGAAAAATTTAATGGTCTTGACTAGGTGCATATGAACTTAAGGAATCTAGAGATTTGACAATTTCTGATCTAGATAGTTCTATTTAGCCTGACAATACGACACTCGGATAGGTTGAGCAGAGAGATATACATGAGAATCCACCAGTCACATTAAAGAACCCGTATCTAGAACTGTGGTTTAACTTTTCCTCGATGTACGGATTATGTTCTTAATTCCGGTACTGACGGAGCGACTGGGGAATTCCGATAAAGTAGGTCTGTAGGAAATTATTTTCTTTCTCTCCTACTGTTAGTCATATGTTGCCTCCTCTATGTGATCGAAAGATCCGACCTGGACTGCAGCATATGCAACTCTATTTCTCTGCATCTTCTATCTATGCAATTATTCCTATCTGTTAGCCATATGCTGTCTCCTTTGCGTGATTAACAATCCGACCTGGTACACAGCATATGCAACCTTCTACTTCTCAATCCCTTTGAAATTCTAGTCAGTCATATGTTTCACTCTCTGCGTGATTGAAAGATCCGACCTGAGTGTACAGCATATGCAATCTAAATCTATCCTTTCTATTAATAATAGTATGCTCACCTAAAGTAAGGAGTATCTCGGAAGTTCTTGATTATTGGGGTATATCAGGAAGCGGGAAACATGTTCTAGTACATCTAAAATTGAACAATTCTAGATTGTCTGTAGATCTCGCTGCTCAATTTAGGTGGACAACAATATCCTTGGTCGTCGTCAGATAAATGGTCCTTAGGAATTTTTATTTAGTAACTTAGGATCACTCTGTCCAGTCACTGATAGCATTCCTAAAAACTTGTCACAATTTTTCGTGCTTAAGTGGACCACAATATCGGCGATCGACCAGATCTATTCATGAAATGAGAGGTATTGATAAATGGAAAATGATTTTCTAACAACTTTGATCCCATATCACAAAAAGTTAATCAATTTCAAGATAGAGGATTAAAATTAGTTTGAATTAAAAATTTTGGTATTTTTAGTTTATTTTATTTTATTTTCATTTTTTAAGATTGATAAATTTTAGAAAATGTTTTTTATTTTATTATTTTTATTTTTATTTTTATTCTTTAAATTTTTAAGATTGGTAAAATTTAGAAAATTTTATTTTATTTTATTTGAAATTAATCCTCCAAGAGTTTTATTTTTAAATGGTTTTGGGTATTGGGCTCACATATTTTCGGGTGCAGCCCACCGGAAATGGTCCAGGTATATAAGGGAAAGGGGACACCGAAATTGGTTCCTTCCCTCATTTCATTCACTCTGACTGAAAACCTCTAAAAATTCTCTCAAATCTCGAAATTTTTTCAATGATTTTTCGTTCAATCGACCCCATAATCTTACAGGTATGAAGATTCCGACCATGCCTATGTTTTTATTGCCATGAATCGACCAAGAAATCGAGGCTAAATCGTGAAAAAAGGGACTGCCGGAGCTTTTGGTCGAGCCGAGCCGTTTTCGGTTCACCGGCTAACCGGCTTTCGGTCAAGCTGAGCCGTTTTCGGTTAAACCGGCTTAGACGGCTTTTGGTCGAAGCCGTGTTCGGTCAAATCGGCTCACTTATGCCATTTTCGGTTCCCTAATTAGCTTTTGGTCAACATGTGTTCGGTCCTAGGGTTTTTGGTCTAACTGTCTTGACCGAGAACCAAATTTTTGACAAATGAAATTTATTTTAAATGGCCAAAATAAATGGAATTAATTGAGAAAATAATTTTTAATTTGTTATTATCAAATGTTTTCTCACTTGGCTAGGGTTTATGTAGGTTAAAATGGCAAGTCTCAAAGTTGCAGACAGTCACAACATGTCCATTCTTCTTGATGATCCTCCAGTAGCACACAACAAGTTCAAATCAATGATGTACAGGCTAAGAGAATGTTGCATCTCAACTGCACTGACCTGGAACCCCATCATTTATCTGAACCTGATCAATGAATTCTGGAAGTCGGTTAACACTAAGAAAGGAGAAGATGGCTCGGTAATCATCGAATCTACTGTGAAAGGATGCAAAGTTGTTATCTCTGAGCAATTCATCAGAGATGTTTTAAAGATTAATGACAAAGCTGCTTATCCGACTGATATAGATCTGAGACTAGTTGACAAGTATCTCGAGAAGATGGGATACGAAGGAGTTTTTCCACCTACCCTGAAGAAGCTGTTACCTCCTTACTGGAGGTTTCTGGCTCATGTGTTTGTGAATTGCATATCTGGGAGGAAGGGTGGCTCAAATGAGATATTTTCAAGGAATACTCAGGCGATTGTTGCACTGGCTGCGGGGATTGACTTCAATTTTTCAAAATTCATTTTGGAGGAGATGACTACAAATGCCAGCAAGAAGTCAAAAGATCAATTCCTGTTGTACCCAAGATTCATTCAAATCTTTATCAACAAGCAATACCCTGAGTTGGTCAAGACAGGAGAGATTCTTGACATGAAAGCCTTCGGACCAAACACTGTGAGCCTAATCAAACAGAACCGTAAAGGGAAAATCATGTTCCAAGGGAAGTACCCTTTCGAGAAATTTGGAAAGTTTGCTGAGCTGTCAGACTCTTCAGAATCCCATGGGTTGTCTGAACAAATGTCTACAGATCAAGCATCGTCAGATCATGCAAATGTAAATGATAATGTCATCACCGTTTCAGACCATGAGATTGAAGATGTTGCTCCGTCCACCATTGGTACTGAAGAGCATGATCTTGAGAATGTGACAGTTCAAAATGATTTCAGTGAAGAAGGAGAAAATGATGATTATGAGGATCTTGACCTATCCGGTTACGACAGAGATGATGTAGCGGTGAATTGTGGTGTTAATGAGAATATTTTGTCAAACGAACACCTTGATGACTTCTTTGACTGCATCCATGATGGTGCTAATCAAACACCGGAGATAAGGGAGAAAGATGACAATCGAGAAGTTGAGCCTCCGGTTACCGTTCAAGTGGCTAATTCTTCAACTCAAATGGACACATCATCAGGGATTCCTCCCTTTGATAATGTGGTTCCTACATCCGAGCCAGTTACAAGTGATTCCCAGACAGTCCTGACCTCCCAACCCCTGATAAAGAGACACATAATTGATCCAAGGGTGGGAGTAATTTTTCCTGATCAAACTCAAACCACAGAGACTCCTCCATCTACAACAGTTCTCCTTCCTCATCTGTGCCCATTCAAGAGAGTCCCAACTCTATCCATGAAGCTGGTGGTTCGTCTGCTGGCCTGAGATCGTCTCCTCCAAGGCCATATCATGATGCTGTCTCTTAGAGACTAGCCATACATTTGGCCCTGCAATTAAGTCCAACTCACTCCTCATGCGGAAAAGGAATATCCTTTGAGGAAGGTATATCTGGAGATGATGATGCCTCAGTGCCTGAGCTGAGAAAGGATATTGGTGTGATGAACCAGAAACTCATTGAGAAAGACCTCATGATCAGTCAGCACGAGTCTCGTATTGCTGATCTTGAGGCCACCAATGCTAAGCTCATCATTCGTATCGATGATCTTGAAGCAGATAAGTCACTGAAGACTGAGAAACTTTCAACTCTTGAGACTCACCTTGGTGCTCTGTCAGCATGCTACTTTGACATGAAACACAAACTGATAGAGGAACTTGGTGACAAATTCAAGTCCTCAGTGGAAATCCTTCGAGTTGACCCTCCATCTGGAACCCATCCTGGTGACTCCTCCTCATACAAGAAAACTATGATCTATGATAAATTTCCCACAGAACCTGTCCATGCTCCTCATATAATAGCCATCAAGAAAGCAAAGCTGAATGAATCCTCCAAGAAACCGCAAATCATGTTCAAGAGAAGTTTAGATGACAACGCGCCTCCAGGTCAACCAAAAATCACTCGTACTGATCTAGAAAAGAAGAAATTTGTTCATTGTTATGGTGACCGATCTGGAATCAGATCATGGGGATTCCACGACCGTTTGAACATGTTGGTCGTGAGATGGAAGAGCAATAATGTTGAATACTACAAGAATGTTCATGATTTCGAATCTTGGACAAGAGTTGATCTCACTGAAATTGTTAACGCTCCGTTTGTGAATCCGTCAGGCAATCCTCAAGAAACTCAATTCAGGTTATTTCTGGAAAATCAGACAAAGAAGGGATTTCCTACTATGAAGACTGCCAATTCTATCATCAAGCTATACCCAAAATTTATCGATCCACAGACAGGCAAACCTTTCAGAACTGTGATGTGGCCTCCCACTAACCAAGTGAGGGAAGTTCATGTGCTACAAAACTTCGGAGACAGGTCACTTGAAAACATGCTCTACTGGATTTATGATGAAGCAACAGCTACCGCTATCATCAAACTTCCAAATGACAGTCTTCGTCTCTATGACAAAAATGACCTGCTTCAGTTTGGAAAGTGGGATATCCATCACTTGTCTATGTTTCAAATTAGAGTTGCTGAGGATATCTACGAGCCTGTTGCAAAGGAGTTCACTTCGATGGTGGCAGAAATCATCCAAAAGGGAATGTGGAGTGGATCGATGGAAGGGACCGATGTGATGCTGGTTGATAAAGACTAACTCATGCTAGCCGCAAACCAAGGGGGAGATTGAAAGGTCATAGTATATGGTTTGGGCTAGGCAACAATGTATAGATGAGTTAGGGAATTTGACAATGTATTTTGGAGTCTATTGTGTGTGTTTGACATTTTCGGTCTAGGCAAGCTTTCGGTTAGAGTGTGACCGAAAACAGGCTTTCGGTCCGCCTGACCGAAACCTGTTTTCGGTCCAGTTAGTATATATAGCTCTTGTCAGGTCATTTGTCAGTGTGGTTGAAAGTTGTTTACTGTGTGGTTTTCGGTCCATTGAGTTGTATCAGACGGTTTATAGCTATAATCGTATGCAAGCTCAATTTCAATCATTCTTCTACTCATCTTCTTCTTTATTTTCATTTGCTTGATTGATCATTGGTGAAGATCCTTCTATCAAGGACGTTACACCCGTGATGGGTTCACCATCGTTTATTCAGGTTGTTATCATGGAAGAGATGATTTCATATCTCTCTTGACGAGCACTCTGATGGTATCTCTCCATCAGGTCCATGTGCATCTCAAAAGGGTAAAAGTCCTCATAGGACTTTTGGAGTTCAGCTGTCATTGTGGCCAACATGATACATGTCACCTTGGTGGCATCTCTCTCATGAGTCCTAAAGTCAACGATCTCCTGTAGAGTAGCAGAAGACTCATAAATTTCCTTCAGCTCCTTTTCGAGGAAATATTCCTTGTCCTCGTAACGTGTGACCATCCTCATGTTCCTGATCCAATAATTAAAGTTGGAACCATCAAAGATGACTCTCCCACAAAGATTCATGAGAGAGAAGGAGCCGGTAGTGTTTGAGCCAGAAGCATTGTTGGAAGACATCTGAAAAGAAGAAAGACAAGTTTAGATTAGATAAAGAATCCTTAATAAGACACCCAAATATAATATTAAGGCTAGGACCCAACACAATATTTTATTACTTGGAAGAGGGATGTCGTAATCCAAGCTACAAAATACTTGAAGGTAGGCGGATGACGATTCACCAATTTCCACCATGAAAAACGAAATAAATTATTAAGTTTTAATGAATTGAAATTCCTAGATTCTTTTGAGATTCATTGAACTTTTCAATGGCATGTTTAAATCTCGATTGTTCCCTTCAAGTTTGTGACTGGGATGCCGAGGATCACAAAACAAGGTGTGAATAACCATGCAAATTAACTCGGTACCCTTAATTTTATCACCTAATCGATGTGTCGGTTAACCACACACGCTTCACTAACGACTTGGTAAGGTACAAAGTGTAATTTCATGGGTTAGCACCAAATTCACATTTTCCTAAAGTAACTAAGATTGGGAATTTATAAAACATTTAGTTACTTTATAATAATCATTATACTTAATGAGAATTAGTGTCCTATCCTACCCGTTCGGCTAACGACCCTCCACCAGTCAAGGAAGCGGTGGGTGAGAGTGGACACCCATTAAGCTGCCATTTTATAGGCAACAACCTTATACCCCCTTATAGACTGGCTTCGTGAATGAGGCCCACTAACGGTAAGACTGACTTGATCTTATACATATATATGTTATTAACTTATAATATTATAAAGTATAAAGGTTGAATTTGAAACTTTTAAAATTTAGGGATTGGAATTAAAGTATTAATGTGTGTGAGACTTTACAAATTCCAAAACTTGAGGGCAAGTTTTGAAACTATTCAAAACCTTTCATTTATATAACTTATGAGTTTTAATGATTTTAATGGAAAAGACTCTTGGAATTCCATAACTTGAGGACAAGTTATGGACTCCATTAAAAGGCATTCAAGATCAATAATTAAACTAACATGCAATGTCAAATAATCTATGATCTATCAATACTCATAAGCATGCATAACTCATATCAACAATTTTCAAGAATCATATGAACTTAATATAAAACATGAAACTTTGACAATTATCATTGAAATTGGATAAGCACAACCATCACCACATCAAAAACAGGTTTAACAATTTAAAAACAGTTTACGGTAATGATCCTAGTCCAATTCCAGCAACAAAACTCGAAATTCTGCACTCAAGGCCTCCTACTCGCCGAGTGCAAGAACCTACTCGACGAGTAGGATGAGTTTTCACATGGACTCGTCGAGCCCCCCCCCCCCCCCAATGTACTCAGCGAGTTCACTGAACAGCGAGCAGAAAAATCGATTTTTTTTGGCAATTTGCATCAAGTACAATTGAAAACAAGCCTAGGCTCTGATACCAGTGATGGGTTTTGAGCATTCTAACACTCCTATGGTGTGCATGAAACCCTAGAAACCTTGGATCTATGTTTTCTCTATTATACATGCAAATTAACTTTTTCCAAGGTTTCATCCTAACTAGCATGTGATTGGGGTACATGTAATATAAAAACCAGTAGGATAACATACCTTTTCTTGTGGTTGATTCTTGGACATTTAAGAGCCTAGCACCACTAATGTGAATGCCTCAAGTGGAATCACAAACAACTTGGAAGACTTTGAGAGAATATGATACACTCTTGAAATCGACCCACCTTTGTTATCTCACACACTAGTGCAAATTTCATGTGCCAAAGACCTCTTTATATAGTATGGTGGATAAGGGTTACATCCATGTAAACCCTAATACCCATGACGTTTTATTTCCATAGGATCCATGGGTTAGAAGCTCCATGGACTACCCATGGACTTCCATGCAAGCTTAGCCCATCCTAAATGAACATTGGCCCATTCTATATATATAAGAGTCCATATTTAATTAGTTTCTTTTTTATCACTAAATTAATTCCAAATTAATTCTTGATCAATACTAATTAAATAATATGATTTCATATTAATATATTATAACTTATAATATATTAATAAATCATAAATATACTATTCTCAAAAGACTGTCAATACAAATTGTTCCGGTGAAGTGCAACCCAAATGGACCATGTCGGGTCGGGTCAAGTACATACGAAATATAGTAATGGAGTTAGACACCTTATCCAACAAATGGGTCTTCCAAGATCAAATCGTTTGATCATATGGCAAATAGAAAGGCTAGTTCTAGGATCGTTCCATGTGTTGACACCAAAGAGTCAATTTTTTTCTACTACAAATTAAAGGGACATTGGTTGTGAAGTTGCCCAAAATACCTGAAAGATCTTGGACATAGTAAAGTCAAGTTGTGTGACTCTACTTCAAGTACATCCATTATCTGACTCCATTGTTTTATAAGTTCTTATTAATAGACTCTTAATACATGATGTGATGATCACATTTTGATGGTATTAAATGACCTAGATCTGATCATGAGAAATTGACATTGGTCACATGGTTCGAAGATCATAATTTGGAGCTACTACTAAGGAGTTCGAATAATTTAATGGATTGCTATTACTCTTCGGAAATGTCTAGAAACAAAGATATTATTTGATGTGTTGTAAGGACAAGTTCCAAGTTTTCCTTTATTTTTAATAAAAGTGAAATTTTGTTTTATATGGTTGCCTTATTATATATTTCCTTGCAATGGCATTTACGAAAGTGTTCATTAAATTTCTAATATTAGCAATATTAATTGTGGATTTGATTCTTATGATATTGTTTGTGGTATTGTCTTAATTAAACAAGTGAAAATAATTATCATCACCACGGTTCAATTGAACAGAAACTTGGAGTCATGCGATTCGAACTGTGTGACGCATGAGAATCTTGGTTATTGGAAAATGATGATAATTCATTGATCATATGTTTATGTGAGTCAAGTGAAGGACTAATGAATCTAATATATGTTGATATGGACTATTCAGATCCACCAAAAAGGACGATCACTCTATTCGTCATGATTTATTGATGCTTCAGTAAATACCGTTGTGTTTATAAGAATAAGCATAGTTATGATACTTTGAAAATATTCAAGGAGTAGAAGAATGATTAAGAAGAATCTATTAGGAAGAAAGAAAAACGATTCTCCAATCCGAAAAGAGAGGAGAATGTTTTAGTACCATGTTTTATGATCAACTTAGTGATTGTGGAACAATATCACAATTGATCCTCGAAGAACATATTAGTGCAATTGTATGACTAAGAAAAGGAATCGAACATTGTTCGAAATAGGTCGATCATAGATGAGTCATACTTTGTTCCAATCAAGTTTTGGAGTCATACTCTAGTAACTACAAATCTTATCGTGAAACTCTTTTCAAACTAAGAATGTTGAAAAATCCTCGAAATATGTGGAGTAAAATGTTTTCTTATTCTAGCACATATAGAATTGGAGTTGTGATGTCTTTGAAAAACAAACGATAAACTAATACCTATTCTATGAAGTGTTTTCTTGTCGGGAATCCACGAACTTTTGAATACTTGTTTTAGCTCGTCAAGGAATGTTCCTTGAGAGAAAAACTCATATGTCAAGAAGTCAGTGGGAGTCCTATTGATCTTGAGAGTTTCAAGATCCAACCGAAAATAAACCTTTTTGTTATCACTAGCACGCGACCCGAGGTTGATAACCTATTGTGTTTGGTTGACACATTCTTATTTCTATGCACTTCTAGTTGAGTTGGCAATACTTATGAGTTATATGTTTTTCATTTAACATAAAAAGCAAAGCGCATTGGTTAGTGAAAGTGCATTGATCTATATAGGTGACTTGCTAACAACATGGAAGAACTAGTAGGCCCTTGAGCTACCAGAGGGAAACGAATTTAGAATAACGAAGTTCAGTCCATGAAAGAAAGCTAAATTTGAATTTGGTTTTACCTTAAACCTTGTTTTATGATTGTAGGTTAGAAATGATAGGTTCACATGCACAGGAACATATACACTATAAAATCTAGGTGGCAAAGGTTTCGTTTTAATTCATGAGAATGGTTACGATGAAATACTTTCACTGAAAAAGATTTAAAAGATTTGATAAAGATCGATATGGATATTACTTGTGTTAATTGCATTCTCAAATTGATAATATGATTACGACATCCCTCCTCATATTTTGATTTGTGAGGAATGGCAAGGAGTTTTTTGAACTTCCAAGACATATATCTATGAGTTACGAAAGATTTTAAAAACACACATATGATATCCAATGAAGGTGTATAAGCTTAAGAAGTCTAGTTGTTGACTTCTCGACGTATCGCGTAGGAGAAATCTATACTTCAGTAAGAAAGTCAAGAGTATTGATTTCTAGAAGTCCAGTTGATTTCTAGGTACATGTCAAAGTTAGTTGGCGCATAATTGTTATGATAGTATTAGATGTTGACAATACTGCTTATAGGGAACCAAGTTTTGAATTTAGAAATTGCAAATTACAAAGTTTAGGAATTGTTTTGCTATAGTAGACTTAATGGAGTGGGCACTCACACTTCGTTTCAAATCTAAAGGTTTAGATTGTATAGTTTAATAGAACTTAATCATATACATATATGAATATCATGTTGAAATGGTTCAACATAGGAAATTCAGTATATGGAAATGTTATAGCAAGACATTGAACAAATATCAAATCCTTATATAAGATATAAAGAGTAGAGTCTCATATGCTTCGAATAAAGGATCGATTATATATGCTATAATATTCACTTATTCTAATTTTTAAATGATCAGAGCATTGTGAGAAAAAGTACTAAGAATTTTGTGTGACTAAAGTTGTTAAGAAACTGTCAAGAACATTCTAAGGTTATGCCTAATACTAGTTGCTTATGGACAATTAGAAATGGGATATTAATATGGATGGACCATAGTGACATGATTCTGGATTGAGATAGTTGTTGATCAGAATTGATGGTCATATGGAAATATGGAAATGTTTCCATAATGGGAGATACTTGAAAAATCTACATGTGAGTTGGAAACTTTAATGCATAGAGAAGTTTCAAGGAGTGTACCTTGAATTAGAAATAACCATGCAATTGTTTCTAGTAATAAAGTTCCAATGGGATATTTTGTAATATCAAAGGATCAGTCTTTGAGACTTTGGAATCTTGATATCATAGGAGTTTAATACATGTTAAGTTGAAATTACATCACATCTTTGATAGTGATAAGAATTTGGAATTATGAAATGAGCATCATTGGAATAATATCCAAATAATCAGTTCACAAAGGAAGGACCATAGAGAGGAATAGTATGCATGTTCCTAACATGGCATGATTGATGTTTAATTCAAGTGATTAGTTGATTACACAAAACATTATGCAATGGATAAAGTCATAATTATTATGGTAATTAAATAATAGAGATTATTTATATTCAATAGTTTTGAAACCATAGTTAATTAGTTTATTATTGTGTTTCACTTTGCATGTTTTGCTTCCTAAATAATTTGATTATTTGAAGCTCCACAGTCGCTCATACTTTATGAAGGAAGTAGTGAATGAAGACTGTCATGAATTGGATTGTAGATTGTCTAAGGAGTTTGGACAAGGAAATTGTGTTGCTAAAACATTCAAGAGTACTTAGAAAATGGAGATTTGAGTATTACATAAACCCATGCTCAGAGAATTACTTCATGGATTATATCACGAGTAATTATAAGATGCTAATATCATATATTTTTGAAACGGAGATATATGAGTTGTAATTTACAAGTAGGTTGTACATTGGTATTGCTAAAATGCATCAGTAACTTGATGATATAAAACATAGTGTCATGTATGATTTGGTTAGTAAAGGATACAAGCATATGGGTCAATGAAGAATCACAGAATCGAGTATAAAATGAATCAGAGTATAGAATCAAGTAAGAATGTGAAATTCAACACTGGATGTAAATATGATCTTGTTTCAGCTCTATTACGCTTTCGAATGTTTACAGAGTACAAAGACAGGTCTGTAAAAACTCTTATCTAACTCTAGTAAATATCCCTATTTATAGGGAACAGAAAGCGTACAAAAAATATACTAAGGCATAGACACTAAAGTTTCGAATAAAAGCACCTTAATAAAATACATTACAAAACATTCGAAGAGGCAAAATATATTTCGACTAATTACAACATTTTAACCCTTATAATCTCCCCCTTTGTAATTATAGTCGAACATCTTAATTCGTAAGAAGCTGGATGGAATACAGCATCACTCTTCGAATTTCCGTGTACCAGGAAATAATCTTCTTAAGCTCTTTCTTATCTCCTTCATTGTTCCTCTTACAATGATTCATACGAACAATTAAGTTCGTATATTGAGACGTTGAATACCTTTCCACTTCGCATGCCTGGAACAAGAAACGTTTTGCTTTTCCAGCTTTGTCCTTTCCTGCGAAGACCATTCCAAAAGTCTTTAAGCAGATTTCACCATCAGCATACTTCTTCAATTCTGCCTGAGTTTTCGTAGGAGCCATTGGAGCTTTAATTTACATACCCTTAGCTATAGCTAATTCCACATCAGTTAGAGCCAAGCACTCATAATAATTTTCGATGAAAATCTTGATGTGAGCAAGCCCAAGCTTAAATTCATCAGGTTTCGTGTTTTGAAGATATGAAAATGATTTGTCCTTCAGAATCAAAGCAACTTGTATAAGATCATACAAGTTCATTAATGGAAAATCTGTAATAGTAAATTCGCAAATATTTCCATTTGCCCTGGCAACCACATACTTGATATTTTGGACTGTGTTTTCAAAAACCACATCCTTTTTCATACTGATCACTTTCTTGATCTTTATCAATGACCAAACTTCCTCAGGGGCTTTTGCAAGAATAGCATGAAATCCAATTTTCATATCTGTACCATCATCCTTTTCTTTGAAATTACCTTCTGCTTTAAATTGAGGCATGATGAACATCATTTCGTTTATCAGAAAGTCCAGCTGACTTGAATCAGTATTCGTAACCATATAACTTTGTTTTGGTTTCTTCTTAAAAGAAAACATATGATTAAAAGCTACTTTGGCCTCAATTGTTTCATAATTGTAGTGTTTGGCCGGATCACCTTTGTCCATTCCCTTCGGATCACTTGCACGCTGAGTCATTATGCTTTCAATCAATCTTAGCTTTTCGATTTCAGCTTCTGCTTCGGCTTTCCTTTATTCTTTCGATTTTTCCACCACAATTGTTTTCCCTTTATCTTTCACGACTGAATCATCTTTCACCTCCATTGTTTTCGAACTACTCCCAACATTATCAGTAGTTTTACCAATCACAATTCCTTTCGAAATTGGTCTTGTAATTGGCATGGTTGTTACGACGGTTGAAGTAATCGGCCCAGCAGATGCTATTACTGGCTTTGTTGTTGGGATCTTTGAAGAAAACATATTTCCTACAACCTTCGCATCATCACCACTGACCTTCGAATCACCAGTTTTTCTTTCTCCCCCTTGCACCCCTGTGATAACAGGTGGGGCATTTGTTGTTGGAAGAAGGCTGGATATGCGAGATAGAGGAGCAAGTTGCTTGTTGAGAATTGCTTCGAAGTGTAGGAACTTTTGAGATAAAAATTCAGGAGTAATCAGGGAAGAAGAAACCGGCTGGACAGATAGGTCTTTTAATTCCTTTAACAAAGTAGTCACTTCCAAAAAGTTGGCACTCTCTGTTGTTGAAAGATGAGTAAGTTGAGGACTCAAATTTTCATATAATTTGACAAATCTTGTGACAGCGTCACAAATAATATCAACCTTCTGAGTCAGAGATGCATAATCTTTTTGAACAGTTGCAATCTCTTTTTGCATATCTTCACGAAGTTGATGAATCTGCAGATTGACATCCTCCCTGACTTTCTTTACTTCTTGAACAAATAGAACATGCCTTTACTTTGTTACATGCTTGAATTCTTTCATATCTCCAACAAACTTCGAATTTTGAGAATTGATGCGTAGTTCATTATTTTGATCACTATGATCAACCTTCTCCAAAAGTCGAGATTCAGAGTCTGTAATCATCCCAGATACTTTACTTACAACTCTGGCTTCGAACATTTTCAATAATGAATCAACCTCTAAACTTGAAACAGACGAACCACCCCCCAGATCAGCTTGAGATTGAATTATAGAATTCAACTTCTGATTCAAAATTTTAAATTGCTTCATTGTCATCAGCATATGATCTGGAAACTCCTCTTCGTCTTCATGTAACTCTAATTCTTCAAACGTACCTCCAAAACCCTCATTATCAGTTTCTGTTTCCATAAAAACGGTTTCGTGAATGGTGGAATTAGGTTTGGGTGTGTCAGTGGATTGAGAAGAAAAAATAGAAGTGAAGGGTTGATTGATTATGTTTTCGAATGTAGGGGAATCAGTGGTTGAAGAAATTGGAATAATTGGTGGAGGTAAAGAACAATATGTTCGAAAGATAAAGAAGTTGGATGACTGTGATCTTCTTTATTCGAATCTCCTTCACCCAGATTGGCATTTGTATCCGTATCAGATACGTTTGCAGGGATGCCTGAAGTTCGAACCTCCTCAGAAACTGATTTGGCAACCGAATCTTCGGGTGGTATGACTATTGTCTGCTCAGGAGTTAAACTTTCTACATGAAGATTTATTTCTGGTGTTTCAGGAATTATTTCATCATCATCTTCTGTAGACTCAGTAGAAAGCATAAGCTTTCGTGTCTTCTTCTTCTTCTTCGACAAATGTTTGGCCATATCCTCAGCCCTTCGTTTCTTGGATAATGGAGAAACATGTGCTGGCACTTCTCGAATTAAAACACCTTGATGAGTGATGTGAGGTTTTCGAACCACTTTTTGTGTTGGAGACTTGCTTTTATATGTTGACTTCATTTTGATTCTTCGAAACATACCAATCTTCGAAGGAATGACCACTTGTTCTTGAGTGTCTTCAGCAACAGGCTCAATCACTTGTGTCTCAGCAACAGACACTTCAACTGTTAGAGGCTTCTTCTTTGGAGATTTCGAAGAAGTCAACTCTGTGATTTTGTCTTCATGAGAAGTAGTTTAAGTCTTCTTTGACCGCTTGGATTTCTTACCTTCCCTGTCCAATAGTTTCCCAGTGTCGATAGAAGAATCAATAGTCTTCAAATATGCCACTAAAACAGAATTCGAAGGATCAACTCTTTTGAGCATTGCATCTGGAATACGAGCAACAGATGGAAAAACCTCAGCACTATCTGTGACATCTTTCGGATAGTGGTATGGTTGAAAAACAACTTTTTCTTCATCAGTGGGTACCAAAATCCCTTCCTTGTTGTAAAAATGTTGTAAAATGAAGCTCCAGTATCTTGCACACAAAATACCATGAATAGCATTCGTGTGTTCTACACTCTTTTGGAAATCCTTCCACAATTGTGTAGAATAATCCACTTGAAGATCATAGTATAGCCCAGCAACCATGACATATACTTCCATTCTTCCTTTGTCAAGACCAACTGTTCTCCCAGTTAAACATCTTAGAAAAATATCAAATAAGAATTTCCAGATACTTGGAAGATCAGATTTCTTAAAATCACAGATATTGGATAATTAAGGCTGATATCCCATCTCATTAAACATATGAACTATTTAAGGAAATGTGAAAGCAACATACGGAGGTGAATTCGACATTTCAAGAATTTGGAAAAAGAGTTTCTTTGATAATCTGACCTTTTTGTCAATCACCAGATGGAAAGTAATTGTATCAGAAGCTTTATTGTAAGTAGCGGTTGATCCGGCTTGAGAAAGCCATGACATTGGAACAGAGAATGAACTGAACATCGCCTTAGACAAAACAGAGCTCTTCAAGGCAACGATTAACATCTTCAATTCTTCTGGGTATTTAGAAATATCACCCTCCAAGTAATAGTTAGTTGCTTGAATCTTCATAATTGGCAATGAAGAAACATCTTCAGTGGTATGAGAAGGATCAGCATCAAGATGAACAGAAGTCACCATTGTTAGGGTTTGAAAACTTTGAAGATCAGATAATTTTGGGAATTTGTTCTTTTTGATTACGTAAACTGATAATGAACCCTTGAATCCCCTTTTATAGGTAATTTGATGATATCTGACGTGTAATTTGAAGCGGGATGTATATTTAATGATATCTGACGTGGCACCTTGAAAATCGGACCATTACTGCGTAAAAGTAGCAATGCGTCAAAAAGTATCCGTCACATCACCTTGATATCCGGACAGAATACCATACGTCATTAAAAACCAGCCTGTATTGTTATCCCCAAGAAGATTGTAACCGTCAGAACCCTTCGTATGGAAGCAAGGCTCTTTCGCTTTTGGGATGAAAAGCGAAGTCATATGCCAGATGTTTGAAATCATCAGCCTGAGTTGGTATTACTCAGAACCTCAAGGATTTCGTGAGTGCAGTGTTCCAAAGAATTTAGACGAGAAACAAAGATAAGAAAAAATTGGGATATTGTGATGTCAAAATATAAATTTGACACAAAGGCAGATAAAATCCCAGGAAAAGATTGCTTCATTAATCATTAAAAGAAATGATCAACAGCTTGTGTAGGTTCCCGTGAAATACAATCGAATACTTGTAAATAAGTATCAAAGGGCTTCTTTTATAATGCTTCATGGGTAGTTTAAAAATTTCGTTACATGTCAACCTAAACATAAGGTGATAAATTGTAACAGAAATTTCTTGTTTGACCAGTGTAGTCAGGGAGAAGTTTGTTTTGATAAATTTGAAGTGACATTGAAGTTCGAATGAAACTCACACGGAAATCATTTTAAAAAAAAATTTGTGCTGGATCTTGTTGGGTAACAAACATCATGGGTTTCGAATGTTTGATCAAGACCACTCATACGAAGTGAATATGATTTGGAGTTTCGAATGTCGGTACTAAACCAAATGTTTCGTGAAAATCTGGAACAAAGTTCCCCGTCAATTCCTTAACTTTTTAGAAAATTGGGTTTCTCTTTCATCGCGGTCTCATGATGTCAGATCATAAACACAGATTTTTGATATATCTAAGTCTCGATGGGTTTGATCAGAGACCTCTCGGACATATGTCTTCGCGTGTGATCGTGTAAGAACTTTATGGGTGAAAAAGATTGGTGTAAGACACGAAAGGTACCTCTATTATTTTTGGACAAAACAATAAACTCTCAACTCATTTTGAGAAGAGTCAGGTAGCTCAGAGACTAATGTGAATATAAGCCTTATTGGGAAGAAATTTTCGTATGAATAATTTCATTAAGGCTTTCGTACACACACATTGAGTTAGCGGAGGCTTTGGACAACATGCAGCAGCATGCTTCTAGGGACAGCTTAACTAGTTCAAAATATTGATAATTTATCGATTCGTACGAAAAATGTACCTGACCCTAGAACTGCAAGCATAATCCACTGTGTATCATCATATATATCTGCAACAAAAAACTAAAAAGAAATAGGAAACAAATTTCTTTTGTTGTTTTAATTTTTCGAAAATAGAGACAAAACAAAAGCAAAACAAAATACTTTTGGATTTTTAATTTTTCGAAAATTAAATGATAAAAACAAACGAAAATCTTTTTGGATTTTTAATTTTTCGAAAATTAAATGACAAAAACAAACGAAAATCTTTTTGGATTTTAAATTTTTCGAAAATTAAAAGACAAAAACAAACGAAAATCTTTTTGGATTTTTAATTTTTCGAAAATTAAAAGCTAACTGTACTTGTTGCAAATACACGAAATTTTATCATCCCCTGATAAGTGACAAATTTACGAATTCGAAGGGATTTGAAGCGTTGACTATGAATAGTAACCTCTGAATCAACCCTTAAAATATATGATAAATTTACGAATTCGAAGGGATTCGAAGCGTTGACTATGAACAGTAACCTCTAAACGTTAATTGTTTTTGCTTTTTTTTTTCATTCAGCACCTCTGAATCATTCCTGGTCAATCATCATTTTCCTTTTTCGCATGGAACAAAATTTCCATCTATCATTCCAAGTCCTTTTAAAATTTTCACAAAGGATTTTTCATCTAAAGGTTTTGTGAAAATATCAGCTAACTGATCAGTTGTTTTCACGAAATGTACTTCAATATTTCCATCCTCCACGTGATCCTTGATGAAATGATAACGAAGAGCTATATGTTTAGTCTTCGAATGCTGCACAGGATTATGACAAATTCTTATTGCACTTTGAGAATCACAATAAAATGGAATCTTTTTCATATTGATTGCATACTCACGCAATTGACTTTGAATCCATATAATTTGTGATGTGCAAGCAGCAGCAGCCACATATTCTACTTCAGCTGTTGAAATTGATACACATGTTCGCTTTTTCGACTGCCAGCTCACCAATTTGCCATCGAGAAATTGACATCCGCCACTTGTGCTTTTTCTATCAAGATTACAACCACCCAAATCTGCATCCGAATAAGCTTGTACAAAGAACCCTGTTTTCGAAGGATACCTCAATCCTAACGAAATTGTTCCTTTAAGATAACGAAATATATTCTTCACAGCAGTGAGATGTGGTTCTCGTGGATTTGACTGATACCTAGCACAATTACACACAAAAAACATGATATCAGGTCTACTCGCTGTAAGATAAAGTAATGAACCAATCATGCTCCTGTAAAGAGTTATGTCAACTACAAGTTTATCTAACGAAGGTGTCAACTTTATGCCAGTTGCCATAGGGACTCGTAACTTTTTGCTATTTGTCAACCCAAACTTCTCTAGTAGATTCTTCGTATATTTTTCTTGATTAATAAAAATTCCTTCTCTGTTTTGACGAATATTCAGTCCAAGAAAATTATTGATTTTTCCCATCATGCTCATTTCGAACTTACTTTTCATCAAATATTCAAATTCTCTAGATAAAGCAGGGTCAGTTGAGCCAAAAATAATATCATCAACATAAATTTGAACAAGCATTAGATGATTCCCAACTTTCTTTCGAAATAATGTGGGGTCAACAGATCCTTGTTTAAATTTTGATTGTTTCAAAAATGAAGTAAGAGTTGCATACCATGCTCGTGGTGCTTGTTATAAACCATAAACCGCCTTATCTAAAATATAAACGTGATCTGGATATTCTTCGTTAATAAAACCTAGGGGTTGTTCCACGTAAACTGTTTCTTCAAGCTCTCCATTTAAAAATGCACACTTCACGTCCATTTGATAAACATCAAAGTCTTTGTGAGCTGCATAAGCCAGAAATATACGAACAACCTCGAGTCTTGCGACAGGGGCAAAAGTTTCTTCATAGTCGATTCCTTCTTGTTGTGAATATCCTTTAACAACAAGTCTGGCTTTGTTTCGAACGATATTTCCATCTTTGTCCGTTTTGTTTTTGAAAATCCATTTTAAACCGATAATCGAAACATTTTCAGGTTTAGGAATTAATCTCCAAACCTTGTTTCGTTCAAATTCAGATAATTCAGATTGCATTGCAACAACCCAATCTGAGTGTTCCATTGCAACCTTAACTGTCTTTGGTTCAATTTTAGAGATGAAAATATTGAACATGCAAAATTCTTGATGAGTATTCAATACCTCATTCTTTGCACGAATTTGAGCTCTTGTTAAAACACCCTCTTGCGGATTCCCAATTACTTGATCCTTCGGATGATCTCTTGTCCACTTTTCAATTGGTGGATAAGCTGGATCAAAGTCCAAAGGTGCATCTTCGTATAAATCATCATTCTCTGAACCTGCAATTGAACAAACATCATTAAAATCATAATTATTTTCATTATATTCTAAATGCTCCCCCTCAACATCAACATCCAATCTCTCATTCTCCCCCTCGAAAGAATGCTCCCCCTCAAGAAGAGTGTTTGAATCCAATTGCTCCCCCGCCACTGGATTATTTTGCATATTTTCGCCTATTTCTTGAGAAGTTGAAGTTGAATCATCAGTAAGCTTTGTTAATTCAGGGAGATGATTATCATTGGCATTAATTTCAGCATCAACAGCATGATCTGAAATACCAAAAATTAAATCATAATCATTATCCAACATTTGTGAAGGTACAGATTCTTCTTGTATTTCTTTTAGAATAGGATGATTTTCAAAATGCATTTCAGTTTGTTTAATATAGTAATCATCAAATGTAAGATTAAAAGTTTCTTCCACTTTTCGTGTTCTTTTGTTCAACACATGATATGCGACTGAATTATGCGAATATCCCAAGAAAATCCCTTCATCTGCTTTAGCTTGAAATTTCGTAAGATTATCCTTGAGATTCATAATAAAGCACTTGCATCCGAAAACATGAAAAAATTTCACATTAGGTTTTCGATTGTTGAGAATTTCGTATGGAGTGATGTTAAAACGACGATGAATGAAAGATCTGTTTTGAGTAAAACATGCGGTAGATACTGCTTCAACCCAAAGGTATTGTGGAAGATTCGCATATGCCAACATAGTCCTTGCCGCTTCGCATAGAGACCTATTTCTTCGTTCAACAACACCATTTTGTTGTGGTGTGTATGGAGTTGAAAAATTATGCGAAATCCCTTTGTCCACCAAAAATGAATCAAGAACATTGTTCTTAAACTCAGTTCCATGATCACTCTTAATTTTTCGAACAATCTTCTTCAATGTTGTTTCCATCTTTTTGATAAAGTCAATCATGATTTGTGCAACTTCGGATTTAAGCCTGAGAAAATAAACCAACGTAAATCTGGAAAAATCATCAACAATGACTAATATGTACCGTTTCTTGTTGATTGTTAAAACTGTTGATGGCCCACACAAATCAATATGTAACAGTTCCAGAGGTGCGACTATGTTCGAATCTATCGTAATTGGATGACCTTGTTTATGTTGCTTTCCAACTTCACAAGTTGCACATAAAGAATCATTATCAAATTTAAGTACAGGTAAACCTCTTACCAGATCTTGTACCACAAGTTTATTAATGTTTCGAAAGTTGAGATGAGAAAGTCTTCGATGCCAAAGCCAACTTAAGTCTGATGTTGCTTTTGAAAGAAGACATATAGCAGGTTTCCCTACTATTGGATTGATGTCTAAAGTAAACATGTCACCTTTCCTTTTGGATTTAAGTAAAACTTCTTAAGTGTTGACATTCGAAATAACACTTCCTTCTTCATTAAAAATAACTTGATTGCCAGTGCCCACAACAAGTTGGGAAACACTTATCAAGTTATGTTGAAGACCTTCAACATACGCAACACGATTCACTGTGAATTGTCCGTTTGTTATCTTCCCATATCCTTTGACTTGACATTTTTGATTGTTCCCAAACTTCACAACTCCAGCATTCTTTAGACTTCGAAAATCACGTAAATTCTCCTTCTTCCCAGTCATGTGACGAGAGCAACCACTATCAATGTACCATTTATTATCATATTGCTCGTCACATAGTACCTACAATCAGTGGAAACATTTAGGTACCCAAGGATTTTTGGGTCCATGGAAATTAGATTTCAATTTCGAATGTAATGAAGAACTTTTAACCCAATCACAAACTTTGGTTTTGATACTATCAATTAAGTTTACATCTTCATTTAAAGGAACCGAAACATAAGATTTTGATGGTTTCGAATGTTCACTAACATTACCCTTCGTATTCTGAGTTTGTGAATGTACATTCTTTGTTTTGATTACTGGTTTCCATGCTTTGACAGATATGTTCGAATCCTTAGAAGATAAACTTCCATTTGATGAAGTATTTACATACTTTTCATAGGCTTCGTGAATTTGCTCCTTTGAAAATCTATTCGACTGATACATTTTTCCTTTTCCTTCAAGCCAATGATCAATGTTCTTCCTTGAAGTTATTCCCTTTTCATGTGAAATTTTCATAGTTTCTTTCTTTGTATGATTAGGAAAATTTGGCTTTTTAGGAACAAAATCAACTTTTGGATTGGTTAGAAAAGATTCACCATAATATGTATCAACAGTGGATTTAAAATCTTGACGTTGAAAGAATTTTTGATTTGGATTTGATGTATTTGAAATTTTAGTTTTTGACCTTAAATGATTTGATTTTGATGAATGTTGATTATTTGTTGAAAAAGAGGAATTTTTAGCTTTAAAAACATTTTTGGGTGATTGTAATTCAGACATCTTTTGAGACTCAATCATCTGCCAAAATATTTTCTTCCTGGCTTGTCTTTTTGAAATGTTGTTTTCCTTCGAATATTTGTCAATTTGATCTTTGAATTCCGTGGAGTTTAGTTTGACAACTTTTTCATTTTCCTTTACAACTTGTTTTGAATTCTCTTTTTCAACTTTTGATTTTTCAACCCATTTTCTTTGCGGTTTTTGACGGTGAAAAACATACGAATTCTTTATTAGGTTGTTTTCAACTGTGCTTTGATTTGCAAAGAAACCTTCATCAGTTGTTTTCAAATTATCTTCTTCAACTAACTTCTTTAATTCTGGTTTGATATTCTCAACATTTCCAGTAGTTACGAATTCTTGATTTGGAAAAATGACATCATCTGTACACTTGAAATTTGGATAAACCACAGTATTCGTTTCAAGATAGTGATCACCTTTTTCATTCATCAGTTTTTCAAACTTTTGTGTATCACCATACACTTGATCAACCACTATTCTAGGAATTTCTTCTTCCTTTGAAGATTTATTTTCCTTTGCAATTTCTTCTTCTTTTCCATCATCGCTATCATCAGTTTGACTGTCTCTGAGATCCACGAAGTCCATATCACAAACTTTCGAAGTTGAGGGTATATCAGTTTCTTTCTTAACCATCAAGTCCTTAACTTTTTCTTTCCCTTTAAATGTTGATGCAACATTAACAACAGACAACTGGGAACAGTCAACATCCTCAAGATCAATAATTTCACTAATATTGTTAGAATTATCTTCAATATCAGCAAAATTAGATTGAGAATCAGATGTTGAATTCTCAGCCTTTTTCAAAATTTGAATTTGTTCAGATTTAGTCAAAGTATCATTCACTATGTTAACTAACTCATTCGCATCAAGACATTCATCAATTTTGACAATTCTATATCTATATCTATCATCAGGAACTTTGTCAAAATCAGCTATAATTTTCTAACAATCATACGAAATATTATCTACCTTAGCTCTTTCGAATGCTAGAAAAGGTAGTAATTTTCTATGTTGCTCTTTATTTATTTCACATGAATGATGTAAATCAGTTAATTTGCCATAAAGTCTCTTAGCAGAATTACAGTATATGTTTCTTTGTGCTAGCAAAAGTTTGACTTCATTTGACAAAGTATCTCTATCACACATAATATTCGTTATTTGTAATTCTAAACAATCAACTTTACTTATTTTCATGTCTAATCGCTTTTTGGTCTCTAATAACTCCATGGACAACTTGTTGGCCTCATTGCTAGCAGACACAACAATTGAATCAAAATAAGTAACAGTCTCATCAAAAGATATTAGTTCAGAGTCATAAGCATGTGTAGGAATATTAAAAGATTCGAGAATATTACGTACCTTTGTTGTCATTGGAGATTTGTCTGCTGTCTTGGATACGAAGCATCTTCCTTTCACTTCGAATTCCTCTTCATCTAATTCCTCCTCCATCTTCGCATACATTGCTCCATGTGTTGGATTCCTCATTTCTTCATCGTCTGATCCGGATGACCAGATTTGATATGTTCCATCCTCTTCCAGTTCACCCCTTGCGACCAGTGATAAATTCTTGGCTTTCGCACGAACCTCCTCAAGCTTTTCTGCAAAATAAGCCTCATCTTTTACTTTATTCTTTCTCTCATCCTTCTTCTGAAGCATACAATCATTCGCAAGATGATTGGCTCCATTGCAATAATGACAATCAACACCAGCATCACCTTTCAACTTTTTCTCACTCTTTCCTTCAGACATTTTTGAATCTTTCTTCTCAATCTTCTTTTTCTCCTCAACAACAGTTTTACTCAAAGTACTTCCTTTTACCTCAGCAAGATTAGCCTTCGGATTGAACGACATTTTGAAAAACTTCTTGACACGATTATTCGAGTAAAATGCTATTGCCTCATCATCCGAATTCATGATGAATCCCTCTTCTTCCTCAGAATCACCATTTTCAGCTTCTTTCTCAGATATCTTTGACACAAGTGCTAATGGACCTCCCAAATTCAGCTTCGTCTCCTCAACAATTTCATTTACCTCAGTTTCGTGTGTCTTCAACTGATTGTACAAATCATTGAGAGTTGATGTATCAAAACTTTGCTGATTCTTCACCATCATACTCACGCTTCTCCATTCTTTTCGAAGACCCATCACAAAGATGAGATTGAATTCCATTGAAGTCCTGGTAATTCCATAGCGATTACAACGATAGATTAACTCGTTCAGTCGATCATAGTAGACTTTAATTGATTCACCTACTTTTTGTCTGAAATCTTTCAGCTCGACCAAACACTGTTTGACTGAATTCATTTTCGTCTTCTCACTTCCTTGAAACTTATCTTTCAGATTGTTCCAGATCTCTTTTGCAGTTGTACAACTCCTTACATAATTGTACACAACTGGAGGTAAAGCTCCTCGCAATTCCCTAATACACCTCTTCTCCAGTTTCTTCAGACGATCAGTTTGATTATCAACACCAGAACTTGTAGAAGATGATCCAATTGCTTGAACATTCACAGGAACATTGACATTTCCAGTGATACATGACCATAATTCTTCATCAACACCATTCAGATAATCCTGCATACGATCAGCCCACTGATCATAATATTCAGGGATTAGCAATGGAATTTTGGTTAATGATCCTAACAAATAAGAAAACGAGATCATCGAATTGAGATTGAAGCTCGCCATTGTTGTACGGAATATGACTTTGAAAATTTTTTAAGAAGATTTGGAAATTTGTAAACAAACTAGTTGAATCAAATCGGAATTACAAGAAGAACACTCGATTCAACAATTCAAATGCAGAATCAAATCACAAACTAAAATCTAGACAAATTTTTCACGATCAAAAAGTGCGGAAACTTTTGAACCAAAAATTTGATTCAAAAACTTCTTGAATGGATGAAAATCAGATCACCGATGTGATTCCTGCTCTGATACCAATTGAAGAATCACATAATCGAGTATAAAATGAATCAGAGTATAGAATCAAGTAAGAATGCGAAATTGAACACTAGATGTAAATATAATCTTGTTTCAGCTCTATTACGCTTTCGAATGTTTACAGAGTACAAAGACAGGTCTGTAAAAACTCTTATCTAACTCTAGTAAATATCAATATTTATAGGGAACAGAAAGCGTACATAAAATATACTAAGGCATAGATGATGGGTTTTTGAGCATTCTAACACTCCTATGGTGTACATGCAACCCTAGAAACCTTGGATCTATGTTTGACTATGATACATGCAAATAATTATTTTTCCAAGGTTCTTATCCTATCAAGCATGGCATGGGGAACTTGAATCAAATAAAGCTAGTAGAATTACTTACCTTGTAGTTGTAGTTGATTGCTTGGAGTTTTAGAGCCTAGCACCAATAGTGTGGATGCCTCAAATGGAAATCACAAATCACCACAAACTTGGAACTTTGAGAGAATAGTAATCACCTTCTTGAAATCGGCCCTCTTACTTTACTCACCACAACTCGTGTGATTTCAAGAACCAAAGCCTCCTTTATATAGTGTGGTGGATTAGGGTTACATTCATGTAAACCCTAATACCCATGTCTTTTCATTTCCATGAGATCCATAGGTTAAAGATCCATGGAGTATCCATGGACTTTCCATGCAAGCCTAGCCCATTCCAAATAAGCATTAGCCCACACTATATAAATACAAGAGCCCATATTTAATTAGTCATACTTTTGATCTCTAAATTAATTCTAGATTAATTATAGATCAATACTAATTAAATAATATGATTTTATATTAATATATTAGGACTTATAATATATTAATAAATCATAACTTATACTATTCTCAAACGTTTATCCATAAATTGTTCGGGTGAAGTGCAACCCAAATGGACCATGCCGGGTCGGGTCAAGTACATACCAATTATAGTTATGGACTTAGACACTATATCCAACAGTCTCCCACCTGGATAAGTCTAATAACTATAGTTGCAAGTATGACTTCAGGAACCGATCATCAATCGTAGCTCTTTAAACTCTGTTGAACTATGAAGCGCCATTTAGATAAGTGATCATATAATCCTCTGTTCTAGATAGCAGCCGGACAAATTCATGGAACATGGTCTTGCTTATTGTCCAGCATTTGTTTCCCGATTTCCGATTTGTTTGACATAGAACTTAACTGAACACATCAATTTAGTTCTGACCGGGCCCAGTACATAGGTCAAAACAAAATCATCGAGGGGCCCAAATATCGCTTCTAATCCTAGAAGGAACAGATAAACTTCGACTCATATGTTTGCTCTACTACTTGTTGAATTACACACAAAAGCACGGTTTATAACATCGAGTTACCAATGCGTTTTCGTGCAATCAATGCATAACCAACTCATAGGCAACAAATCATATCTCTAGGTTTTGAAGACTTATATGATATTACCGTCTCACGATCACTCGAGATAAATTCCATGAAGTGATACAAGTGAGCGTAGGTTGAATCCAATACTCAGAACTTATGAGCACTCATGAGTGCTGTAGCCCCGCTTTGTCTAACATCTTAGACCTCTACAAGCCAACCCATGACAGTCTTGATTCATATCTACTTCCAACATATGACCGACTGTGGAGAGTTTGAATAATATGATATAAACCATAACATAATTATTCTGGAAGTCAAAAAATGCAAAAAGAAATAATAGTAAACGATTGACAAGAGATAGCAACACTTTACCCATAAATAACAGCTTTTATTTATCATCAAATGTCAATTACATTTTACAAATTTCAAGATTATCTAACTACTAAAACTAATATCATCCTTCAGCCCTATGCTCCGAGCATGCTGGAAATGCTTAGCCCGAGTCAGTCCCTTCGTGAGGGGATCTGTTGGGTTCTCATCCAATGATACCCTCTTTGCCACGAGGATTCCTTCTTCTATTCGATGTATAATGAAGTGATATTTTCTGTCAATGTGTCTGGATCTCCCATGATCTCTTGGTTCCTTGGCTAAGGCAACCGCACTATTGCTGTCACAGAAAATCTCCATTGGCTCCTTTATAGCTGGTACAACTCCAAGGTCTCCGATGAAGTTCTTTAGCCATATAGCCTCCTTTGCTGCCTCGCTTGCTGCTATATACTCGGATTCACAAGTGGAATCAGCCACTGTCTCCTGCTTGGAACTTTTCCAAGTAATTGCCCCTCCGTTTAGAGTAAAGACCCAGCCCGACTGAGAGCAGAAATTATCCCTGTCAGTCTGAAAGCTAGCATCACTGTACCCTACAACTCTCAAGTCCTCACTGCCACCGAGGGTAAGGACCTAGTGCTTAGTCCTCCGTAGGTACTTGAGGATATTCTTTACCGCAGTCCAGTGTGCCTTGCCAGGGTTCCTCTGATACATGCTAACCATGCTCAAAGCAAAGGCTACATCAGGTCGAGTACACGCCATAGCATACATGATCGATCCTACAGCTGAAGCATAAGGTATTCGACTCATTTCTGCTATCTCAGCCTCAGTACTAGGGCTTTGTGTCTTACTCAATCTGGCGTTACTCTGGATGGGTAACTCTCCTTTCTTGGAGTTATGCATGTTGAACCTTTTCAACACTTTGTCCACATAGGTGCTTTGACTAAGTCCAATTAGTCTTTTACTCATGTTTCTCAAAATCCTTATCCCTAGGATATAGGCAGCTTCTCCAAGGTCCTTCATAGCGAAACACTTCCCAAGCCAGGACTTTACTTCCTGCAGGGTTGGGATGTCATTTCCTATGAGTAGTATGTTATCCACATACAGTACCAAAAAGCTGACTATACTCCCACTAGCCTTGATATAGACACAAGATTCATCTTCACTCCTTGAAAAGCCAAATTCTTTGACTTTCTCATCAAAGCAAAGATTCCATCTGCGAGGTGCCTGTTTTAATCCATAAATGGATTTCTCGAGCTTACACACTCTACTGGGGTACTCTGTACTGACAAAACCCTCTGGCTGAACCATGTAAACATCTTCAGCCAAGTTTCCATTAAGGAAAGCGGTTTTGACATCCATTTGCCATATTTCATAATCATGAAATGCAGCAATGGCTAACAGAACCCTAACAGACTTAATCTTGGCCACTGGTGAAAAGGTCTCATCATAATCAACTCCCGGAGTTTGAGAATAATCCTTTGCAACCAGTCGTGCCTTATAAGTGTGTATATTACCATCCATGTCGGTCTTCTTCTTGAAGATCCATTTGCACCCAACTATCTTACGATCAGGTACATTGTCAACCAAGTTCCAAACTTGATTGTCATACATGGATTGTATCTCGCTATCCATAGCCTCTTTCCATTTAGCAGCCTCAGGGCCTGTCGTGGCTTCCGTGTAGCTGTTAGGCTCATCCAGATTTACCAGCGTGTTATCACTGATAAGTGTCTCACCTTCTGCAGTAATATGAAAACCATAATAATGCTCAGGTGCATTCCTAACTCTGGTGGAACGCCTCAGAGGTATAGATTCTTCAGTCGGCTCAACAGGAGTTTCCTCCTCAGGTTGAGGGCTAGGTTTTGAGGTTCCTTCACCACTTGACTCTTGAATTTCCTCAAGGTCAATTTGCCTCCCACTGTCTCCTTGGCTCATGAATTCTCTCTCTCGAAAGAATCCTCTTCTTGCTACAAAGACCACATTATCACTGGGTCTGTAGAAGATGTAACAAAAGGATTTATGTGGGTAGCCGATGAAAATACACCTTTCGCTTCAGGGTTCGAGCTTATCGTGAGTCTCGCGTCTCACGAAATCCTCGCAACCCCAAATCTTGATGTGGTCTAGATTGGGAACTTTTCCAGTCCACAACTCGTGAGGTGTTTTGGCAACCTTCTTTGTAGGGACTAGATTAAGGATATGGGCGGCAGTCTCTAAGGCATACCCCCAAAATGAGTTTGGCAGCGAAGCTCGACTCATCATGGAACGAACCATGTCCAACAAGGTCCGATTGCGCCTCTCAGCTACACCATTCAACTGTGGTGTCCTAGGAGGTGTCAATTGTGAGACAATCCCACATTCCTTAAGATAGTCAAGGAACTCAGTACTAAGATACTCACCACCACGATCGGATCGAAGCATCTTAATGTTCCTGCCCAACTGATTCTCCACTTCTTGCTTAAACTCTTTGAATTTCTCAAAGGTTTCTGACTTATGCTTGATTAGGTAGACATATCCATATCTACTAAAATCATCAGTAAAAGTCACATAGAACCGATTAGCATCTCTTGTGGCGGTTCTGAAGGGTCCACACACATCCGTGTGTATGAGGTCCAACAAACCTTCACCCCTAGCACAAGTGCCAGTAAAAGGTGACTTTGTCATTTTACCAAGCAAACAAGATTCACAACTATCATCTGACTTTAGGTCAAATGACTCCAAGACTCCATCCTTTTGGAGTTGGCCTATGCATTTCTTGCTTACATGTCCAAGACGACAATGCCATAATGATGCTTTATCTAAGCTACTGGAAGAGTTAATACACAATACATTATTTCCTAGATTATCTACAACAGATACAGTTTCATACACGTCATCACAAGGTAATGCTTTAAAATAAAGAACATTATTAAAGAAAGCATCAATACTACCATTATTTTATCAAAATAAAAGGTAAAACCTTGTTTATACAATGCATGAAAGGAAATAACATTTCTTGCCATTTCTGGCGAATAATAACATTTATTCAAATCTAATGTAAACCCACTATTTAGCACTAAGGAATAAACTCCTATCTTGGTGACAGGTGAAGCTTTCCTGTTTCCCATGATCAAGTTTATCTTTCCCTGCTCCACATTCTCACTTCTTTTTAGTCCCTGCAAATCACAACATATGTGAATACCACAACCTATATCAAGGACCCAAGACTTAGAATGAGGTGAGTTATTAGACAATATAGTGTATATATCTGCATGGTTGGGTTTTACTTTCCCATCCTTCAAATCTTGCTGGTACTTTGGGCAGTTTCGCTTCCAGTGCGACTTTTCATGGCAATAGAAGCATTCAGCCTCATTAGGGTTAGCAGAAGGAGTGACAAAACCTTTCTTGGTTTTGCTTGAAGAGGAGCCTTCAAGGGTCTTACCCTTGGTACCCTTAGAAGGGTTCTTTCTCTTCTTCCCTTTGCCATGCCCGATTGCCAAGACATTGGCCGCAGTTGGAGTAGGAGTAGGAGTAGTAACAACCGACTTACCCTTTAGACCACTTTTGGCGGTCTTCAAGAGTCCTTGAAGTTTGCTGAGGGTGACTTCTTCCTTGTTCATGTGATATGTCAGGTGGAATTGATCATAACACGATGGCAAGGAGTGCAAAATGATGTCTATTGCTAACTCCTCAGGGAAGTTCACATTCAGCTTCATTAAACGGTCCACATACCTTTGCATTTTCTGCATGTGGCCCGTGATGGGTTCACCATCCTTCATTCGGGTTGTTATCATGGAGGAGATTATTTCATATCGCTCTTGAAGAGCACTTTGATGGTAGCGATCCATCAAGTCCTGGTGCATCTCAAAAGGATAATAGTCCTCATAGGACTTTTGGAGCTCGGCTGTCATGGTGGCCATCATGATGCATGCCACTTTTGTAGCATCTCTTTCATGTACCTCATATTCAGCAAGCTCTTCAGGAGTAGCAGTTGGCTCGGGTACCTTCAGCTCCTTGTCGAGAACATATTCTTTGTTCTCATACCGAGTGACCATCCTGATGTTTCTGATCCAATCTGTAAAGTTGGACCCATCAAAGATGACTCTCCCACAAAGATTCATGAGAGAGAATGAGCTAGTAGGGTTTGAGCCAGAAGCATTGTTATTGGAAGACATCTGAAAAGAAGAGGGAATATATTAGATTAGATATAGAGATAGTCCTTAACAAAACACCCAAATGTAATATTAAGGCTAGGACCCAACACAATATTTTATAACTTAGAAGAGGGATATCGTAATCTAAGCTATAAGATATTTGAAGGTAGGTGAATGACGATTCACCAATTTCCACCATGAAAAACGAAATATTTAATTAGGTTTTAATTGGTTTAGAAACTCCTAGATTCTTTGAGATTCATTGAACTTTCTTCAATGGCATGTTTCAATCTCGAGTGTGCCCTTCATGTTTTGTGACTGGGATGCCGAGGATCACAAAACATGGTGTGAAGTAACCATGCAAACTACTTGGTACCCTTAATGTATTACCCCTCAATCGATGTGCCGGTTAACCACACACACTCCATCGATACTATGATAAAAATTAAGTCACCCTTTATCTACCTTGTTAAGTTCAAGTTAGTGTGCCGTTAACCACACACGCTCCACTAACGACTTAAACAAAGTGTAAAGTGTAATTTCATGGATTAGCACCTTATTCACATTTTCCTAAAATAACTAAAATTGGGAATTCAATAAAGTTTAGTTACTTTAGTATTATCATTATACTTTTAATGAGAATTTATAAGTCCTTGTCCTACCCGTTCGGCTAACGACCCTCCACCAATCAAGGAAGCGGTGGGTGAGAGTGGACACCCATTAAGTTGCCGTTTTATAGGCAACAACCTTATACCCCCCTTATAGACCGGCTTCTTGAATGAGGCGTACTAGCGGTAAGACGACTTGATCTTATACATATATAAATATTATTAAACTTATAATATTATAAAGTATAAGGGTTGAATTTTAACTTTTAAAATTCTAGGGGTTGGAACTAAAGTTTTTAATATGACTTTACATGTTCCAAAACATGAGGGCAAGTTTTGTAAACTTTCAAAACTTTTCATTTCTCATAACTTATGAGTTAATGGTTATTAAAAATGAAGACTCTTCATTTTTTGTAACCTATGTGTTCTTTTAATGGTTATTTATAAATGTGACTTTTGGTTATCCATAACTTAAGAACTAGTTATGGACTCCATTAAAACACATAAAGATCAAGAATTAATCTAATCAATTATTAGCACATAATTTCTATGATCTTCTAAACTCATATGTTTATGAATGTTCATATCAAAAATTTCAAGAATCGTAAGTACATATACAAAACTTGAAATTTTGATACGAACTTTTGAACAAAACTTCGATTTTCAAGTTTTTTTTTTTTTTTTTGCATCAAGTATCAAATAAACAAATCAGGCTCTGATACCACTGATGGGTTTTTGAGCATTCTAACACTCCTATGGTGTACATGCAACCCTAGAAACCTTGGATCTATGTTTGACTATGATACATGCAAATAATTATTTTTCCAAGATTCTTATCCTATCTAGCATGGCATGGGGAACTTGAATCAAATAAAGCTAGTAGAATTACTTACCTTGTAGTTGTAGTTGATTGCTTGGAGTTTTAGAGCCTAGCACCAATAGTGTGGATGCCTCAAATGGAAATCACAAATCACCACAAACTTGGAACTTTGAGAGAATAGTAATCACCTTCTTCAAATCGGCCCTCTTACTTTACTCACCACAACTCGTGTGATTTCAAGAACCAAAGCCTCCTTTATATAGTGTGGTGGATTAGGGTTACATTCATGTAAACCCTAATACCCATGTCTTTTCATTTCCATGAGATCCATGGGTTAAAGCTCCATGGAGTATCCATGGACTTTCCATGCAAGCCTAGCCCATTCCAAATAAGCATTAGCCCACACTATATAAATACGAGAGCCCATATTTAATTAGTCATACTTTTGATCTCTAAATTAATTCTAGATTAATTATAGATCAATACTAATTAAATAATATGATTTTATATTAATATATTAGGACTTATAATATATTAATAAATCATAACTTATACTATTCTCAAACGATTATCCATAAATTGTTCGGGTGAAGTGCAACCCAAATGGACCATGCCGGGTCGGGTCAAGTACATACCAAATATAGTTATTGACTTAGACACTATATCCAACAATAGACACTAAAGTTTCGAATAAAAGCGCCTTAGTAAAATACATTACAAAACATTCGAAGAGGCAAAATATATTTCGACTAATTACAACATTTTAACCCTTACAGTCAAAGTTTATTCATTCCTTTTTCCCTAAAGGGAAAAGCAATATCTTCGGGCCTATTGGTGATTTGGTGTTGACTTATACTGTTGGGCCCAACCATGACTAAATTGATGTGTTTAATTGGAAGTCTTTTGACGTCATCACAAATCAGGAAATCAGGAAACATAATTTTAGACCATGAGATTGATTCTAATCCATGTCTCATATCCATACGATACCTTGAAGAACGGAGAAATATTTGATAACTTATCTAAGGACCGATATCTGATCGGATCAGAGTTTGACAGTTGCTTTGGAAAGCACACTTTGTTGCTTGATTTAGAAGTTATACTTGAAATGTAGTTTTAGACTTATCTAAGTGGGAGACTGTTGGATTAGGTATCTAAGCTAATAACTAAATTAGTATAATCTTGAATTATTAGCAAAGTTCTTTTGGGTTGCCCTCAGACCTAGTAATTGACTGAGATGTCTTTTGGAAAGAGAGACTGATTTATTAATTTATTATATGATTAATAAATTAATTAAAAATAGAAATAAATAATTTATTATTATATTATAAGAATAATATATTAATTAGAAATAGTATTATTTAATTAAGAATTAATCAGAAATCATGTGGAACTAATTATATGATTAATTGGATTAATTAAAAGTAGAAGGACTAAAGGTGACAATGTTCAAAACTTGAGCATTAACTAATTCTAGAACCTCCCATGAGGGGGACGGTTTCTAGAGAGGTTTATAGAGGTATTCTTGGGATCTAAGGAAGCTTAGAATGCCTTCGAAAATAGCAATGTACTAATAGGGTTCTTGATATTCAATTTTTTGTTGTAAACCATATAGTGAGAACATAGATCCTTCAGGTTGCATGTGAAATTAGGGTTTAAGGTTTGCACCAAAATAAGATTTTGTAACCTATAAATCCCATCATTGTATATGGCACAACCTGACGGCTTCATAGGTTCAAAATATATGAATAGAGTGTATAAGCTTGAAAGGTCCATATATGGACTAAAACAAGTGTCTCATAGCTGGAATCTTTGCTTTCATGAAAAGTTCATTGAGATTGAAGTTTTTAGAAGTGAAGATGATTCTTGTGTCTATATGAAAGCTAGCGGGAGTATAGTAGTCTTTATAGTGTTGTATGTTGATAACATGCTTCTTATAGAAAACGATATCCCGACGTTGCAGGATGTTAAAATATGGCTTAGGATTTTTTTTCATTATGTAGGATCTAGGTCAGGCTACATACATACTTGGTATAATGATCTATAGAGATAGATGAAAACATTTTATAGGACTGAGCCAGAGTACATACTTGGATAACATCTTAAAGAGGTTCAAGATGCAAGACTCCAAGAAATTTTTCTACCTATACAACATGGCACAAAATTGAGTAAAACTCAATGTCCTAGTTCTATTGATGAACATGAAATAATGAGTCAAATCCCATATGCTTTGGCTATAGTATCGATCATGTTTGCCATGACATGTACTCGACATGATGTATCCTATGCTCTGAGCATAGTGAGTCGTCTTTAGGATAATTCAGGCAACATTCATTGAATAGCAGCAAAGAATATTGTAAAATACCTAAGAAGGACAAATGGCATGTTCTTGGTATATGGGGGAAAAGATGATTTAAGAGTTGAAAGTTATACAGATGCAAGTTTCCAGACTGATAGAGATAACTCATTTTCGGCGTCAGGATGGGTGTTCTTGCTAAATGGAGGATCGGTTACTTGGAAGAGTTCCGAGAAAACAAAAGTGGCAGGCTCTACTTGTGAGTTAGAGTATATAGCAGCAAGTGAAGCCGCAAAAGAAGCTACATGGTTGAAGAATTTCATTGATGATCTTGGTTTCGTTCTGAGCATCAAGGATCCTTTGGAAATCTTCTATGAAAATGAAGGTGCGGTCGTATTAACTAAAGAACCCAAGGACCATGGTAACTCAAGACATATACTCAAAAAACCACTACGTCAGAAAGAGAATCGAGGATGAAAACATTATCGTGAACAGAGTGCCGTCAGAGGATAATCTGGTTGATCCATTCACGAAGCCATTATCAAGGATCAAGCATGATAGTCATACTAGATTAATAGGCCGTATATTTTCTAATGATATGGTGTAATTGTTTAGTTGTTAGTTTGAGAAATTTTTGAATCATTCAGAAGTATGAACTGTAGCTGATTTGATGTTTATTTTGTGGAGACTTAATCAAGTCTTAATGATGCTATCATTTTTGTTAATTTGTTACTGTGTTTCACTTTTGCATGTTTAGAACCCATTTCCCGAGTGTTATTTTACTCAAACTTCCACCATCGGTCATACTCTTGGAAGTAAGTAGTGATTCAAGACTTTCATGAGTATTAGTGGATTGACCATAGTGATTGGGCATATCATAGTGATTGTACTGACACTCATGAGTACTTAATGGATATTTAAGTATTGGAACAACCCACACTTAGAGATTAATTCATGGATATAGTCACTATTAATTATAAGATGATAATTGCTTATATTCTTGAAATTGGGATACATTAGGGGTTTTGGTCTATGAATATGTTGTGTATTGGTGCACTTTATATATGATATGATGAAATAGACAAAAAATATTTAGTCAGATTTTAATCGACACATCTGCCTTAATAGGAGAAGTGGTATCTATGGGCCCCTCGATCATTTGGTGCTGACATCATAAGTACCTGGCCGGGTCCTGACTAAAATTGATGTGTTCAATTTGGTAGTCAGATGCAGTCGTTAAGTCTTTATCGGGAAACATAATCTTGAATTCTGAGAGTGACCATTATCCATGTATTAGATTCATACATATATCATGAGAACAAATGTTGATCACTTATCTGAGGGGTGAAACGGATTAGACCAGACTTCGACTGATACATTCAATGACATTCTCTCTATTGATTATTAGAGATATATTGGACCACATATATAGTTGATGACTTGTCCAAGTGGGAGACTTTTTGGAAGTGTGTCCAATGTCATTAACTATTGGTAATATTTCTAATAATAACAGGGTCCTCGTGGGTTTCCCTAAAGACTCAAATTAAGTAGAATTAATAATGTTGGAATTGATTTATTAATTATTATGGTTTAATTAATAAATAGAAACTAATTAGAAAACACTTTGGGAATTAATTAATAGAAGGGTTGAATATCAATCAATAGTTGATTAATCATGTATATTCGAGAACCCTATAGAGGAGGGGGTTGGACGAAAATTCCTTTGGGAAGAAGGGAATTTCGTTCACACTACTAGAAAAACAGCCTTTTACGACGCGCAATGTGTGTCGTAAAACGCTCAGACGACGCACAAATGTATGTCAAAGAAGGCCCTGCCATAATGAGAGACGACACGCTTTTGCACATCATCTATAGAAGACGCTCATTTACGACGCGCATTTATGACACACAATGTGTATCATTAAAACCCCTTTCAAGAAAGGTCATGTCATAAACGAAGATGACACACATTTTTGCGTATCGTAAATTTAAATGTTTAAAAAAAATATTTATATATTTATTAATTTTTAAAATAAATTTTCATTTAATGTCTCATAATAGAAATAAAATACCATATACAAAAAATACAATCCATTGCATAATATAAAATAAAATTTCATACACAAACAACAAAATAAATTGCACAAATTATAATATGTCATACAAACAATCATTCAAATGTTAAACAAAAATAATACATTGCTAACATGGGTTATACATTCCTATAAAACTATCAAATAATCATCCAACTCTGTTTAATACGGGAATATGTGTGTAATTGTCTCCTTCATCAGCCTCCATGTCCTAAGTCGGATCTACCTTCCTTATATGTATGTATAACAAAGACACGTAAATATATTGTGAACTTGTGATCTGATCTGAAATAAGAATCTTGAATGTTGGTTGTACCTTGTGCTTAATTTTAGTAGCCAAAATAGCATCTTGCCTTAAGAAAACTGCTAGACCACAATTTTTAGAAATGTAATTCTTTAAAAGTAAAAAGCTGAAACTACCAGACCATAAAGGAAATGTACAATTGTTTCAAGAAATAGAATTTTATAAATAAGTTCTATAACTTCTATAACTTTAGTTTATCTTTGTGACAACCCGAAATTTCTAACTTATACATTCTTCATTTTTATCAAAGTTAGCCTCGTGTTGCTATTTTGTTATGAAGTTTTGGGTCTATATAAGTGCTTTAGGCTTAATACAATCGAGATATGACTCGTATGGAGGGTTAGAACATGTGTAGCATCACAAAAATCGAGCCAAACACACCCAGCAAGGTGTGTGCGGCCGCACACCCGAGTGTGCGGCCAGCCAGCCGCACACAGCCGACCGCACACCCCTTCTTCGGCAGCACACTCGTCTGGCAGCACTCACATACCTATAAGAAAGAGTCTTAGCCTTCATTTCACCCTTTTACACCCTCTTAGTCAAGAACTCATTTTCTCTCAAGTGGATCCCGATTTTTCACCTAGATCTTCAAGTGGTAAGTGTTTCTAGCCTTTGATTTATAGATTCCTTACTCCATCTAGTGTAAATCACTGAATTCCTCCATGAAATCAGCTCATTCTAGTGAATCTTCAAGTGTTCTTCAAGAACACCAAGAACACCAAGAACATCTACTAAGTTCTTGGGCTCCAAAGACCCCCATACGCTTCTACACTGTAAGTACCCTACTCCTACATGTGTTTAGATATATTAGAGCCTTGTTAGAAGCCCCAAAACTCGATCTGAAAGGAGTGTGCAGCCGCACACCTTCATGTGGCCGTACACCCCTTATTTTGGTGCTTTAAGGCCTCAAACTCAAGTAGTATTCTAGCACATGATCAAGGACACTTAGGGGAAACAAGATACGAACTTAGAAACACGTTTTGGATCATTTTTGCTAGGAGTGTGCGACCGCACACACCATGGCTGCACACACCAAGTGTGACCGCACGCACCCTTTTAAGGGTCCAAAATAGCAACAAACTCTGAATCTGGCTAAGCAATGGCCAAAACACCTTCTTAGGATCATCACAAAGTCTTGGAAAATCGATTTGGACACATTCCTATGGGAGTGTATGGCCGTACACAGGCCTGGCCGCACACCTGGCCGCACACACATAAAAGTTGAGTTTGGTGGCCTTACACTCAAATCTAAGACCCTACACTCATTTAGGGACCTCCATAGGTGTTTGTAACACTTAATTCTAAGTGTTTTCGTGTCCTTAAGGCATGTCCCTATCACCATTAGTGGTTATATACATTAATGTATTCATATATGTGTAATTATATGTTAAATAGGATTCGTTTGTGCTCGAGACTCCATTTGACACCCAACGATCCTATATCGATCTTCCATTCGAGTTACTCAAAACAGGTGAATTCATACCCCTTAATTAACCTTTTAAATGTTTGTAAATGCTTTTATGGGGGGGGGGGGAATACAAGTTGAATCATGATAGTTATCATATCAATCACATGTGATTAATAACTATCAAACTATGGAGTTACTACACTTTTAGATGTTTTACCAAGCAAACTACTTCAAAATGAATTCTCGAATGCTTTTACACGTTGAACTCTTCATCAAACTTGTTTTCTAAACTAAATCTTTCCTTTCAAATTCTGTTATGACTAAGTTTCAAGCAAATGTTTTCATGTACTCAAATTGTGTTCCAAATAAGGGATTTCTTATACTTTAAACTGTTTATATCAAACAAACTGCTTTTAAATCGTTTTATAAATTGACATCAAGTCATCAATTCTTCTTAGTAAACTTTCCTAATGTTTTACAAAACTTCTTTTAAACTTTTATATTATCAATTGCATGCCTCTATATGTATAGTTATATAAGTAATGTTTAAAGGACTTAGGACTGCTAACCCGCCTTATTTCATGTTCCTTGTTTGGTTGTAGACTTAGGGTATCCTGTTATTTGTCTGAAGGTCGTCTAAATATTAGTTATATATTATGTATACATATATAGACATAAAAGTTCTATCAGTCAGTTCAGTACCTTTGGGTAGCAAAGGCATCCTTCCATTATTCATATACATATATTACTAGTAACTATTAAGGGTATAGTTAGGAGATACTATTTACTATTTCTAGTACAAGGAATCACACAAGAGTCAGTTCATTCATGAGTCTATACAAATATTTAAATACTATAAATAGAATGTGACATACTACTTCTCGATACGACACTTCATTGTGGTATCACCTTGTAACCAGAGTCTCCTGGAGGGAGAGCGGACATTATGTGTATAGATCTATACGGGACAGACACTCCCACATCCCGACTGCTAGCTACAGTCCGAGCCGATAAGGCCCAGGGGTGACAAAATGTCACCTCGCTATATATGACCTGGAGGGTCATCAATTATTCAGCGTCGATCAGCATGGTTACATACGAGTTCACATTCAAATCCTTTATTTATCCAATTAAGAATTAAAGGCCAATTTAGACTTTTCGAGGCGTGTCGTTCACTCGATACCACCTGGAGTCTACACTTCATTCATTTAGACTTTTCGAGGCGTGTCATTCATTCGATACCACCTGGAGTCTACACTTCATTCATTTAGACTTTTCGAGGCGTGTCGTTCATTCGATACCACCTGGAGTCTACACTTCATTCATTTAGACTTTGCGAGGCATGTTGTTCATTCGATACCACCTGGAGTCTACACTTCATTCATTGAGTCTATGTTTTATTCACTTCATAGTCAGCAGTGTCACTGTTGAGGTAAAATATTATTTTCCCTATTACAGTTACTTTGTGATTTTATCACTTACAGGTTTATGTATAGCTATATTTAGATAATAATAGTTATACTAGGGGAAAAACCTCCATTTTTATAGAGGCGCAAATCTTCAAAACAGTCGGGTCTTGGTAGAAGACTGCTTTTTATACTAGTAGGAAATATGGGATTTTCTAGGGTTTTTCATACTTATACCAAGTTTTCATATAACAATTTCAAGTCTTTTCTTTACAGTTTTACAAATCAATGACACTAAAATACTTATGTTTTCACCAGCTTTAAAGCTAATACTCGCTTTCAAAATAACTTGTATTCTGAGGTCACCAGTAGACAGGTACGATGACCAGGTTTTGAGAAGACGGAGCGGTTAAGACTAGTCTTTTATTTCTGATTTCTTATTATCATGTTGTATACTATGAAAGAACTCACATGTATTAAAATTTTACTATTAATGCAATGGATGATGTTGTTGCTTGTTTACTACTTTACACTGTTGTGATACTTTACATGACGTCCTCCACCCCAGAACGTTTCCGCCATTCTTGGTTTTGGGGTGTGACAGATTGGTATCAAAGCATTGTTTATAGTGAATCGAGTATATCAACCCATAAAGGATATACAGACTATAAATACAATGGGATTAAAATACTCTGACCAGGAGTTTATACTTTTAAATAATGAAATATTTAACTAAGTATACATGCCTTCATTCATACTAAAATCAGTGTCACTAGGACAGAACAAAAGTATTACGATTGTTGGGCAGCACAAGTAGACTTAGAGACATATAGTCAAATCTGGGAAGATATATCCTGATCAACTATATTATCCGAGGATTGACTAGCATGTGCCTAAGTGTGGTTGTGAGGTTGCAACAAGTCTAAAAACTTACCAACACTACTACAATGAAAACATTAGAACAGAACATAAACCTAAAATACTATAGGGGTATTTTGTGTTACTATAAATTACTTATGTGCTTATTTCGTAAATCCCTTTTTCTCGCATAGATAATATGGCTGGATTCCATCCCCACGGCAACTCGTACTTCCCTGACCAAGGTAATGGAGGAGGGTTTGAAGCAGAGCCAGAAAATGATCGTCCAATCCCTGTGGGTGATCACCAGGCTGAAGGCTTTGCAGATGGTTCTGACTCCGAGCCTGAAGTCGAGAACCTACCCCCGATGGCTCCTAATCTAAATCCTAACCCTCGTCCGGCTTTTCAAGGCCCGACGCCTCCTTGGGTAGAATGTTTGGAGACGTGGAGCCAAGATCAGAATCAGCCCATACCATTCGACGGAGATCAAACCTTTTATGACCTGAGTAAGGGAGGCTCAACAGACAGAGTCTTGCCAATCCTGGTCCGCAGAGTGTCCCGAAACGAGATTCAGGGCAGGACAACACTCCATCGAATCACAGAAGTTGACGCAAATGCGAGAATGCATACCCTCCGCACCATTCGTCTACAAGATGCTCGCGAGAGATCTAGGGGAGACCATGAGACCCTGCTACAAGAGCTAGCTGAAACTCGAGCTGAAGTCATAGAGCTCCGAGTACGCTAGAGAGTGTACGAAAGACACCTGCTAGATATGGAACGTCAACTGGCTGAACTAAGGATTCACCAGAGAGATGACCGTCACCAGTAAAAGATGCCTTATTTTTCCCTCCTTGTTATAGGGAATCGTTTTCTTGTCTATGCCCTATGTATCACTTTTCTATGTAACTACCCCAGTACCGTAAGTACTTTTAGTTAGACCTTTATGATGTCAAAACTTATCTACTCCAGATATGATGTAAGACCTACTACAAGGTCAATTTTTCCTAAACTTATTACATCATAAATATCAACAATATGGACAGTCAACTAATTTCTGTGTCAACATTTGTTCAAATACTTTCATCCTACTATCGCTAGAATTCTATCTGAAACTCACTCTAGTCAAGTTATTGAGCTATGGTAATTTAGCTCTGGGATTACTTCCAATTCTTGTCGAAGGTTGGATAACAATCGTCTTATAACCATTCTATGAACTTACTTCTACTCTTTACTAGGACTGCATCATAAGGATGTAGGTCAAACCCTTGAAAACTTACTCCTACTTTTTACACGAATGGTCAAAATACGTGTAGGTTCAACCATAATCACTCACGAACTCATTTCCTTTTGTATAACAGAATCATGTCGTCACCCAAAAATAACCAGCCGAGCAACGAAACCCCGATCCTTCATATCGACGCCGCTACCTTCCAAGCAGCGGTATCAGCTGCCATGACAGCTGTCCTTGCAACCCTAAGCGCTAACAACGCAAGCAAGGCTGGAAAAGGTGTTGACAATTCAAATTGTTGTAACCACCCGGGAAGCCAACAAATGATAATTGTTGCGAACACCCAAAGCCACAACTCAGAGTTTAAGAAACGAAAGTGTCAAGCTCAAAAGGAACGCAAGCGATTCCAAAGGCTTGCCATGCAACAGCAACCAGTGGCGACCCCTGCCACCTCAATACCGGTCAAGCGATATGAGGGAACACTCCCAAAGTGTAACAAGTGTAACTACCATCATAATAGAGCTTGCCGGGTATTGCAATGCATCAATTGCAACAAAACGGGACACATTGCTCGTTTCTGTAGAACCACCTCTACCACCGGAACCAGCCAAGGTTGCTATAGTTGTGGTGAGGCAGGACACTATTACAGGGATTGTCCAAAAAGGAAGATCAACAAAAACAACCGTGTCCACATAACTCCGACCCAACACTTCACTTCCACCACTAATGTTGGTGCAAGCCAGATATGTCATTTATGTGGTGAGATTGGACATCTCCGGAAGGATTGTCCAATAACAGAGAATTTTGGCGCAAACGGGAAGATGCTAAGGATCACAGCCGCAGGAGAGACTACTCTGGACCCACGTTCAAATACTAGGGCGTTTCGTTATAGTAGACTTGTAAGCTGTTAAACACTAGTGAAACTCGAGTCTTGTCTTTTGCGAGACCCCGCCAGTTAAGGGGCTCTCGTGCTGCGTATACTTGCTTTTGTAGTATACATTATTCGCAGCAGTAGTCTTGTAGTAAACTTAAGTACTGAAACTCTGTTAAAAGTTGCACCCTTGTGTTTAGTTGGTAATACCTTTATGAACTAAGTCTAATGCCTTTTATTCCGAGTAGTCCGACATTTTCATATAACTTGAGCAAATCCCACCATCACAATACCAGTCTCACGCGTAAATTCTTTTCTCCGAAATCGCCTTTCTAGCGAAGCCTTCACTTCAGAATTCCGAGGTACTCATGTGGAGAGTATCTTATGCTTCGTATCCTTCCCGAAGACACCTCAACAAACCTCCTCAGAGTACCACTCGTACAGTACATCAAGTTCAACCCGAAGACCCATACGGTTGATCTATCACTGGAGAAGGTATTCGCAAGGGTGGTATATAATCAAGATTCTACAGGCTTAGAATTAATGGTTCCGCTTTAACTTCTTTTCCTTGTTCGGATGTAAGCTTAAAGAAGAATCATTTATTCGACTGCCTTTTCAGTCTTAATTATATACGACTCGTATACACGAAGCCGTGATTTATGAACCAAATATGACTTCTGATATGAACTTTAGGACGGAGACTGCCCGAAACTACGAGTGATCGTACTGCCATGTGGATAAACTTAGAATCCAATCGAATGCCTTCTCACCGATCGAGACAATAGATTCATATAGAACAGAAAACTCCCAGGATTCACCCCCGCAATGTCAAAATCGAACTTAGGATCGACTTAGTTCCAGGGGCTACCCCAGTAGCCAAACCGCCCTATCGTCTAGCACCTGAATTGAGGCAAGAACTATCCGATCAACTTAACGAACTACTCAGCAAGAGCTTTATAAGACCAAGCTTCTCACCCTGGGGAACTCCGGTCTGGTTCGTCAAAAAACAAAAGAAAGACGGATCACTTTCGAATATGCATCAAGTACAGGAAGCTCAACAAACTAACCATCGAAAATCAGTACCCTTTGCCTATCAATAGACGAATTATTTGATCGACTGAAAAAGGGCGATCTTCTTTTCAAAAGTCGATCCAAGATCCGGGTATCGCCAACTACGAGTACTAGGGGAGGATGTTCCGAAGACAGCCTTCCGAAATCGTTATGGGTACCACGAATTCGTAGTGATGCCGTTCGGATTAACAAACGTACCCGCAATATTCATAGATTTAATGGATAAGGTGTGTCGTCCTTACTAGTATCAGTTCATCATCGTCTTCATCGGTGATATACTTATCTACTCTCGTAGTAAGGAGGAGCATAGTCAACATCGTCAACAGATCTTGGAAACATTCCGATCAGAGGAGCTCTACGAGAAATTCTCTTAAACGCTAGTTTGGATTCGAAGAGTCAAGTTCCTGTGTCACATTGTTAGTGAAGAGGGAATTCAAGTAGACACTTCCAAATCCAGGGCTCAGTTGCATTTTGATGTAACGAGGTAAGATCATTACCTAAGCCTCCCATTAGTTAGAAACCCTCAAAGCTAGCTATGAAATTCACGATCTAGAGTAAAGAGGGCATCATTAGAGAATATCGTTCAGATTAGTGGACGATTAAAGCCTCTAGTGACCGACAGAAAAGTTATGCAGGGCCTTTCGAGATTCTTGCCAGAATCGGCCCTGTAGCTTACAAACTCAACCTTCCCCACGAGCTTAGTAATGTACATCCTACCTTCCACGCCTCAAACTTGAAAAAGTGCTTATCCGACGAGACTCTTGTAATTCCACTCGACGAGATCGACATCAACGAGAGCCTCAACTTCGTGGAAGAACCGGTAGAAATCATGGACTGAGAGGTCAAACGAACCAAGAAAAGCCGTATCCCAATTGTGAAGGTTCACTGGAACGCCAAGCAAGGACTAGAATTCACTTGGGAGCGCGAGGATCAGTTTAAGCTGAATACCCTCATCTTTTTACTTAGTTATTTGTAATAACTTAGTTGCTTGAACTCTAATTTTGGGACGAAATTCCCTCTAACGGGGGGATGATGTGACAACCCGAAATTTCTAACTTATACATTCTTCATTTTTATCAAAGTTAGCCTCGTGTTGCTATTTTGTTATGAAGTTTTGGGTCTATATAAGTGATTTAGGCTTAATACAATCGAGATATGAGTCGTAGGGAGGGTTAGAACGTGTGTAGCATCACAAAAATCGAGCCAAACACACCCAGCAAGGTGTGTGTGGCCGCACGCCCGAGTGTGCGGCCAACCAGCCGCACACAGCCGACCGCACACCCCTTCTTCGGCAGCACACTCGTCTGGCAGCACTCACATACCTATAAGAAAGAGTCTTAGCCTTCATTTCACCCTTTTACATCCTCTTAGTCAAGAACTCGTTTTCTCTCAAGTGGATCCCGATTTTTCACCTAGATCTTCAAGTGGTAAGTGTTTCTAGCCTTTGATTTATAGATTCCTTACTCCATATAGTGTAAATCATTGAATTCCTCCATGAAATCAGCTCATTCTAGTGAATCTTCAAGTGTTCTTCAAGAACACCAAGAACACCAAGAACACCAAGAACACCAAGAACATCTACTAAGTTCTTGGGCTCCAAACACCCCCATACGCTTCTACACTGTAAGTACCCTACTCCTACATGTGTTTAGATATATTAGAGCCTTGTTAGAAGCCCCAAAACTCGATCTGAAAGGAGTGTGCGGCCGCACCCCTTCATGTGGTCGTACACCCCTTATTTTGGTGCTTTAAGGCCTCAAACTCAAGTAGTATTTGTTGGGTTTTGAGCATTCTAACACTCATATGGTGTACATGCAACCCTATAAACCTTGGATCTATGTTTTCTCTATTATACATGCAAATAAGAACTTTCCAAGGCTTTAATCCTAACTCGCATACTATGAGGTAACTATACTACAAAGACTAGTTAGATGACATACCTTTTGGTGTAGCTTGATGTCTTCAAGCTTTATGAGCTTAGCCCCAATAGTGTGGAAGCCTCAAGTGGAATCACAAATCACCAAAACATCTTGGAAGACTTTGAGAATAAGAATACTTTAGGTTCTCTCTAGTGAAATCGGCTAGCCCTCTTAGTGTACCCACACTAGTGTCAATTTCACCAACCAAGGACATCTTTATATAGTGTGGAGACTAGGGTTAAACCCATGACCTTTCATTTCATATGATCCATGGGTTAAACACTCCATGGACTATCCATGAAAGGTTAGCCCAACCTAAATGAACTTGGCCCATTCCATATATATACAAGAGTCCATATTTAATTAGTTCATTTTGATCACTTAATTAATTCTAAATTAAGTCTTGATCAATACTAATTAAATAATATGATTCCATATTAATATATTAGAACTTATAATATATTAATATAATCATAAATATACTATTCTCAAAAGATTATCCATATAAATTGTACCGGTGAAGTGCAACCCAAATGGACCATGCCGGGTCGGGTCAAGTACATAGCAAATATAGTTACGGACTTAGACATTAGTCCAACAGTCTCCCACTTGGATAAGTCTAAAACTATTATTGAGTATGACTTTAAAACCTAACTGGCAATCGTAGCTCTTAAAGCCGTTGTCGCACTCTGATCTTGTCAACGAACTCTGACCTTTGTCAATGACTTGTCCATTAAATAATGGATCATATATTCCTCCATTCTAGATATCATATGGACTGAGACATGGATTATATTCATTCTCTCTGTCCATTTGTTGTTTCCCGATTTCCGATTTATAACGACTGACTGATTGAACAAATCAAATCAGTCCTGGATTGGCCAAGCACTAACATGTGTCATCATTAAATCATCGAGGGGCCCACATATATCGCTTTTATCCCGAAGGTAAAAGGAATGGATAAACTTCGACTCATATGGCTTGTTCTGCTACTTGTTGAATCATACACAAAGGCACGTTTTATAACATTGAGTTACCAATGCGTTTTCATGCAATCAATGTACCATCAACTCATAGTAACAACTCATATCTCTAGGTTTGAAGAATATAAGATATTATCGTCTCATGATCACTCGTGATAAAATCCATGAAGTGATTCAAATGAGCGCGGGTTGAATCCAATACTCAGAACTTATGAGCACTCATGAGTGTTGTAGCACAACTTTGTCCACCAACTTGGACCTCTACAAGCCAACCGATGATAGTCTTGATTCATATCTACTTCCAACATATGACCGACTGTGGATGGTTTTAATAACTTAGTCATTCCGAAAGAATAACCTAGCTATTATGGAAGTCAAAACATGCGAAGTGAAACACAAGAATAAATGAATCTAATATGGTATCAAAACCTATGAATATAAATAAACCACTTTTATTTATCACCATACTGATTACTCATTATTCATTGTTTCAGTTTTATCAACTTTATACTTGAACTAAAACACTAGGTGTCCCATGCTCCAAGCATGTACACTATGTTTTTCTAAACAATAGCCATGCCACACACCAAGTATGCATACTATGTTTGTCTATGATCTTTACTTTGCGAAATAGACCAGTTGAACATAACTCCAATGATTCTCATTTCACAGTCCCAATTCCTTACTGCAAATGCAAGAATTCCAAATTCATGCCATTTACTGAAATTTGTTAGATTCTAAACTTATATGCATTGATCCTCTTGTAATAATTATGCACAAATTCACAAGGACTTGGCAACAATCATTACAGAGTATTCCAAAAGAGCTCAACTCCTTGGAAACATCCTTCTTGCATTAAGTTTCCTAATCTTACAGATTAAATACTTTCTAACTTTGAAACATTTCCATATTCCATTTTGACTATCACTTCTGAACAAGAGTTGCCTCCTTACAGATTATGTCAATATGGTCCTTCCAGAATTAACACTATACTTCCAACTGTCCTTGAGCAACCAATCTTTGGTAAACCTTAGATTGTCCTCAACAATTGCTTAATCATTTTAGTCATATCCAATTCTAGACCTTTTCCCTTCTTAATGCCCCAGGCATTTGGAAAATTTTAGAAAGGATTAATATAACACATGTAATTGATCCTATATCCAAAGCATATGGGACATGATTCATGATGTCTCACATAAAGACTAAACCGGTCTTTTGCTATAATATTTCCATTTCTATTTGCCAAGTTCTCATAATTCAGATTATGAAAAGGGATGTCGTAATCATAATCGAATTTTAGAACGCAAATAATGAACCCATATATAGAATTTCCTTATGTTGAGCCATTCCAACATGAAATTCATATATATTCTTGACTAAATACGATTAAAACCTCAATCTAAGCTTTTAGATTTGAGATGAAGTATAATTTCCTCTCCTTTAATTATAGCAAAACAACTTTTTCCCAATTGAGACCTTTTTGTTTTTTATAATTAACATTCCTAACTTGCAACCTATATCATAATTATCATGCTCCCACTAACATGATGATTATTAGCATAACACTTATGCTCCCACTAGCTTTAACATGTACTCAGAAATCAGCTGAACTTCTAGGAAAAACAATACTTTATTGACTTTCTTACCAAAGTTCAGATTTCTGATACTAGATTGCCTTGATAAGACTTTATCAAAATCATACACTTCTCTTAGATAGCTCACAGGTGTGTCTAAGCAATTATGAAGAGGGATGTCGTAATCATAATGTTTAGACCTTTTGTCATTCTCACAATTGCTATCTACTCAAAATCTACTTAGTGAAAGAATTTCCTTACCATCATTTTCATGAATCGAAGAGAAACCTTATGGCACTTAGATTTTATGGTATATATGTTCTTATCCATGTGTATTTGTCAAACCATAATCACAAGACTATGTTAGTGACAAATCCTAACTCATATGGATTGAACTTGTGCAATCTTAACTTCTTGCCACCTGGCAGCTCAAGGGCCTGCCATTGCTTCCAAGTAGCTATGCAAACAATTGAGAACATGTAGAACTCAAATGTATAGCCAACTTAACTGGAATGGGCACAGTAATGTCAGCACGATAGGTTATAAACCTCTAGTTGTGTGCTAGTGATGAAATACAGGTTTTATTCTTGATTACCTCTTGAAACCCTTTCAGGATCTTTTAGACTCCCACTGTCTCCTTGACCTATATGACTTTCTTGCCATATATTCAAGAGATAGTGTGGATTCTAATCAAGACAGACACTTAACACAATTGGCCTTAGTTGGTCTTTGTTTTATCCAAAACATCACAACTTACCAATTTCAAATGTACAAGAGTAGAAAACTTTTACTCTTACATTTGACAAGTGTTTTAAACCTTCTTTAAGACATGTCACTCAAGTTACAATCTTAGAGTATAACTCTAAGAATTAGAGGATGAATTGTGATAAGGTCTCAAAATAAATAAGATGATCTTAAAACATGATACTAAAGTACTCTCCCATCTTTTCAGATTTGAGAAACTTTTATCCTTCTGCCTAATTTGATTCTTCTTATTCGTTCTGTCATACATTGAAACTTTTCCAATGTCTCAGAATTATACTTAAGCTTGTAAGTATAATCATATTTACTAAACCTTAGTAAATCATGACGAATAGTCTTATCCATCTTTTGTGGTGGACTTTGACAAGTGCACAAGAAGGTGTACTTGATCCCTTAGTCCTTCTCTTGAGTCACATATACATGTGAACACGGAACTAGTCTTAATTTTTCAAAGTTGAAAATTCTCATACATCACACTAAACACCTTGTATGATTCCAAGTTTCGGTCCAATTGAAAGTTGGGTGATGAGAATCTTTCCTTACTTGGTAAATTTAGACACTACCACAAATGAAAGAATCAAGTTCATTTTTCCAATGTTGCTAGAAACATACAAACATCAAGTTTTTCATAAATGTCATTGTAAGGAGATATAAAATAAAGTAAAACAAATTTTTATTTATTTATCAAAATGCGGAAAAACTTTTCCCTTACAATGCAAATTTAGATGAAAACAATGCTATTACATGTTTCCTAGCAATCTATCATAACTCCTAAGAGTAGCTCAAGAATCCGATCTTCAATCAAGCGATAGAAATCCATCTTCGCGATCAGATTCAGCATACTATATCTTTAAGTTTCCTTCACTTTTCCTTTGATTCTTAAAACATCAACATGTGACCCAGTCACATCATGTAATAAGAATCTCAGAATAGAAACTTAATAGAGTTTGATAGTGGACCTTACCTGAAGTAGAGTCAAACTTATTGACTTTACCAGCCTTATGATTTTTCAGGTAAATTTGGCAGCTTCACAACCAATGCCCTTTCCTTTTTCGCAATAGAACCATATGGATCCTTTGGGAATGGTACATGGGATAATCTCAGACTTAGCCTTTCTCTTTACCATTTGGTCAACCGAGTTGACTATGGCCGATCCCTTTCCATTGGGAAGAGAATGCTTTTTCTGGATTTCTAGTGTCACCATTTTCAATGTCCATAAAGTTTTCGGAAGTCGATCTTCTAATCAAATTTGCTTTACTAGCCTTCCAAATCATTGCTGATTCAGCAGCACCAAGCAAATATATAAGATCATTAAGGGTCTTGTCATAGTCTGTTTCATAGGAGTCCCAAAGGAACTCACTATGTGACTTAGAAAGTGATTAAACCACTAACTTTGTCAAGACTTTGACACCCAACTCTCCCGGCTTGTCAGTATGTGACTTCATCTCCAAGTTGTGATCACACCTAGACCTTGCCTTGCCAATAGGGCTTGAGTGACCTTGAACTTGTGGGTTAGGGAGAATAATTGGAGGAGGTGGAGGAAGTGAAGTTCCAAGAGATTTGGGAAGATCATAGATGTCTGAACTAGACATCTTTTTGGGAGATACTCAAGATAGTTGATTTAAAGTCCTTAATATAACACCCAATATGAAATATTAAGGCTAGGACCCAACAAACTATTTTATAACTTGGAAGAGGGATGCCGTAATCCAAGCTATAAAATATTTGAAGGTAGGTGAATGACGATTCACCAATTCCCACCAAGATAAACGAAATGTATAATTAGGTTTTAATTGGTTTTGAAACTCCTAGATTCTTTTGAGATTCATTGAACTTTTCAAAGGCATGTTTCAATCTCGAGTGTGCCCTTCAGGTTTTGTGACTGGGATGCCGAGGATCACAAAACAAGGTGTGAAGTAACCATGCAAATTACTTGGTACCCTTAAGTGTTTACCCCTCAATCGATGTGCCGGTTAACCACACACACTTCATCGATACTATGATAAACATTAAGTTACCCTTTGCCTACCTTGTTAAATACGAGTTAGTGTGCCGGTTAACCACACACGCTCCACTAACCGACTTAAACAAAGTGTAAAGTGTACTTTCATGGATTAGCACCTTATTCACATTTTCCTAAGTAACTAAGATTGGGTATTTATAAAAGGTTTAGTTACTTAGTTTTTATCATTAATACTTTTAATGAAGGGATAATTTATAGTCTTTGTCCTACCCGTTCGGCTAACGACCCTCCACCAGTCAAGGAAGCGGTGGGTGAGAGTGGACACCCATTAAACTGCCATTTTATAGGCAGTAACCTTATACCCCCCCTTATAGACCGGCTTCGTGAATGAGGCCTACTAACGGTATGACTGACTTGCTCTTATACATATATATATATATATTATTAACTTATAATATTATAAAGTATAAGGGTTGAATTTTAACTTTTAAAATTCTAAGGGCTAAACTTGTAATTAAAGTATTCATAAGAGAAAACTTTTCAAATTCCAAAACTTGAGGGCAAGTTTTGTAACCTTCAAAACTTTTCTATTCCATAACTTATGTGTTTAAAGTAGTTTTAATTAAAAAAAAACTCTTCAAGTTCCATAACTTGAGGACAAGTTATGGAAGACTTTAAACTAATTAAGAAAGTGACTCTTCATAAGTCATAACTTATGGAAGCTTTATGAGTTTAACTAAGGTTACACATATTTTATTTAATGAAGAGACTCTTGAACCTCCACAACTTGAGGACAAGTTATGGAGTCATAAAACCATTTAACGAGAACAAGACTCTTCATTTTGTAACCTATGACAATTTTATGAGTTTTAAGAAACTTAAATGTGACTTTTCATATAACTTGAGGACAAGTTACAAAAACAGATTTTAGAATCAACTCTTAGATTAAAATGGATTGAAAACACATAATCACTTAACCTTTCTATTAATCTAAGCAACTCATAAGAACAAGATAATTCAAATCAAACTTTTTCATGTAATTAGTCTAACAATTAAACTAATACAAAACATGAATCTATTGACAATTATCTTTGAAATTGGATTAGCATGAACATTACCACATCAAAAACAAGTTTATAAGTCCAAAAACATCTTAGGGTAATGTTCCTACTCCAATTCCAGCCAAAACAATCGAATATATGTTGTCTGGGGGTCCAACTCATCGAGTGCACGAACGAACTCGGTGACTTGGATGCATTTTGTCTTGGACTCGGCGAGTCCCTTTATGGACTCGGCGAGTCTGCTGAGCAGACAGCATAAAAACTCGATTTTTAAGCAGTTTTTGCAAGTGTAACAAGAAAACAAGCCTAGGCTCTGATACCACTGTTGGGTTTTGAGCATTCTAACACTCCTATGGTGTACATGCAACCCTATAAACCATGGATCTATGTTTTCTCTATTATACATGCAAATAAGAACTTTCCAAGGCTTTAATCCTAACTAGCATACTATGAGGTAACTATACTACAAAGACTAGTTAGATAACATACCTTTTGGTGTAGCTTGATGTCTTCAAGCTTTAAGAGCTTAGCCCCAATAGTGTGGAAGCCTCAAGTGGAATCACAAATCACCAAAACACCTTGGAAGACTTGGAGAATAAGAATACTTTAGGTTCTCTCTAGTGAAATCGGCTAGCCCTCTTAGTGTACCCACACTAGTGTCAATTTCACCAACCAAGGACATCTTTATATAGTGTGGAGACTAGGGTTAAACCCATGACCTTTCATTTCATATGATCCATAGGTTAAACACTCCATGGACTATCCATGAAAGGTTAGCCCAACCTAAATGAACTTGGCCCATTCCATATATATATAAGAGTCCATATTTAATTAGTTCATTTTGATCACTTAATTAATTCTAAATTAAGTCTTGATCAATACTAATTAAATAATATGATTCCATATTAATATATTAGAACTTATAATATATTAATATAATCATAAATATACTATTCTCAAAAGATTATCCATATAAATTGTACCGGTGAAGTGCAACCCAAATGGACCATGCCGGGTCGGGTCAAGTACATACCAAATATAGATACAGACTTAGACATTAATCCAACAGTATTCTAGCACATGATCAAGGACACTTAGGGGAAACAAGATACGAACTTAGAAACACGTTTTGGACCATTTTTGCTAGGAGTGTGCGACTGCACACACCATGGCCACACACACTTGGCCGCACACACCAAGTGTGACCGCACGCACCCTTTTAAGGGTCCAAAATAGCAACAAACTCTCAATCCGGCTAAGCAATGGCCAAAACACCTTCTTAGGATCATGACAAACTCTTGGAAAATCGATTTGGACACATTCCTATGGGAGTGTACGGCCGCACACAGGCCTGGCCGCACACTCTGGCCGCACACACATAAAAGTTGAGTTTGGTGGCCTTACACTCAAATCTAAGACCCTACACTCATTTAGGGACTTCCATAGGTGTTTGTAACACTTAATTCTAAGTGTTTTCATGTCCTTAAGGCATGTCCCTATCACCATTAGTTATTTATATACATTAATGTATTCATATATGTGTAATTATATGTTAAATAGGATTCGTTTGTGCTCGAGACTCCATTTGACACCCAACGATCCTATATCGATCTTCCATTCGAGTTACTCAAAACAGGTGAGTTCATACCCCTTAATTAACCTTTTAAATGTTTTTAAATGCTTTTATGGGGGGGAATACAAGTTGAATCATGATAGTTATCATATCAATCACATGTGATTAATAACTATCAAACTATGGAGTTACTACACTTTTAGATGTTTTACCAAGCAAACTACTTCAAAATGAATTCTCGAATGCTTTTACACGTTGAACTCTTCATCAAACTTGTTTTCTAAACTACATCTTTCCTTTGAAATTCTATTATGACTAAGTTTCAAGCAAATGTTTTCATGTACTCAAACTGTGTTCCAAATAAGGGATATCTTATACTTTAAACTGTTTATATCAAACAAACTGCTTTTTAATTGTTTTATAAATTGACATCAAGTCATCAATTCTTCTTATTAAACTTTCCTAATGTTTTACAAAACTTCTTTTAAACTTTTATATTATTAATTGCATGCCTCTATATGTATAGTTATATAAGTAATGTTTAAAGGACTTAGGACTGCTAACCCGCCTTATTTCCTGTTCCTTGTTTGGGTGTGGACTTAGGGTATCATGTTATTTGTCCGAAGGTCATCTAAATATTAGTTATGTATTATGTATACATATATAGACATAAAAGTTCTATCAGTCAGTTCAGTACCATTGGGTAGCAAAGGCATCCTTCCATTATTCATATACATATATTACTAGTAACTATTAAGGGTATAGTTAGGAGATACTATTTACTATTTCTAGTACAAGGAATTACACAAGAGTCAGTTCATTCATGAGTCTATACAAATATTTAAATACTATAAATAGAATGTGACATACTACTTCTCGATACGACACTTCATTGTGGTATCACCCTGTAACCAGAGTCTCCTGGAGGGAGAGCGGGCATTATGTGTATAGATCTATACGGGACAGACACTCCCACATCCCGAATGCTAGCTACAGTCCGAGCCGATAAGGCCCAGGGGTGACAAAATGTCACCTCACTATATATGACCTGGAGGGTCATTAATTATTCAGCGTCGATCAGCATGGTTACATACGAGTTCACATTCAAATCCTTTATTTATCCAATTAAGAATTAAAGGCCAATTTAGACTTTTCGAGGCGTATCGTTCACTCGATACCACCTGGAGTCTACACTTCATTCATTTATACTTTTCGAGGCGTGTCATTCATTCGATACCACCTGGAGTCTACACTTCATTCATTTAGACTTTTCAAGGCGTTTTGTTCATTCGATACCACCTGGAGTCTACACTTCATTCATTTAGACTTTTCGACGCATGTCGTTCATTCGATACCACCTGGAGTCTACACTTCATTCATTGAGTCTATGTTTTATTCACTTCATAGTCACCAGTGTCACTGCTGAGGTAAAATATTATTTTCCCTATTACAGTTACTTTGTGATTTTATCACTTACAGGTTTATGTATAGCTATATTTAGATAATAATAGTTATACTAGGGGAAAAACCTCCATTTTTACAGAGGCGCAAATCTTCAAAACAGTCGGGTCTTGGTAGAAGACTGCTTTTTATACTAGTAGGAAATATGGGATTTTCTAGGGTTTTTCATACTTATACCAAGTTTTCATATAACAATTTCAAGTCTTTTCTTTATAGTTTTACAAATCAATGACACTTAAATACTTATGTTCTCACCAGCTTTAAAGTTGATACTCGCTTTCAAAATAACTTGTATTCTCAGGTCACCAGTAGACAGGTACGATGACCAGGTTTTGAGAAGACGGAGCGATTAAGACAAGTCATTTATTTCCGATTTCTTATTATCATATTGTATACTATGAAAGAACTCACATGTATTAAAATTTTACTATTAATGGAATGGATGATGTTGTTGCTTGTTTACTACTTTACACTGTTGTGATACTTTACATGACGTCCTCCACCCCAGAACGTTTCCGCTGTCCTTGGTTTTGGGGTGTGACAATCTTTGAGGTCCATAATTGTTATAAATAAGTTCTATAACTTTAGTTTATAATTTAAATTGTTACTGAAATTCACACACATGCATGTGACTTTCCATTATCTGCCACCAAATATATGTGTATGCATGAGGCCTACTAATGTGTTATTTCTTTAATTGATTATTTTAATATTTTTTATTAAACTTTGAAAAAAAATAGAAATATATAATAATGTATGGGTGACAACCTGACCATCTGGTGTATAGCAAGCAGCAGTGACCATTTCATGCAAATCATTCCGATCAACAACTTGTCTATTAGGCATACTCCATATGCGAACTTTTGCATCTAAAGATCCACTAATGAAGTATCTATCGCCAACAGAATTAAACTGTATGCAAGTCACTATATATCAACATTCAACCACAATAACAAATAAAAAAAAGTTATAAACTTGTCCCTAAATACCAACAACATACACGCACATGAGTTGTTTTACTTAATAGATTCCTTACCATAATCACTGTGAGAAAAGAACTTCAAACAAGATTTGCTGGACAGTTGCCATAATCGCATAGTTTTATCCATGGAAGATGAAAGCAAATGCTGACATGGAAATATGAAAGTTAATGTTTGTGCTTGTAATTAAGAAGATGCTAAAAATGTTTTACATGTACATGATGATATTAATCAACACAAACATCCGATTTTCCTTCAAGTGATTTAACAAACTATGTGGGGGTCAAGCTTCCCACTGCAATAGCTTGAAGGAACAACCAAAAGTTGTTGCCTCCCTTTCCATTTCTCTCTAAGTTTCAACGTAATTGGGTATTCCACTGCTGCAGCCTCCACACAAAGAATATGCTTGTATTCATCATCTTCAAAATCAGGCATAGCCTTCGCCTTCTTATCCCATGGATTCCAAACCCCTATAAAATTAAGGTCACCTGTGACACCATGTCTTCAAATCATCCTCAGTGGACTTGAAGATCAAGTCAATGAAAACTCTATTTGTGGGATTAGTGGGGAAGGGAGGGGGGTCATTGTCAACACTCCATAATCTGTTTCTAGCAAATCCATGAAGTTCAAGAGAGCCTACATTTGAGAACTGCATTCATCAAGCAAGTCTGATCATGTCTATTATATATCCAAAAAATTAATTTTTTTTATTGAAATAGCCAAAAAATGACAAGGAGGCACACATGCGTGAGGGAAGCATATAGGAATTCCCATGTCAACTTATCTGTAGACATACATAGATGCATACATACATGTAACTATATGCATACATACATGTATTTCTATCTATATATGTATGTATACATATGCATGTATGTATAGTTATATGTGTGTACAATTGCAAACTAAAAAAACAAGTGGAAAACCAAACAAGATACCATCTATGTACATGTATTATGTGTGTACATGTATTATCTGGCACTAACCATGGAAGTCCAGTTAAAGGTGGGTCAACAGATGCAGGATACCATCTGATGGCTTTTAGTTCAGACCAAAACTCGTCTCCTGGCATTTCATCGAACAACTTGCCTACATAATCTTCATGAAACGCATCAGGAGTGTTTCTTGAGTAGTTATCTGCTTCATCATATGGCCCAAACTCATTAAAACTGAATTCAACTTCCTCAGTTGAAAACTTGAGTGCCAATGCATGTAAACAACCAAGTAGTCTCTTTCCAATTACAGTAACCTCTGGTTCAATTTTATCATGCAACATAGACACCGATTTAGCAGAATCAAGAAAAACCTGGATGCCTCGGGTTTGCTTTAGTCCAAGGGTAACTAGCATCTCCAAAGTTTCTGGATCCGAGAATTTGTTAGAAGGGAAGAACAAATCCTTGTGCATAAATTTTTCTAACTCGGGTATGCGAGGATCATATAGCATGTAAAAGATAGAAGATAAATCATCTTTACACTAGAAGAAAACACTAAACTGTATTATATATATATATATATATATATATATATATATATATATATATATATATATATATATCTATATATATATATATAATGGAAATGTATTTAGAATATACCTTTGTGGTTCTTGCAAAGATCCAGTATTAGTAAGGGAGTTTGGGCCATATGGTTCTTTCTTCGATTTCCTGCTTCTAATCCTAGAACTTGAACGATAGCTCTTCTTCCTCCTCCTTGACCTGGAATCATATGAATCGTCTGAATCATTAATGAGAAGAACTTGAAGATGAAAGATGGAAACAGAGGTGGAGGAGAATAAGGGAAACCAGATACAATAAAATTGAAGGCTAACGACCGCCTAAGAAGTGATCGATGCCAAAAAAAAATAGGGGGGAAACGAAAATCGCTAAAATCGCATGAGAGAATCCATAAATTTTAGGGATAATACCACCGGTTGCTTGGGGTGTTTCTTAGTAGCGGGATTTTTTATAATTCTTTTGGGATTTCATTCTGTAATTTTTGGGAGTGCAATTCGATCATTGATCGTAGAAGGGTTTTTACAGAGAATGAAGATCTAGATGAAAGGGTGAGGATGCGTATCACGGATGGTTTAAAATAGTGATGGGTCTTTTGTTATCGGTGTAGTGCGACAGGAAAGAATGGTTGGAGAAGATGGTCGGAGACACTTGGCGGTGCGAGATCGGAGGTTGGATGGTGGTGCGATGCTACTATGAAGACGAAGGCCTAGGGCTTTTTCTTGCTAATTGGAAGAGACGGGGGGTTTAATTTTTAGGATTCAATAGGCGGGTGAAATCCCGCCTTAAAAACGCGTGTTTCATTAAAATGTTATAAAGCGACACATTTAGACGACGCATATTTTATGAAAGGCGCCCTCCGCATTTCCTTTTTTTTCCTTTCTGACACTAATTTTAGGGCACACACAAATGCGTGTCCTCTATCCTTCAAATTTTGCAAAATTGACATTATTTTTTAAGGCACGCACAAATACGCGTCTTCTATCAGCGAGTGTCATTGTTTGCGTGTCATTAAATGGCTGTTTTCTAGTAGTGTCAAGGTTTATCCCATCGCACATGGGCTGAAGGATACAACCCTAGAAGATATCCAAGGATATAAATAGGGCCTTAGCGATTCATTCTTCCTTGCTCATTCGAAGGCTTGAACTTTCGCCTCTTCTTTCTCCCTCCTTCTAGACGAACTCTCCATATAGTTTCTCTTCTCCTAGTTGTTTTTTATTCTACTCTTTTGATTTCATTAGGTGTAAACCGAGAGAGGTTTTCCGGTTTGGGTCCTTTACATCCAAACAAGGTGGCATGCACGAGAACTCAAGCGTGAAGTTCTTTGACTGCAAAAGAGGTATGTGAGTCATCCTAGGTATTTATGATTTCTAGGGTAGCTGTAATTAGTATAAATCCATAGATCCATAGGTTGCATGTACACTTAGGTATATCATAGTTGATTTTTCTGCTACCTAGTTTGAAGTGTATTTGATGTATAGAAACCCTACAATACATACATATATATATATATATATATATATATATATATATATATATATATATATATATATATTGAAAAATAACCATCGTTTCTGGAATGAGCCATTCTGAAGTTCATTCTAGATTTCAATTACAAAACAGCCTTCCGGATTATATTCTGATACATTCCGAGCAATACTAAACATTTTGAAGTAAGATATGGAACACGATCATGATGACCTGGTTGTTTTACTGGTAATTCCTTTACTCGTATAGTTTTAGTTCTTTAATTTAATATTATTGTTCTTAGTCTGAAATAAGAATAACATAGTCTGGAATACAAAGAACACGTTTCAGACTTGCAATCATGTTAGCATTACATTTAGGACCAACCTAAAACTAGGTTAATAACTTATATTAGGGTAATATACATCAAAAAAGTGTATTCTAGAAAAACAAACCATTTCGAAATATTTTGAAATATGAGGAACTTGTCCGAAACACGTAGAACATTCAAAATACGAACAACATGTACATATTGTTTGTCAGGTTTCGTTCTAGAATAGGATTTAAACTTATGAAAATTTCATATTTGCAGCATGACAAGGTTTTTTGATTCATCAGTTACGCTGACTTGCAAACCCGCAATCATTGTTGATATTTGATGAGAATTAAGAACATTGATTTGGCATGCAAAATTAAAATAAACACAAAGAAAATGGTTATTTAGGTGTCGAAGAGATGTATTCGATCATGGAACGTCTTACAAAAAAAATTATAAGCTAGACCTAGACAAAAAAAATAGCTAACACTAACACTCTCAATGTTACATCTCTCAAGCACACCTCTACAAGTGGTATGAAACCCACTTTATATAGAGGTGTTTACATGTCTCTCTATATATCTCTCATGTCACAAGGCTATACTACCACATGCAAGTGGGACTACAAGAGTCAAACCAATACAAAGTCATATATGCATAACTTTGCACCCCAACATCCCCCCCCCCTTCGTCAGCGTTAGGAATGGATGACCCGCTTCAATCTTCCCAAATTGAGCAACTTCACGAACCAAGCCTTAACTGTGACACATGTAGAAATGAACTTCAAATCTTCAATTATTCAATGACCTTCCAATCTGGGTTCTAGAGTGTGAGATCGTACAAACCGAGCATCAAAAGGCAATTAAGAGTATCCAAACCTCCACAAGATTACAAAACTTTGAGCATAAAAGCACACCCCAAAAAATCTTTAACAAGTCCAAACCCATCATGAACCAGTTACTACTGAATCTCAAATCGAATCACTTCATAAACTTCATTGCTCAATGGTCACTTCGGTATTCAAGTCTGCGTAATATGAAAAATTCAATTTTCGAATTCTCATATTTAATTCTCTCCCCCTTTTTTATAATTGAAAAATGATTATAAACCCAAAAAGGAATGAGAAAGCGCTCATTTCATAATTTTTCTATCGAAAATTCCCCATAACACATGGCATAATCATTTTGCAAAAATCCAGAAAATCCAAAAAATTCCAATTTTCGAATTCGTTCACGGACCGCTTTTGACGAAATTTCACAAATTTGGGTAGACTAAGATGCGAAACTTTACCCCAATTGCGAATCTGAGCATAAAGTGATAATTTGCATTAACTGCAGGGACCTGTTTCGGAAATATTCCCATTTCTCATAATTTTCAGACCAATGTCAAAATTGGGTAAATTCTGCCAACTTGCGAAAACTGCAGGCATTCGAAATGGAAATTCATCGATTAACACCATTTTCACAGTTTTTGTCCCCATTTCGAAGGTGGGTGAAAAATGTTATTTCATTGAAAGTTGAGGGATTCGAATCAACAAGTTTTGTTCCATCTTCACTGCACTTCGAAGGTCTCATATGTGAAGGTATGTTCGCTGCGACTAGTACAATAGCAAAGGTACCTTCGCACCTCTAACTCAATTGACCCATTTTGAAGGTTGTTTGACCGTCAACCCAACCTTTGTTGCCAAGCCATAACCTTCGTTACCAAGCCTTCCCAATCAATCATTTGTACCAAACATTCGAATCGACTTCCCAATTCCAATTCTTCGGTCTCAAAGACTTCAACCATTCGATCATTTGTAAACCGAGTTCGACCAATTGGCTATTTAACAACCAAAATTGAAACTCCAAACTTCCCAATTAACACTCAAAATTTGTTATCACGCTAATATACCCAATCTTCCTTCTCAATCGATGTCGATATTATCAAGTCATAAAAAATCCTTACATAACGAAATTTCTTGACCTTCGCTATCAAATGAAACATAACATCAATATTTCGATTTCAGCCAGTCGTTCACCAAATCAAAAACTCTTCTCAAATCAATTCCTTTTATTTCCTTTATGACCTTCGATTTCCAAATCATTGATCAAGTATCGAACAAAACTCATGTCTCAGCCTTCGATGTCAAACACAAGACCATAACCAATTTCTAAATTAAAGCCCAAATCAAGCTTGCTTTTGACATCCACAATCCAAATACAACTTGTACAAATCAATTTCAACCATCAATGCAAAGAATCACCCTTGAAAATCTGAGTTTGACTTCATTTAAGTTTGACTTTTCAAAGTCAAAGATCAACAAACATGAAATTGATGATTCTAATACCAAATTTCAGTTTAAAAAGTGGTTATACCACTGTTCTTCACCATATTCAAGTGTTCTTGACCATATTCATCCAAATCAAATGATCAATTGAAGATTTCCCTTTTTTAACTTGATCCAAATCGATATGTAATGGAACAAATCAAATCTAATTGATTCACAAGTTTAGAATCACTAATAACATTGATTGATTTTCAAAATAATTTATACACGAAATCGACACACAAGATGATCAAGAATCAAGATATAATCATCCGAAATGTACAACTTATAAAGCAAAAGACGATGACGAATGACGTACAACAACGATATATATTGAATCGATTTAACAAGTAATTTGGGCTCACATTTTTAAGATATTTGATCCAAAAACACTTTATGGGCTCAAGAATGTTTATGAATAGTAACATATTAAAGAAATTACTCACTCAAATTGGGCTTCAACAAAAAATGAACAGTAACGAAAACGTAATTTCAAATCTTACATGGAATCCTTTTTGAGATTAAGATTAACAATAACAAATTGAATTCACTTTTGGCTAGATTTTGATTAAAAAGAAAAATTAAAAATTGAAAGTTGAATTAAACAAAAAAAGATTGGATTGGGTTGAGCTTGATCAATGAAAATTTTATTGGATCATAACAAATGGTTTTTAAAAAATACAAATTTGATCTAATGAGTCAAATTGATCAAAAATTCAAGAACGCAAGCACCAATGAAAGAGATTTAGAGAGATCATTGAGTGACTCACCATAAACGTTCCAATTGTGTTGAGTGTAGCCAAACTGAGAACCGTTTCTTCAAAAATCGCTTTAATCTTCGAAGACCCGCTCTGATACCAATTGATGAGAATTAAGAACATTGATTTGGCATGTGGAATTAAAATGAACACAAAGAACACGGTGATTTGGGTGTCTAAAAGATGTATTTGATCATGAAAGGTGTTACAAAAAAAAGTATAAGCTAGATCTAGACAAATAAATAGTTCACACTAACACTCTTAATGTTACATTTCTCAAGCACACCTCTACAAGTGGTATGAAACCCACTGTATATAGAGGTGTTTACATGTATCGCTCTATATATCTCTCTCACTCTCTCTTTCTATCTATCTCTCTATCTCTCATGTCACAAGGCTATACTACCACATGCAAGTGGGTCTACAAGAGTGAAACCATTAGAAACTCATACATGCATAACTTTGCACCCCAACAATATTCTTGCGGAACTCAAGACAGACCAACATGTTTGACTATGTCCGAAATACATGTTTTGGGAGGGGGTTTGATATTACAGTAGATATGGATCCTTTACTTCTACATCCAATATACATCTAGTTAAGAGGGGGGGTTTTTTGATGCATCATCTAATGACTATGTCCGAAATAATTGTTCTCTTAGCTACTCATTGTATTCAATAAGGTTGAGAATCTTATACATCTAGTTGTACCAAAAGCCAAAAAAATCTTCAAAAAATGGCATACACCTCAAATGGGTTTTATATGCTTTTAAGGTAAAATACATTATTAATAATTATCATATTTTTATAATATTTTAATACATGATTCTTTTAGATATGAATTCTTGAGAGTTTTCCTATGAACGGTGTGAGAACAAGGATCTGATTGCGTAGGGACAAGGCTCAAAAACTCAAACCGTGATTTAATGCTTAAGATCAATGTCTGCTTTTGATTAATAGTTCCAGTCAACTCTGGTAAGCCCAGTCAAGAGAAGATGAGAATAAAAAAAGTACTTCAAGTATTAAATATGGAGTAATGAGAACGATCAAGGTAAAGACAATAAATGAACAAGTAGAATGTTTGAAAGAGTTTGATTTGAGAGAAAGATGCAAGTGAAGTAAATTCAAATATATCTAGCTTTGGTGGAACAATCCATCGTTTATTCTTGTCATCAAACACTCCTTATATAGGAGAAAGGAGCACATCGTGCAAACTCAACCACATACATAGGACCGGATAAAAGAGTTACTTCTGACACTCTAGTTATCCATTTGGACTAAATAAACTAAGTCCTATGTACTGTTACATCAAACTAAAAGACAAGAATAATTAATGCATAGACGGATAGATTGATTCGAACTAATTCACTATTTTGGAACATCAGTACTTGAACATACTCTCTATTCCGGACACCAAGTTCGCTTCTGACCACTGACTGACTCCGGACAATAATCCAATTCGGAAATAAGACTGACTTCGAAACATCCAAAAGTTAGAGATTGCTAGAGGTTCACTTTCAGGTTCCAACAATATCCCCTAAGTGAACTTAGCAATCTAGTCAGCTCAGCTTGAATCTTCCTTGATGAACACGTACGCCTTGTACAACCATTCTCTGACTCCGATGTACCATTGAAGCTGACTTATGAACTTTGTCTTCATGTGCTCAGCTACTTCAGACTTTGATGCTCGAATGATGAACTTCTGAAGGGCCTTGGTGGGAACCAGGTGTTTGTCTAGGACTCGGAATAAGTCCCTCTAATTTGTTTTTCTTTGGAGATAGACAAAACCTAGCACTGGTTCATCAATGGATCCTTCTGCCAATATTTCAGCTTCAGGAAGCTTGAAGTCGATTTTGGCCAATTATTTCTTAGTTCCGAACAAATGGGCCATCTCAAATTTGCACCGGCAGAATTCAGCAACATAATCTTTAAAGAAGCTCAAAGCAGCATGGTAAGCCCCTATGCTAAGATCGTCAACTTGATGGCTTTGGATGTGAGCAGCAATGGCGAGAATCTAGTTAGGGTTGATTGCAAGGAAGTCGGCATCAATTATGGTTTTATGAGTTGGTTTGTTTTGGAAGATGTGGTACCAGAACAGCACACAGTTGAGTTCAAACTTGGTCAGGATCTTCCTTCCAAATCCGGAAATTTTGGTGATCCTTTTCCAAGACCAGACTTCTTTTTGAGGAAGTGCGTTCTTGGAATAGAAGGTCTTCAATATTTCACGTTCAGTCCGGATGATCATTTGAGGATCATCTTCTGATTTGGTGAGGAGAGAACTTGGTGTATAACTTGCTGAAGGGAGAGAGAGGCAAATCGATCTGGTCTGAATCTTGATTCGGAAGATCATAGTACATGAAGGGCACTATGTCAACATCTTTCAAGATTCCATCTCTGTAGAGATGAGATATCCCTAGCATCGGATGAGGGTTATCATCCTTGAAGGATTGGATCCGGATGCTTTCTTCAAGAGCTTGATTGATCTCTTCCTAGGACCAACCACTTCTTTTAGTCAAGTAAGGAGCAGAGTAGGAGTAGTCTGAAATAGGATTCTTGCCATTGTCTTTCTGTTTTTGGAGGGTGGAGAGGATGTGTTGCATATTTTCATCAATGACAAACTTTGGAGGAGAGGAAGGCAAAGGATTTTCCGAAATGTCATCCGGCTTCCGGAGTGGAGAGCCTTCTTCAATCGAAGTTATTTTTGGGAAAGGAATCGGAGGCAACACTGATGTTGTGGCCCGGAAGGCATCAACGGTTAATTTTCTTTTTGCATTAGCCTCTTCTATGCTTCTGTGAAGAATATCAGCTAGAGTAGATGGCCACAAGACTGCTGACCAAATTCTTTTTTCTTCCTCTATTAGCACTTTAGCAGGATATTTCCTTTGAGCTTGAAGTCATACTACTTCGTTCTTGACATACACATCTTCGGCATCACTTTCATCATCATCATCATTATTATCAATTGGAGAACCTGAAAGGATTTGTAGAGTGTCATCAGATTCATCTCGGAGTCTGAACTCCAAGATAGTTTTCCAATGTTGAGTTCTTGAACTGGGTCCTTCTCCCCTTGCAACGAAAGGCCCTGCAACCGGTGCAAGCATAGATGATTCCTTCAGGTCCGAAAACTTGTCAAACACCTTTTAAAAACTGGTGTTGAGCTGAAGAGTTAGGGCATCATAAGCTTCAGCAGTGGGAGCCTGAGTTTTTAGATGATCAAAGAGAGCTGAAAGAATTGAAAGCATCTCATCAAATGTATTGTTTGGAACATCCACGATGTCCCAACATTCCCTAAGAAGCTTCAGAAGAACTTGTTGGATGATCAGATTCATCTCATCCTTTTTCTGGATCTCCTTCTCTAACCGATGAATCTAGTTCTCATGACGAACATGAGCTTGTTTGATGAGATCGTTTGTGGCGCTGACCAAATCATCATGAACATTTAGCATCTTTGTGATTGTGTCGAGGTAGTAATCGAAAGAAGCATCATATTTTTGTTCAACTTCTTCGATAGTATGCTTGAGGTGGAGAGAAATGAGTTGATCATGTTGAGCTTCTCTTTCAGCAACAGTGGGTCCGGACTTGTTGGTTTCAGACAAGGATCGAAGGATTGCATCAAGCTTGGAATCTAGTCCGAAAACCTTTTCAACGATCTTCGTATTGAGTCCAGCCACAGAATTTTTGATGACATCAACTTTCTTCATAGTGTCAGAGATAGTGTCTCGGAGTTCCAGAAGGGAAAACAGATGAATGCAATTTCCTGCAGAAGATCCAGTGTCCGAAGTGGAAGTCCGGGACTTGTTCTTGTCATCTTCCTTGAATGCTCGATGTTCGGATGAGCCAGGAAGGGTTGTATCAGCGTTGACATTCTTGGGAGTTGATTTAGTTTCACCTTCAGGATTGAATTGGACTTGATCCTCTATATGAAATTCTTCGTCAACCGGTTCCGAAGAGGATGATGAGAGTCCGAAGTCCAAATCCAGCCTACATGAGGAAGGCTTTAAAGGAAATGGAAATGAGGAGAACATCTTGGGAGCAGCGATTGAGGCTCCTTCATCATTGAACATGAATTCATCATAATGTTCTTCATTGGGATCAGAGTGCATGGCATCATGAAGTTGAGTCTTTGGAGTTTCTCTGGAAGCAAACTCCAGATCGGGGATTTTATCAATAGGGTCCACGAAGGGCAGGTTGCTCTGAATGGCCCTATTCCTCATGGATATGAGACTTGCTTTGACCTGAGCTCTGGTGAGCTCTGGATATCTTGTCTAAGTTCTGTCAACAAAATCTTCCCATAAAGGATCGTTAACACCTGGTCTTCCTATACCCTTACCGGGTATCAGACCAGTTGTGGCACCTAAGGTTGGAGGGACAACTCCAGCGTCAGAATGCTTGGGGTCCGGAATAGGGGTTACGAACTGTGTTTGTCTAGAAGGAAATGAGATATCAAATGAGACTTGTGGGTTTGTTCCAGGGGCAAGGAACTTTTGTCAACACGGACATCACCTTGTTGGGAAGGTGAAGGTGGATTAATAGGAAACTTCCCGTGTGTGTGTGCTTGTGATATTGAAGCTCCGAAGGTTACTTAGGAAGAGTGGGTAGGTGGGGTAGTAGGATGGCCAGAGTCAGCCGGAATGTCCTTGGTTCCTTCCTTTTGAGAGGCTGAACCGACTTTGGATCTCGTTCTGGCTTTTGGCTTTGAGGAATCTAATTTTCACTTGGCGGACTTCTTTATCTTGCCTCCTGATGGAAGTGTCTGGGCCATGTACGAGATGGGCTCAACAGAGACATGGGTAGATTGCGTAGGGCTATACACAATCGAAGTCTCCAAGTGTTGTTTTAAATAAATGGACTCGAATGGAATAATGGCTAGCATATGTTCCGGTAATCGTCGTACAGGTCCGAAGGACGTTTGGTCCGGAAGGCGATAGGATTTGATAGTTTTGAAAGTAAGAAGTACCTCTTCCGGAATAGAGTAGATGGGAATTGGATTGCTTCGTTCTCTGTACAACTGTTGGATCGTCAGGGCCCAAAATCTAGGGCTTGAAATTTCATGAGGCTTGCGATTGATGGAAAACTTCCTGAAGTCCTGCCATAACACTTCAGTGAGATCCATGGCATTGTGTCTTCCCTGAGAAGATGCTATGCACGACATACAACCAATCTTTGCTTAGAGAATCTGTTCCTCCATGTTTTCCTGATAATCCCCTTACAATGAAATGCATAAGAACAGTCCATAAACCTAATACCGCTGATTTCTTGAACTTTTTGGCTTTGAACTCCTCACTGTACCCGATGTGATTCAAGAATGAATGAAACTCTTTAGTCATGGGTTCTTTGACAATGAAGTTTTTTGGGTTTTCCTTCACACCAATGGCTCTTAAGAAGGTTGATTTGTCAACGGGAACGATTCTTTCTCAAGTAATTTTTGTTTCATGAACACCATTGTAAGTTTTGATGCATTCGAATGTTGTGTGAAGTAAACGAACTAGAATAGGTGGATCTGGTATCTTGGTGAGTGGCACAACAATTGGGTGCTGAGCATTAAACTCGATCATGACGCGAATCGGTTCATCTTAATCGTTTGGATCAAGAGAAAACAGTTGAGTTGTGTCTCTTAGGAAGGGTTCTGTGGTCATTGAAGAAGATGATCATTTCGATGAATTCTTTTTGGGGGCAGACTTGACTGTTTTGGGAGCGGTTTGGGTGGACGCCATTGTTGCAGGTAAAAAGCTTGAAGAACACAAAAAACTTGAGAGAGAAAGGTTGGAATGAGAGTTTTGAGAGTGTAACGGGTAAAAGGAATTTCGATGGGCTTTTATAGGTTCAGGAAATAGATGGGTCGGGTCGAAAAAGTAATGATGAAACCCGTATTAGGAAACAGATAACATTAAATGTGTTGCCATATTTGGGACTGAGTTTACATGTTATAACTAAAGTACTATTGATTCATTGAAAAGAATGGTAACCGTCGCCATATGACAAGATGTTTGCTTTATGCAGACGTGTGAAAAAGTTGTGAGTTTCAAGGACCAAAAGATAAACATCATTAAAAGTAACCGTTAAGAAACTTTTCATCAGAAAACATTTTGGACTTCATCATGTGTTGATTTCGAAATAATATGACTCCAGAATGTTTTGAAAAATAGTTTCTTATCATGAAGAGTCTGGAGAAAAATTTCAATGATCTCAGAACATGAAAAAGGTCTGAGATGGATTTCGGAATGAATCATTTGTGTTAAAGGATCCGGAATAAGTTTTGAAAAGTTCTGGAGTGAGCTTTTTGAAATGTTCCGTAGTGAGCTTTTGAAGTGTTCCGGAATGAACTTTTGAAATGTTCCGGAGTCAAAGACATCGATCTAGGACAAAGATTTAGAATTCAATACCGTTCCGGACTTGAATTCCGGGATGATCTTATGAAGTAAGTTTCGAGGTGAGATTTATACGAATGTCACTATATTCGTTATGAACTCCATATGATAAGACGAGCTATAGAACTTAAAACTACATGAAGTTATTAGAGAAAAAGACACGTAAATTCACCCTATCTATTCCGAGAGGCAATAGTTCCGAGAAAAAAAAAATTTAGCTCCGGAACTAATTTTCTTTCTGATGTTGCCATCAGAGAGTGCAAACCACTTGAAAGAACTGAGGATCAGGCATCATCATACTCATTTTGTTCAGAAAACCATTGAATTTGGTTTCGTCTAATGTCTTAGTAAAGACATCAGCAATTTCCTCATCAGATGGAACAAAAATAAGTTCGATGATACCATTTAAAACATGATCTTTAATGAAGTGGTACCGTATGTCGATGTGCTTCCTCATAGAGTGTTGAATTGGATATCCGAGATTGCAATGGCCCTTTGAGGATCACAATAGATTGGAATTTGTTGAAACCGGTAACCATAATCCAAGAGCTTATAATTCATCCAAAGAACTTAAGATGTGCAACTAGCAGCAGCAAGGTATTCCGCTTCGACTGTTGAAAGTGAAATGCAATTATGTTTCTTAGATGACGAGCTGACCAATCGACCACCTAAAAATTGACAGCCACCAGGTGTGCTTTTTTTGTCAAATTGAAGACCGCTGATGGGATTGAAAACCAAATTGTGATTTGATGAACAAGATGCGGAAAATAAGAACAAACACAAATAAAGAAGATATGTTGTCACACCCCCAAACCGGAACGGCGGAAACGTTCGGGGGCGGAGGACGTCATGCACAGTATTACAACAATTGTACAATAGTAATCAAAGCAATAACAACCATTTCATTGATAACATATAGTTTACATTGTAGTTGATTTACATAAGTTTAACTTCCAAAAGTAAACATCAAAACTAAGACTTGGCACTATGATGCTCCGTTTTCTCGAAACCTGTATGCATACTGGACTTACTAATTTCCTGAGAATACAAGTAGTTTGAAAGAGTATCAACATTAAAGCTGGTGAGTTCATAACCAATTTTGTTGTAAAAGAGATACGTCCTTTTGTTCTTTAGAAAAGTGGAATGTTGCCTTTGAGTCTTAAGACCAAAATATATCTGTGTTTCTCATATTTTTAAAGAACGTTTAAAAATTCGAAAGATTAGTAATCAAAATATGTTCCTGGTGCGATTTCTTGATGTATACATGTTAGTAAAGTTTTAGATCGAACGGATCTACTATGTATTTACTAAGACACTATTTTCGTAAATAAATCTCCATACTTAAAATAGCATATGTAGTTTTGTATGTGCATAAAACCCCTTTTTGTGTGGTTCTTAAGTCTCTAATGTTTCCAGAAAATCCTATATTTTCTGTAAAGTGTGTTATAGCCTTTATTGAACCAAGGCCGAAATATGTAAGTATAAATACCATACTTAGTTTACAAGTGTGTAGTTTTGCTATTAAAAAAACTAGTTTGAAGATGTCCTCACTTTGCCAGTGATGACACTTAACCTGGTAGATTCTGTGTTTTCCAAAAAGATAGCTTGTAGCCTTTAATGTATTAAGACTCCATTTTTGTAAGTAAATTCCCATACTTAAAATAGTATACCTAGTTTTAATACTATAAAAGCCATTTGTGTAAACCCGGTACTTTGTAATGTACCCTTTTTGTATAAACCCGGTACTTTGTATTCGTACCCCGTTTATATGAAAAACCCGGTACTTTGTAATGTACCCTTTTTGTATAAACCCGGTACTTTGTATTCGTACCCCGTTTATATGAAAAACCCGGTACTTTGTAATGTACCATTTTTGTATAAAGCCGGTACTTTGTATTCGTACCCCGTTTATATGAAAAACTCGGTACTTTGTAATGTACCCTTTTTGTATAAACCCGGTACTTTGTATTCGTACCCCGTTTATATGAAAAACCCGGTACTTTGTAATGTACCCTTTTTGTATAAACCCGGTACTTTGTATTCTTACCCTGTTTATATGAAAAACCCGGTACTTTGTAATGTACCTTTTTTGTATAAACCCGGTACTTTGTATTCGTACCCCGTTTATATGAAAACCTTTTGTAATGAATTTGAAATGTAAAAGAAACATAAACTATACCTATTATAGTTTATCATAATGTTTGTATTGTATATGCAACCTAACTATACCTATTATAGTTTATCATGTTTGTTTGTGGTATATAATAGACTTGACTATACTTATGATAATTTATTATAATTATTTGTAGTGGTAGTACTTCTTTGTATATGATTCATACCTTTAACCTAAGGTATATAATATGTACCATCAGCTACATGTATTCAAATAATTACTACACACCTTGCTGAGCAAGTTACAAGGTGTAAATAGGATTGTAAACTATTTATAGTTTTTAACTTTTCTGTTCCTGCTATTGGAATAATTTATAGAAAAATCATCATAGATCGAAATTTAGATCCGTAAACTTTGAGGGTCTAGAAAATATGTCTATTTTTTTCATAATTTTTATCATGATTTTTAGTAACCTTTAACTTGTGTAAAAAGGTTCAACTTCACAGACTGGTCCGAAGTGGTTTCTGAAATGATAGGATGTTTTGTAAAAATCGCTATAAATTATAGAAAAATCGTATGGAGATGTGAAAGTAGTCATTTTAAGGGTATAGACCTGAATTATTTGCATATTAAACAGTTTTGAAAGATATTAAGTTTAAGATGGTCAAAACAGTCCGTGAATAGAACTCAACTTTTCTGTTGAAAGATGATGTTTGAGTTTAGTTAAGTTTTTTGTGTTTTAACTTGTATCCCCCCCCCCCTGAAAACTAAAGAAAACCGGAAAATGTAGGGGTATGAACTCACCTTATGTGATTTGTTGAAGGATGGAAGGTTGAAGATGATGAGTTTTAAGTCAGGAACACTTGATGAACACACGAAGTTTTTGGATGATCCTATGAATGATTTCCTGTTAGTATGTGTGTAGATGATTCAAGAGTGTTATGAAAACATGTAATAGAACTTGAGTTAGAAGGAAATACTTACCAAAAAGTGAATAAATAACTCAAGAACACTTCAAAAGTGTGGCTGGAAGTTGAGACAAAAAGAGGCTCTCTTGATGGTTATGAAGTGTATAAGTGTTTGATGGAGAAGAAAATGATCAAGGAAATCCCCAGGCTTTTGTTTATATGAAGGATTGCTGGAGCAAGTGGCTAGGGTGAAGGGATGTTTACCTTGATGTTTGTGATGTGGATAAGGTTGGACCAATGAGAAAGTGACACATAAGTGCAAGTGGACACACTTGATCCACTTGTAACATAAAATATCCTAAGCCCTTTTCTTTAATGCAAAATAATGATTTATAATTAATAAATCCTTGGGTTGTGATTAAAATATGATTTTAGGGAGTTTAAAATACTAAAAATATGAATTTGGTGAAAAATCCACGTCAAAATCGTCAAACACGGGCTTAAGAAGCGAAAGTGGTCGAAAACCGGACAAAAGGGGCGAAGCTGCGAGGTTCGGTCCTTAGGAACCGAGAGGGAGGTTCGGTCCGAGGGTGAGGAGGAAGCGACATGGAGCTCGGGTCCGAAGGTGAGAAGGAGCGAAATGGACCGAAGGCTCGGTTCATTTCGGTTGTGAAGAGGTTTCGATCCGAGATTAAGTTCGGTCCTGAAGGGACCTTCGGTTCCATGTAGTTCGGTCCAAATAAGGAAGCTTCAGTCTTAGCAGGGTTCGGCTCTAAGAGGTTCGCCTCTAAGAGGGTTCGGTCCTTAAGAAGGGTTTCGGTCCTAAATGGTTGTTTTTCCAGTTAACTCTCCGCTTCCAGTGGCTTTTGGCTAAGTTAAGGGTCGGGATGACCCGGATGACTATAAAAAGTAGAGAGAGATTTTGAGAGAGATTTGGGAGAGATTTGACTGTAGTCTTTGTTAGTGTTTATCCTCGCTATGCAAGGTTCGTGAACTCATTTAGGCTTTGTTTATGATTATTTTAAGTCCCCAAAATGGTCCATAATCGTGTTTTGGTGCATTTAACTCCCTTCTTAGGGTTTTACATTGCTAAACACATAAAATCCCCGAGACACTTGAATTCTTGTCATGCAAATGCACATTTTAACAGAATAACTTTTAACATAGAAGTACTAGTTAAGTTTGACCAGTTTGACTTGTTGACTTTGACTTTGACTTTGACTCGTAATTGACAGTTGTCACATATGTCGAATGATCTCTCGATTTATTTATAACATGAGGAATAAATTACACTTTCAGCATAGATTAAAGAATCTAACACTACATAAGAAACCTCACAACGTGGCGGCTACATTTTGCCTCACTCTTAACCATAATAATGAATAATACATTCCTATTTATAGGGAAAAGACAAGTCTTGGGCTTTTAACCTACACTTCATCAAGGGGGCCCATTGCCATCATCCATGGAGTGCTTTGAAACCCTACAATCTGCCCCTCAAAGTATGGAATGGATGACAATGCTTTGACTTCCAAAACAAGCATCTAGCAAATAAAAAGATCTACAACGAGGAATATATGAAGCAATCCACGAATCTTGATTCTTCAATAGTCTTCAAACACGGGCTCTAGGATATATAAACCAAGAACTGAAGTAATGTCTTTAAACTTCATTTTCGAATGTAATCCCAAAAAAAAATCTTCATGAAAACCAAACCCGCCATGAAAAACCCATTTCAGAACAAAGAAACCAAATCACTTCTTGTCTTTGAAGAGCTCCCCCTCCAAGTCACAATGATCTTCAAATAAGCTAATGATATAAGCCATCAAAAAATATCATGTAGCGACCCAAACTTTAAGATTCGTAATGCCACTTGATCGAGAAAATACAAGAAGTCGGAGATATAACAAGTCCTTAGATGAGCTCGATGAAGAACTTCTATTGTAAAGGATACTTCTCTGTAAAAGCTTTAGCAGAACTCGATGAAGAACTTCTACTGTAAAAGCTACCTTCATAATTCTACCACAAGCTTTATCAAAAATCTTCAACTTTGAAAAGTCACAAATCCAATTTAGACTGGCCATATCAAATTCTCCCCCGATTTATAATAAAAAAATGTGATTATAAAGCCTTTAAATGGTCATGAGACTGATCTTGAATGGATAAATAATTATCGTGCTCCCCCGTGACAAAATGATATACACAATAAATTATAAAATCCGAAAAAGTCGTGAAAATTTGACATTATCACGAAAAACGACTTTCCGAACCGCCAAGACTTGATGGAATCTTTAATTTTTTCTGTTCACGAAAAAATATGTACGTTAAAAAATCCAAAGCTGTTCACCAGCCCTAAAAATTGTAAACCTTTTCGAAAAATGGGTTGAAATTGTCACTTGCTGAAATTCAGGGGCTGTGTGACACCTGTCAAATTTAGGTCAAAAATAAATTGATTAATAATCGTAATTGGGATGAACAAAGTGGTAGAGATTGAAACAAGGTTTCCAAAATTATAAAGAACACTGAAATCCGAGTTATAACGAAGAAGTTATGACCAATCGAAAATCCGCGACAAAACCGGCAAAACACTATTCAGTGTAAAAAGTGAATTTTCGATAAAAGGCTTTTTAGCCTTAACAATCTAAATGAAAGTTGTAGAATATGTTAAACCGAGAACGTTCATAAAAGGAACGTAAAAATCTGACTTCGTATGAGGAAGTTATGATTTTTCTAAGTTTCGGTTTAGCAGTAGACAACAAAATATTCAAAATATAAATCGATCGATATTTAGCCGACACAACTTAAACGAGAATCGAAGGTCTCGTCAAAAGTAGTACAACGGTAAAAAGACAGACGAAAACGGACGTCGGATGAAGAAATTATGAAATTTTAACAGATTTCTTGTCCCGGTCTGTTAAAAATAATAATATTAAAAATAAAATCAAAATTAGCCGACGAAGTCTAAACGAAAGTCGTAGAGTATAGTTTTACCTACGCGTGCATATAAAGAACACCAAAAACGGAGCTCGTATGCGAAAGTTATGAATTTCTCAAGTTTTTGGCACGAAAATCAAGAAATGTTGAAAACCGGGAATTTTCGCATGGACCCTCTTCGGCCACGTCACCCTCGCATGCGAGGCTTCCACGTGTCTACTACATGGCGTCTTCTGATTGGACCACAGTCTCACGTGGCGCCTTCTGATTCGACCAAAGTCGCAGTCCACTTACCTTCGGACACCCTCGCAGGAGACACCCCTCGGACACCCCTCGGACCCTCATGGCACCTCCCCATTTGACCGAAGTTCAGTCCACTCAGAAGCCAACACGACCGAGCCTCGGACCCGTGTCCCCTTCGCATGACAGACGCGTGCCTAGCTGACTCGCCTTCGCCTCGCCACCTGTCTGATGACACATCTCCTCGGTCGAACCCTCGCACCCCTATATAAAGGGTGCGAGACTTCTCGAATTTGAGAGGTTTTTCACCCCAAAATTCACCCTTTTTCACCCCAAAATTCACCCTTTTTCACCTTTTCACCCCCTAAACTTTCTCACGATCCCCCAAGGCCCCGGTATCGCATCTAAAACCCGAAGCAAGCCCCGAAGCCCCAGAATTCTCGAGAAGCTAACCTCTTCCCAGTCGAAGTGCTGCCCGCGTAAAGCCCGGTTTTTACTCAAAAACTTGCGGTTTCTTCGAAAAAGATCATCTATAGAAACGAAACGCTGCCCAAATCACCACTTATCAAAATGAGTTCATACCCCTAATTTACCTTTTTAATCGTTTTTAAATGCTTTTTAGGGGGGGAATACAAGTTGAACACAATATAAATTGTGTTAATAACTATATGTGATAATAATCACACAATGGCTTTCCTTATGTTTTTAAGGATTACCAAATACTTCCAAAATGACTTAAAGCCATGTTAAATCTTTAAAGTCATGTAAACTCCGTTAAAATTCTTTGAAAAAGGTTTTATAAACTATTTCAAAATATAATTACCAAAATCATGTTTATATATGTATAAATATATAAATAAGATTTGAAGGGCTTAGGACTAATGAATTATCTTATTTCCTTTTCCTTGTTTGGATGTGGAATTAAGGTGGTGTTATTTGTCCGAAGGTCGTTTCCTTCTTAATTATATATATATTATACATATATGAATATAAAAGGTTACTTCATTCGGTATCATTACCTTTGTATCATGCTGAGCAAAGGTGTTCATCCATGAGAAATCATGCTAATCAAATAGAACATATAAATTATAATAGGTATAATTTATGATTCAAAACTAAATATACAAGTATGATTCACGATTGTATACTTTCCAAGGAAATTACCAACAATTCATTTATCTATACCAAGATATGTATAATACTTTTAATATAAGGATAATATATTAAAGAAGTAATAATACATCATACTGGGTTTGCATTAACAAGGGTATGATACTTAGTACCAGGGTTAGCAATCACGGGGTAATAATACATCATAAATCTCGCTAAAACAATAAATTTGTGAGACTCTTCATGGTGTACTTATCTAAGTACGACCTTAAGTCCTGACTTATTAACCAAAATCTCATGTAGGGAGGGCGTGAATTTGTGTATAGATCAATATGGGACTGACAATCCCGCACCTTTACTGTTCGCTACAGTTTGGCCGGCAGGCCTAGGGTGTCAAATATCATATCGTTTCCGACGCCTGAAGAACGTCGCAGCAGGCACATCAGTCATATCAGTATGGTTATCAGAACTCACATGGATAAAACAACGAGTAAATTACTAAGTAATATACTTCTCTTAAAACAGTAAGAAATGATAATTACATCTTGACCAAATATACCTTCTGTTAGTTTTTACTTACAGGTAAAAGGTACGTATCATGAAATCAAGTATGGCAAATATACTTGTACTTCTGGTTTTGGAACATTTAAAACCACAAAGCAGTATTATGGATAATATAATATTTTCCAGGATTAATACTAACGTTTTTACTGTAGAACGGATATAACTAAGAATACTTTTACAAATGAAACGGTTTATGGGATTAAACCACTTTTACAAATGAAACGGTTTATGAAATTAAACTACTTTTACAAAGGAAACGGTTTATGGGATTAAACCACTTTTACAAAGGAAGCGGTTTATGGGATTAAACCACTTTTACAAATGAAAGGGTTTATGGGATTAAACCACTTTTACAAATGGGAACTTAGTCATTCACTTTCTGTAAACTAGTATAACATAAAGGACCTTTAGTGGTTAATTCTATAATTCCTTAGTTTTTACATCAGAGTTATACATAAGTAATATCTGATTGACAGTGAAATGTGTGACTTCCGCCTTACTTGTTGTTCCTTGTTTGGTTGTGGGCTTAGGGAAGATACACCCATTTAACTATCCATTAGATATTGGGTTATATATAATTAGTATAAACTAAGTAATTACAGAGGGAAACTATTGAGGTTATCAGTCTATCACCTCAGGAAATATAGGATTTTCTGGAGGAACCAGTGAACTTTTCCAAAGAACTTAGAGTATACTCAATAGAACTAAAATACTTATAAACTCACCATCTTAAATGCTGATCTACTGTTTCCAAATAACTTGTATTCTCAGGAATCCAGTAGACAGGTACACTCCCGAAGCTTTTGAGAAGACTATCTAGTACTGTATTGCGACTCTTGTCTTCTACTGTACCTACTTTGGTGTTTGAATATGTATTGGTTAAACACTTATGTAAAAGTTATACTTATTAATGCAATGGTTGTTTGTACTTTGATTACTATATTGCATGTGTTGTGATACTTACCTGAAGTCCTCCGCCCCCGAACGTTTCCGCCGTTCTGGTTTGGGGGTGTGACAGGCTGGATTGGTAATTCTGCATCGATATACCCCTTTATTTGTAACAAAATCTGGAAATGGTCCAAAACTGCCAAGTCATGAAAGGTATAGGGACCAAAAGAGTCAATTCGCAGAAGTTTCAGGGACTAATAATGTAACATGTTTATCTTCTTCCCCAATTCATTGACTGCATAAACGAACATGACTGGAGTCGTGAAATCATCATAGCGAACACCGATAACAAAGCAAAGGTGAAATCTGAGCTCAAGCAACCGAATCCTAAGTTTGTTCCAAGATCATCAATTTTCCACCTGAAGCAAACCCAACCGAAGGTTCGGTTCCTTTCGTTTCTATTTCCATTTCAAGCTTCATCAGGCGAAACTCCTTTCGCTTTCGTTCCTTCCTCCGTTCGCTCCAACCATTAACAAGCGAACCCAAGTTCGTTGTTCCAGGTTCGGTCCTAATTCATCAGCATTACCCCAAGGCGAATCCACTCACAGGTTCGCTTATTGTTCTCACTCTACATTCGCTTCAAGACCTTTCGTTCCAAGTGCAACACATGAACACAGATTCCTTCCGATCATCACGATGTGAATCTAATTTCATGACAAAAGTGAAACCTTATTCAAACCAAATCACAGGTTCGCTTTCTGTTCTCCCCTCTTCCGTTCCAAGTTTTAGCAAACGAACCTAAGATCGTTCTAGGCTCGTTCCGAGTCCGTTCGACCAAAGCGAACGTTAGAGCTAGCCCAGAAAGCAATTCCAAATCCTTTCGCTCCGAAACAATCTCACAGATGTTCTTTCGATCGTTCGCAGGTAAGGTGATTTTGACTTTCGTTTGATCGTTGTTCTTCCCAATTGATTTCAAATTCCAATTTCATTCGTTCCCAGTGAGTCTGTTCGCACCAATATGTTCACAATACCAAATTTTGCCTTTTTCTTGCTTGACTATACAAAACAGTTCGTCCTTAGATCATTACAGTCAAGATTCAATCTCGATTGCGAACTTTATCATCACACCTCATTCCTTCGTTCCGATTGTTCTAAGTATCGATTGAAAGACCCGTTTCATAATTGTTTAACAAAGCAACCTGTGAGTTAAATTAACCAGCCGAGCTCAGTACATCACAAACACCAAATCCCACTTCTTCACATCGATTTCAAGATCAAATGATTCTTCTAATAAAATTCAATACAATCATCATCAGTTCTTCACCATTGAAACGAGAATAAGCAGATAGACTTAATTTAAACAACGAATCAATTGATAAAATCAAGATTGATCTCGATAACGCTATTACTCACAAGGATCGATTCCAGAACAGATGAGCAAAAGATTTAACAATCATGGATAAGGTTGCTGTTCAAGAATACTAAGAACACGATAGAGAGGCCAAACAATCACCGATGAACAGAATAGGGAGACGTGAGTCGATGATTTACAATCGTCGACAAGCCTTAATCGCAGAGAGATCGTCAATTGTTGGATTTGAGAAATGTGAATTTGAGCATAGAACAAGACGATATCGGAAACCCAAATAAAATATCAGGGCCAAAGAAAAGAGACCTGGATTATCACCAAATACACGCTTTATGAACAGTGACGGACGAACTTTTGGGCCAAAACAAAAGTAAATACGATCGGATCGAAATGCTTAAAACAAAGGAATTAATTGATTTGGGATTAAGCAAATGATCTAACCCAGTATGAACAGAAAAACGAATCAGATAAAAGAAATACCAGATGAACAGTAACATAATTCTCCATGAACAGTTGATTGAAAAAAAATCTTGATTCCATACCGCCAAAACACCAATAATCTTCAATAACTTGTGCAGAAAATCATCAAATCAAGAACCGATACTTCAAAAATCAATAGATCTTCAAAGACCCGCTCTGATACCACTTGATGGGATTGAAACCCTAATTGTGATTTGATGAACAAGATGTGGAAAATAAGAACAAACACAAATAAAGAAGATGTGTCGAATGATCACTCGATTTATTGATAACATAAGGAATAAATTCCACTTTTAGCATAGACTAAAGAATCTAACACTACATAAGAAACCTCACAACGTGGCGGCTACATTTTGCCTCACTCTTAAACCTAATAATGAATAATACATTACTATTTATACGAAAAAGACAAGTCTTGGGCTTTTAACCTACACTTCATCAAGGGGGCCCATTGCTATCATCCATGGAGTGCTTCGAAACCCTACAACCGCCATAGTTTGAATCGGAATATGCTTGAAGGAGGAAACTCTCATTTGCTGGGTACCAGATTCTGAGATTTTTTGTACCTTTGAGGTATCAGAATATTTGCTTAACGGCCAATAGATGAGACATCTTTGGATTGACTTCAAATCTGGCACATAAACATGTTGAAAACATGATGTCCGGACGACTTGCTGTAAGGTAGAGTAGTGATCCAATCATTTCTCTATACTTCTTTTCATCAACTGCTACACCTGAAGGGTCTGAAAAGATATTATGTCCGAAACCCATAGGTACCTTAGCCGTAGCATAGGTGTCCATTGAATATTTGTTGACAAGTTCTGAGATGTACTTTTCTTGGTGAATAAAGATTCCTTTGTTGGTCTGTTTAACTTGGAGACCTAGGAAGAAGCTTAGTTCATGATTCATGCTCATTTGGAATCGACTAACCATTAACTTAGCAAAGTCAGCAACCATTAATGAATCGGTAGATCCAAAAATGATGTCGTCAACATAAATTTGGACAAGCATGAGATGTTTTCTATTTGACCTTCAGAACAGAGTAGGATCGAGAATACGTCTTTGAAAACATGAACGCATGAGAAAGTCAGTGAGGGTCTCGTACCAGTCGCGAGGAGCTTGCTTGAGGCCATACACAGCTTTCCGGAGTTTGTAGCAGTAGTTCGGATATGAGAGATGACAAAACTGGGAGGTTGTTGAAGATATAATTTAGTGTCAAGTTCAACATTTAGAAAAGCACTTTTGACGTCCATCTGGTGAACGTTAAATCCTTTGTGAGAAGCATAAGCAAGAAAAAATTATGATAGCTACAAGATGGGCAACAAGAGCAAAGGTCTCATCGTAGCAAGCCCTTCGATCTGTGTGAATCCTTTAGCCACCAATCTTGCTTTATTCCGAATAATGACTCCTGCATCATCTAGTATGTTCTGAAATATCCATCTAGTACCAACAATGGGATGATTCTGAGGAGGAGGGACGAGAGTCCATACTGTTGGGTTTTGAGCATTCTAACACTCCTGAGGTGTTCATGCAACCCTAGAAACCTTGGATTTATGTTTGACTTAAATACATGCAAAATAATTTTCCAAGGTTCATAACCTATCTAGCATGGCATGGGGTACTTTTAAACATAAAAGATACTAGAAGAGTTACATACCTTTAGTAGTGAGTTGATTCCTTAGGAGTTTGAGAGCCTAGCACCAATAATGTGAATGCCTCAAATGGAAATCACAAAACACCACAAACTTGGAAAACTTTATGAGAGAGTATAATAGCTTCTAGAAATCGGCCACTCTTATGCACACAAACATAGTGTCATTTCAAGCACCACAAGCCTCTTTATATAGTGTAGATGATGAGGGTTATGAACCATGTAAACCCTAATAACCCATGTCTTTTCCTTTTCCAAGGATCCATGGGTTAAAAGCTCCATGGATCATTCATGGACTCCCATGCAAGCTTAGCCCATTTCCTAATGAGTATCAGCCCACACTATATAAATATAATAGCCCAATATTTAATTAGTCACCTTTTGATCACTAAATTAATTCATAATTAATTTAAGATCAATACTAATTAAATAATATGATTTCATATTAATATATTATAACTTATAATATATTAATAAGTCATAAACATACTATTCTCATAATATTATCCATATAAATAGTTCGGGTGAAGTGAAACCCAAATGGACCATGCCGGATCGGGTCAAATATATACCAAATAAGTTATGGACTTAGACACCTTATCCTACAGTCTCCCACTTGGATAAGTCTGATAACTGTATTTGCCTATATAGCTTCAGGAACCAACCGACAATCGTAGCTCTCGAAAACTCTGTTGAACTATGAAGCGCCATTTTAGATAAGTGATCATATAATCCTCTGCTCTCATGATATCAGTCGGACAAATACATGGAACAATGTCTTACTTATTGTCCAGCAGTTTGTTTCCCGATTTCCGATTTGTTTGACAAAGAACTTAATCGAACACATCAATTTAGTTCTGACCGGGCCTGGTACATAGGTCAAAACAAAATCATCGAGGGGCCCAGATATCACTTCTAATCAAAGAAGGAACAGATAAACTTCGACTCATATGCTTGTTCTACTACTTTTTGAATTGCACACAAAGGCACGTTTTATAACATCAAGTTACTGATGCGTTTTCGTTCAATCAATGCACAACCAACTCATAGGCAACAACTCACATCTCTAGGTTTGAAGACTTATATGATATTACCGTCTCACAATCACTCGAGATAAATTCCATGAAGTGATACAAGTGAGCGTGGGTTTATTCCAATACTCATAACTTATGAGCACTCATGAATGTTGTAGCAACCATTGCTATGCCTAAAAACTTTTAGTCATCTACAAACCCAATTCATGACAGTCTTGATTCATACCTACTTCCGACATATGACCGACTGTGGAGAATTTTGTATAAATTTATTATTCTGGAACTCAAAACATGCAAAGCTGAAACAATAGTAAATAATTGACAATGATAGGAACACCTTACTCATAAATAAATCACAACTTTTATTCATCATCAAACGTTGATTACATTTTACAAGTTTCAGTAACAACTATCTAATCCATAAAACTAATATCGTCCCTCAGCCCGATGCGCCTCGCATGCTGCAAATGCCTAACCCTCGTCAGTCCTTTCGTAAGGGGGTCCGCAGGGTTCTCATCCGACGATACCCTCTTTGCCACGAGGAGTCCTTCTTCTATCTTGTGTCTTATGAAGTGATATTTTCTGTCAATGTGTCGGGATCTGCCATGATCTCTTGGTTCCTTGGCTAAGGAAACCGCACTATTGCTGTCACAGAAAATCTCCATAGGCTCCTTAATAGCTGGTACAACTCCAAGGTCTCCGATGAAGTTCTTCATCCATATCGCCTCCTTTTCCGCTTCACTCGCTGCTATGTACACTGATTCACAAGTCGAATCAGCTACCGTCTCCTGCTTGGAACTCTTCCAAGTAATTGCCCCTCCATTTAGGGTAAAGACCCAGCCAGAATCAGAGCGGAAGTTATCCATATCAGTCTGAAAGCTAGCATCACTATACCCTACTACTCTCAAGTCATCACTCCCACCAAGGGTAAGGATCCAATCCTTAGTCCTCCACATGTACTTGAGAATATTCTCTACCGCAGTCCAATGAGCCTTGCCAGGGTTCCCCTGATATCTGCTGACGATGCTCAAAGCGAAGGCCACATCAGGGCGGGTACAAGTCATAGCATACATGATTGAGCCAACCGCGAAAGCATAAGGTAATCGACTCATCTCCGCTATCTTAACCTCTGTACTCGGGCTCTGAGCCTTGGTTAGTTTGGCATTGCTTTGGATCGGTAATTCTCCTTTCTTTGAATTTTGCATGTTGAACCTTTTCAACACCTTATCCATGTAGGTACTCTGACTAAGTCCAATTAGTCTTTTACTCCTTTCTCTTAATATCCTTATCCCTAGGATATAGGCAGCTTCCCCAAGGTCCTTCATAGCAAAGCACTTCCCAAGCCAGGACTTAACCTCCTGCAAGGTTGGGATCTCATTTCCTATGAGTAGTATGTCATCTACATAGAGTACCAAAAAACTAACTATACTCCCACTAGCTCTGACATATACGCAGGACTCATCTTCACTTCTCGAGAAGCCAAACTCTTTGACCTTCTCATCGAAACAAAGATTCCAGCTTCGAGATGCTTGTTTCAATCGATAAATGGATTTCTCAAGGTTGCACACTCTATTAGGGTACTCTGCACTGACAAAACCCTCTGGCTGATTCATGTAAACATCCTCAGCCAACTTTCCGTTAAGGAAAGCGGTTTTGACATTCATTTGCCATATTTCATAATCATGAAATGCAGCAATGGATACCATAACCCTAATAGACTTAATCTTTGCTACTGGTGAAAAAGTTTCATCATAATCAATACCCTGAGTCTGAGTAAAACCCTTCGCGACCAGTCGCGCTTTATAAGTGTGCACCTGCCCATCCATGTCGGTCTTATTCTTGAACATCCATTTGCACCTAACTGTCTTACGGCCTGGTACATTGTCAACCAAGTTCCAAACTTGATTGTCATACATTGACTGTATCTCGCTGTCCATAGCCCACTTCCATTTAACAAAATCCGGGCCTGCCATTGCTTCCTTTACACTGTTAGGTTCATCCAGATTTACCAGTGTACTATCACTGATAAATGTATCACCCTCGGTAGTAATATGAAATCGATAATAAAACTCAGGTGTGTTCCTAACCCTTGTGGAACGCCTCGGAGGTACAGACTCGTCAGGCAGATCAGCAGGAGTTTCCTCCTCAGGTTGATTGCTAGTGTCTGAGGTTCCTTCACCAACTGACTCTTGAATTTCTTCAAGGTCAATTTGCCTCCCACTGTCTCCTTGGCTTATAAATTCTCTCTCTCGAAATACCCCTCTCCTCGCCACAAAGACCACATTCTCACTGGGTCTGTAGAAGAGGTAACCAAAGGATTTATGCGGATAGCCGATGAAAATACACCTTTCACTTCGAGGTTCGAGCTTATCATGAGTCTCGCGCCTCACCAAGGCCTCGCAACCCCAATTCTTGACGTGGTCCAAATTGGGAACTTTCCCAGTCCACATCTCATGAGGTGTTTTGGCAACCTTCTTTGTGGGGACTAGATTAAGGATGTGGGCGGCAGTCTCTAAGGCATACCCCCAAAAAGAGATTGGTAGCGAAGCTCGACTCATCATAGAGCAAACCATGTCCAACAAAGTTCGATTACGCCTCTCAGCCACACCATTCAGCTGTGGTGTCCTGGGAGGTGTCAATTGTGAGACAATCCCACACTCCTTAAGATAGTTGAGGAACTCAGTGCTAAGATACTCACCACCTCGATCGGATCGAAACATCTTAATGCTCCTGCCCAATTGATTTTCTACTTCCTGTTTAAACTCTTTAAACCTTTCAAAAGTCTCTGGGTTATGTTTGATTAAGTAGACATAACCATATCTACTAAAATCATCAATAAAAGTCACATAATAGTGATTAGCATCCCTTGTGGCGGTTTTGAATGGTCCACGTACATCGGTATGTATAGTTTCCAATAAACCCTCACCCCTCGCACAAGTACCAGTGAAGGGTGATTTTGTCATTTTTCCAAGTAGACAAGATTCACAACTATCATCCGACTTAAGGTCGAACGACTCCAAGACTCCATCTTTTTGGAGCTGGCCTATACGTTTCTTGCTTACATGTCGAAGACGACAATGCCACAAAGATGTTGTATCCATGCTTGTAGAAGAATCAATACACAACACATTATTTCCTAAATTATCTACAACCGACACAGCTTCATACACACCATCACAAGGTAATGCTTTAAAATAAAGAACATTATTAAAGAAAGCATTTATTTCACCACATTCATTATCAAAAGAAAAGGTAAACCCTTGTTTGTACAAAGCATGAAAGGAAATAATATTTCTCGCCATTTCTGACAAGTACACACATTTATTCAAATCTAACTTTAACCCACTATTTAGCAACAAAGTATAAACTCCAATCTTGGAAACAGGTGAAGCCTTCCTATTCCCCATGATCAGGTTTATCTTCCTGTGCTCCACATCCTCACTTCTTCTTAGGCCCTGCAAATCAGAACATATGTGAATACCACATCCTGTATCAAGCACCCAAGAGTTAGAATATGGTGAGTTATTAGAAAATATAGTGTAAATACCTGCATGGGATGGTTTCACTTTCCCATCCTTGACATCCTGCAAGTACTTAGGGCAGTTTCGCTTCCAGTGCCCCTTATTCTGACAGTAGAAGTAATCAGCATCCTTAGGGATGGCAGAAGGAGTGATAGAACCACTTTTGGTTCCAGATGAGGAGCCTTCAAGAGACTTTCCCTTGGTACCCTTCGAAGGGTGCTTCCTCTTCTTCCCTTTGCCTTGCCCGATAGCCAAAACAGGGGTTGCTGTAGGAGTAGGAGTAGCAACCGACTTACTTTTAAGACCACTTTCGACGGTCTTCAGAAGTCCTTGAAGCTTACTGAGTGTGACTTCCTCCTTGTTCATGTGGTATGTAATACAAAATTGATCATAACACGAGGGTAAGGAGTGAAAAATGATATCAATTGCCAACTCCTCTGGGAAGTTCACATTCAGTTTTAGTAAACGGTCCACATACCTTTGAATTTTCTGCATGTGGCCCGTGATTCGTTTGCTATCCTTCATATGGGTTGTTATCATGGAGGAGATTATTTCATACCGCTCTTGACGAGCACTCTGATGGTACCTTTCCATCAGATCCTGATGCATCTCAAAAGGGTAATAGTCCTCATAGGAATTTTGGAGTTCGGTTGTCATCGTGGCCATCATGATGCATGGCACTTTGGTGGCATCTCTGTCATGTGTCCTGTATTTAGCGATCTCCTCAGGAGTAGCAGTGGTCTCATCGAGTTCCTTAAGCTCCTTATCGAGGACATATTCCTTGTCCTCGTAAAGAGTAACGATCCTGATGTTTCGGATCCAATCCATGAAGTTGGAACCATCAAAGATGACTCTCCCACAAAGGTTCATGAGAGAGAAGGAGCCAGTAGGGTTAGAGCCCGAAGCATTGTTGTTGGAAGACATTTGAAAAGAAGAAAACAAGTTTAGATTAGATATATAGAGTCCTTAATAAGACACCCAAATGTAATATAAAGGCTAGGACCCAACACAATATATTATAACTTAGAAGAGGGATGCCGTAATTTAAGCTATAACATATTTTAAGGTAGGTGAATGACGATTCACCAATTTCCACCATGAAAAAACGAAATGAATAATTAGGTTTAATTGGTTTTCAATTTCCTATATTCTTTTGAGACTCATTGAACTTTTCAATGGCATGTTTCAATCTCGATTATGCCCTTCGGGTTTTGTGACTGGGATGTCGAGGATCAGAAAACAAGGTGTGAATAACCATGCAAATTCACTTGGTACCCTTAATATTATCACCTAATCAATGTGTCGGTTAACCACACGCGCTCCACCGATCTATGATAAACATTAAGTCACCCTTCGTGATCCTTACTAGTCCAAGTTAGTGTGCCGGTTAACCACTCACGCTCCACCAACGACTTGGTAAGGTACAAAGTGTGAATTTCATGGGTTAGCACCATTTTCACATTTTCCTAAAGTAACTAAGATTGGGAATTTATAAAAACATTTAGTTACTTTATAATAATCATTATACTTTTAATGAGAATTTAAAGTCATTGTCCTACCCGTTCGGCTAACGACCCTCCACCGATCAAGGAAGCGGTGGGTGAGAATGGACACCCATTAAGCTGCCATTTTATAGGCAACAACCTTATACCCCCCTTATAGACCGACTTTGTGAATGAGGCCTACTAACGGTAAAACGACTTAATCTTATACATATATATAATTATTAACCATTAATGTTATAAATAGTATAAGGGTTGAATTTTAACTTTCAAAACTCTAAGGGTTGGAATTAAAGAATATTAAAGTGTGTGCAACTTTACAAATTCCAAAACTTGAGGACAAGTTTTGAAACTATTCAAAACTTTTCATTTCATAACTTATGAATTAAAGGTTCATAAAAATGAAGACTCTTCATTTTCATGTAACTTATGTGTTTTAAATGTGCATAAAAGAAAGTGACCTTTGGAAATCCATAACTTGAGGACAAATTATGGACTTCATTAAAACACATAATTGATCAAGAATTAATTAATAAACAATTTAGCAAATAATTCCTATGATCTAACAATAATTCATAAGAACATGAATATCATATCAAAATTTCAAGAACATATGAACACATATAAACATGGAATTTTGATATTGGCCATTGTAAATGGATTAGCACAAACATTACACCATTTAAAACAAGTTTTAAAACACTAAAACAGTTTAGGGTAATGTTTCTAGTTCATTCTAGTAGCAAAAGTCGAAAATATGCACTCTGCCTAGCCAACTTGTCGAGTGCATGAACTGACTCGCCGAGTTGGTTGAAGTTTCGCTGGGACTCGTCGAGTCACTCCATGGACTCGACGAGTCCCCTGCAGACAGCAAATACTTCGACTTTTCCAGCTATTTTGCATCAAGTATCAACAAACAAGCCTAGTCTCTGATACCACTGTTGGGTTTAGAGCATTCTAACACTCCTGAGGTGTTCATGCAACCCTAGAAACCTTGGATCTATGTTTGATTTAAATACATGCAAAATAATTTTCCAAGGTTCATAACCTATCTAGCATGGCATGGGGTACTTTTAAACATAAAAGATACTAGAAGAGTTACATACCTTTAGTAGTGAGTTGATTCCTTAAGAGTTTGAGAGCCTAGCACCAATAATGTGAATGCCTCAAATGGAAATCACAAAACACCACAAACTTGGAAAACTTTATGAGAGAGTATAATAGCTTCTAGAAATCGGCCACTCTTATACACACACACATAGTGTCATTTCAAGCACCACAAGCCTCTTTATATAGTGTAGATGATTAGGGTTATGAACCATGTAAACCCTAATAACCCATGTCTTTTCCTTTTCCAAGGATCCATGGGTTAAAAGCTCCTTGGATCATCCATGGACTCCTATGCAAGCTTAGCCCATTTCCTAATGACTATTAGCCCACACTATATAAATATAATAGCCCAATATTTAATTAGTCACCTTTTGATCACTAAATTAATTCATAATTAATTTAAGATCAATACTAATTAAATTATATGATTTCATATTAATATATTATAACTTATAATATATTAATAAGTAATAAACATACTATTCTCATAATATTATCCATATAAATAGTTCGGGTGAAGTGCAACCCAAATGGACCATGCCGGGTCGGGTCAAGTATATACCAAATAAGTTATGGACTTAGACACCTTATCCAACACATACTTCATTTCTATCTAATTCTGCCAATTCGTCCTGCGTGGCTGTAATCCAACCAGCATGTTCTAGTGCTTTTTTGATGGATTTGGGTTCAACGATTGAGATAAATGCCGAGAAATGAAATTCATTTTGAACACTTGTGGCAGAACGATTTTTTACACCAGCATTTGGATTTCCAATAACTTGGTTCGGAGGATGATCCTTAGTCCAACCATGCAGTCTTGGAAGCTCTTGTGCAGCAGATGATCCTATATCAACAATGGAGTTGTGTTGCTCCCCCAGAATAGTTTGAACATGTGTATGATGCTCCCCCTGAACTTCTGAACTGGATAGGTTGACATCATCATCAGGTGGGAAATCGAAGAAATTTGCATCATCATCATTGTTGATAGGATTAGAGTCAAATTCAACAGCTGCATCTTGGAATCCATCCATATTTGATTCAAGGGAAGGTTGACCAGTCTCCCCCTCAACCTGAGAAGGTTGAAACGGTTCAGAATCAAATGGAGGAAAATCGGGTGTCGTACCAGAAACATTTCGGGAGACCGGAACTTCAGTTGATGAGGTTTGTCTTGTTCGAGATTCCGAATCAAGAGCTATTTCTGAGGGTCTGAACAAGGTTTCAAAGTCAACTTCATAGATTGTTTGCGGGTTCGGACATCCTGACGCTGGAGAATCAGAGTCCATGATGTGAGTTGTAACATGGGTTGGGCCAGAATTCCGAATGAAATTGCCATCAAAGGTAATGTGAAAGCTTTCTTCTAGAACACGAGTTCACCGATTAAGAACTCGATAAGCCTTTGATTTAGTGGAGTATCAAAGAAAGATGGTTTCATCAGCTTTGGGTTGGAACTTGCTAAGCTGATCACGGTTATTCTTGATGAAGCATCTACATCCAAAAACATGAAGAAAAGAGATACTTGGCTTCCTATCGTTCATCATACGGTGTCTTATTGAGGCGTCGATTGATGATACTCCTATTCTAAGTAAAGCATGCAATAGAAACAGCTTCAGCCCAAAGATAGAGTGGAAGATTTGCAATGTTAAGCATGGATCGAGCAGCTTCCACAAGTGTTCTGTTACGACGTTAGGCTACACTGTTTTGTTGTAGAGTGTATGGAGCAAAAAATTTGTGGTCAATAAACTTCTTGGTGAGGAAGTTCTAAATTGTGGAATTTGTGAATTCCGAACCATTGTCACTTCGGATTCGCCTTACTGGGACTTTGATGAGAACTTCAATTCCTTTGATAAACTTGATGAGTTCGGAGGTTGTTTCTGACTTGAGCCTTAGGAAGAAGATCCATGTGAACCTAGTAAAGTCATCCACAATCACAAGAATGTATTTTTTGTGATGTAAACTCTCTACTGTTGAGGGTCCACACAGATCAATGTGTAGAAGTTCTAACGACTCCGAGATTAATTTTTCAATGATGATGGGATGACCCTTATTTTATTGCTTTCCACACTCACATGCAGCACATAAATGATCATTTTTGAACTTGTGGAGTGGCAAACCTCTGACCATCTCACCGGAAACAAGATCACTCATATATCTAAAGTTGAGATGAGTAAACCTCCTATGCCATAACCAACTGACGTCGGGAACAGCTTTTGAGAGTAAGTAGAGCTGGGGATTTCCGATGATCATGTTTATGTCAAGAGGATACATGTTCTTGTTGCGATTTGAATTGATTAAACATTCCTTCCGGTCTTCGGACATGACATAGATGTGTTTCTTGCAGAATTCAACTCGTCGATTCGCATCAATAAGTTGATCCACACTTATCAAATTATGTTTCAAATCAGCTATGTATGCCACGTTTGAAATGGAGAAGTTTCCATTTGTAAGGATGCCATAACCTCATATTTGAGAGTTGGAGTTGTTACCATACGTCATATAGCCAACATTTGGTGAAAGTTTGAGATCTTGTAGAAAGTCCTTATGCCCGTCATGTGCATGGAGCAAGCACTCTCAATATACCATATTGTTTCTTGCTCCAAAGCACAGAGTGCCTACAAAATTAGTGAGTTGTGGAGTTTTTAGGCTCCGAGTTAGGTTTTGGGACAAAGGCACGACTCTTAGGCTTCGGTTGTGACTTTTGAGCAATAGGTGTTTTGGAGGGTTTGTTCCGAGATTCCTTAGGAAACCAACAGAAGGCCATGGTTCTTTCATCTATCCAATAATCATACTCAATGACACGAGAATTCAGAACAACTTTTCTTCGACACTCAACTTTCTGGGCAGTGGGAACCACTGTGTCTCTCGGAGTTGCAGTTTCATCATTGTGATTTTTAACTTTCCATACAAGATTTTGTTTTGAAGATTTTTGAGAGAGAGTTTTCTTAGCAACTTGTTTTTTGGTTGATGGTACATTTGGTTTTGAAAACTGTTGAGGGTTGAAAATTATACCATCAGATTTGGCTATGAAAATAGATGAAACAGTCGGATGAGAGTTGGTTCGGACAGATTTAGTGCTTACAATGGGCTTTTCCTGGGTAGGACTGGCCACTTTCTTATGTTCTACCGGACTGGGAGGATTAGATGGCCTTTTAAGAATCTTATTGGGTGCGAAGGAGTTGTGACTCTTTGTTGGTGGGTTGACAGTCCGAGATACACTCTTTTTGGAGTTCTCAAGGAATTTAGAATTTTGTCTCGATTGAACTTCCTTTTTGTGAGCATTCAGGGCTTCTTCCTTAGGATCAATAATATCTTTCCTATTCAACATGGGTTTCCTTTTGGATCGAAGTGAAGATTTAGAGGTTTGTCCTACAGAAGGATTGTTGAACACTGGCTTAATTGGAACAAGATTTGATTTGGAAATCACTTGGGGTTCAGAATCACATGAAATTGAATCATCAACATCACTATCTAAAGATGCCCAGACACACTTAGAGAATTCAGGTCTAGTTGTCTCCAGAAAAAATACTTCAACAACACAGTTGTTAGGAGGATTGTGGTTCTAATTTTGAACGACAGGGTTTGAATTACTAGAGTGGGATTCCGAGGTCCGATTCAGGTCCAGGTTTTTCAGAGGAAGAATATGCGTGGAATCGGGACACTTGACAACTATAGGCTGAAACTCAGGAATTAATGATGCAAATTGGTCAGACGTCTCAGGAAGGACTGACAAAGGTGATACAGGGGTGTCCAAATGTTTGATGTTCGGAACGTCGCCCATGAAAGTTAGGTTTTGTAACTCCTTCAAGGGACGAGTAATAGGTTTCGGAAACTCACTTCCAAGACCAGGAGCTTTTGACCAAGGATGATGAAAATTGTGATTCATTTGCTTCAACAATGTCTATGGAATTATGCAAAGCATCTATTTTAGCATTGAGACATTTGTTGTCAGAAATTAAAACATTTCTTTCAGAATAAGTGATTTCATATTTGTTTTTAAGAATGATACATTCATCTTGTGACATTACAACCTCTCGTTCTAAAGACCCTATTTTAAACTCTTATCCTCAAACGTAATCTAAGATGACTTAATTCACTTTCCTTCTTCTCATTGGCTTCTAGGGCTGACTCATAGGCTTTATAAATGATGTTCATATCTGATTGGATTTGGGTTAGATATGGTTCACAAAGAGATAAGTCAAAATTATTATTAGTAATCATAGATTTTACCTGTTGAACGATGCTTCTACCGGGTGGATCGTTGGTAGCCATGTAGCAGTGATTTGGTTCTGCATCTTCATAGTCATTTTCAGATCCAGACGACCAGTAGCCTTCATCACATTCAATTGTATGTATATCCATAAAGCACATGTTCCTTCCAGTGTTCACATCATCATCATCTCCAGAAGACCAATATCCTTCCACATCCCTTGATACAGTTGTAACAAAAGCCTTTTTCATGTTCTGCCATTTCTTGAGCCCGACGTGCATAGTAAGAAGAATCCTTAATCTTGGGGTTTTTGTGGAGCTTCAGCTAAGCAGTCTTTAGCAAAGTGATTTGCATGACCATATTTGTGACATGCGACTCTAGGTTTGTCAGACTTTGGACTTGGTGAGCTTTCCGAAGTATGATTTGGTGTAGGAAGGTTAAGTTTGTAAGCAGGTGTGTTTTCTGAAGGTTTTTTTGAATGGTTGAGGGTTATCTTGGCGAGGAGCCTGGAAATGGTTATTTTGGTGAGGAGCCTGGAAACGATTGTTATATGGCTTCTTGAAAGGACGATTGTAATTCATGGAAAGCAGCGTAAATTCTTGTTGGAAACAGAGTTCGGTGTCCATTTCTTCAGGGTTAAGGTCACCCATTCATTAATAGTTAGTGTTTGTGGGAGCAGGAATGGTTGGAGGTGAGGGTTGAACAGGGGGGATATACGGAACAGCAGCCGTGAAGGGGTCCGAAATGGCCAGGTTTGGAGTTTGTGGATCATAGGAACTAACTAGAGCTAGAGGACCTCCAGTGAGTTCACGTAGGGTTTGTGCAACATTTGATTTAGGACCTTGAAGCTCATTGAAAAGTTGATAGAGCTTTAGATTTTTCAAGGATCCATTACCCTGAACACATGATTTCACATTTCCCCATCCCTTTCTGAGGCTGTTAATGAACTTGAGGTTTTACTCAAGTGGGGTTCGGACTATCCCATGAGCTGCCATGTTGTTGACGACGATTCAGTATCTGTTTGAGGCCGAGGCAACAGATTCAGCAGGTGTTGTAGTGAAAGTGTCGAACTCATTGAGAACTGAGGTTAGATGCTTATCCTCCATGTTCTCTGACCCTTCGAACAAATCTTGAAGTGTGTCCCAAATCTCTTTTGCGGATTTTCACAGTTTGATGTGCTCAAAGAGAGAATGTGGAACACCAAACACCATTTCAGAAAAGGAAACTTGATCTGCATGCAACTTTTCAAGATCATCGGCGAGTGAGAGAATTGACGTTGTTGATCCTGTCCCAAGAGAGTTGCAGCAACATCTCTAACAATTGTTCGAACTGGAACATGGGGACCTTCTTTAACGGATATCCAGATAGATTCACCTTTTTATTTTCCAAGTAAAAATATTTCCATTCTGACTTTCCAGTGATCATACTCTTCAACAACTAGCAGTGGGGCACGTGTAGGGCAACCCACACTAATTGCTATTTGCATTGAGTACAATTGTTGAGAATTAGAAGCGGCCATTGAAGTTAAGATATCTTGAGAAAAAGTGGTATATAGAAGAACTTTTATCCTGAACACAAAAATTTTCGAAATACCAAGGTAATCTCGAGTCAACTATAATCTGTTCTTATGGATTCAAAGGACAACTACTTAAGATCTAATACCAATTGTGAGAACAAGGATCTGATTGCGCATCGACAAGGCTCAAAAACTCAAACCTTGAGTTAATGCTTAAGATCAATGTCTGCTTCTGAAGACTGAAGATAATAATCAACAAAGTACTTCAAGTATTAAATATGGAGTAATGAGAATGATCAAGGTAAAGACAATAAATGAATAAGTAGAATGTTTGAAAGAGTTTGATTTGAGAGAAATATGCAAGTGAAGTAAATTCAAATATATCTATCTTTGGTGGAACAATTTGTCCTTTATTCTTGTCATTAAACACTCCTTATATAGGAGAAAGGAGTACATCGTACAAACTCAAACACATACATAGGACCAGTAACATCATGTTTATTAAATAAATAAATAGATAAAATTTAAAAGAGTAGTAGCCCTAAAGCCGGAATAATTTAGCAAGGCGTTGGTCTTCGGGAGTTAAAAAGTCATAATTGGAAGTTTGGGGGTTAAAATGTAACTTCCAGATTAATTTGTAAAGATTTTGGAAAAATTGGGTGAAAGATGGGCCATAACTGGGCCTTGATGATTATGAGATGTATGACTATTGGATTGCCAAGTGTTTGGACCAGAATTAATGGTTGGGCCTTAAGGTAAGACCATGTAGGGGTTTGGGCCTAATTTCGAAAATTGGGCCATATGTTGGGTTTTGGTTCATTATTAGACTTTTGGGCCTTTGGATTGGGCCTTGGGCTTGAATCAAGCGAAGTTAGGGGTAAAGTAGTATTTTACCCCAAGAATGGACTTATGTATATGTGTTGGGACCCAATTATTAATTGGGTGTTATTTTGATGTTGAAAGATTCGGGAATCTATCATCCAGCAGTTAGGGTTTTGTTCGCGGGGCTTCAGCAGTGTGAGGTGAGTTTTCCTTCAGTAGGAATGGGTCTAAGGCACCAAGGCCGGCCCGTATATGCGATATGTTAGTAGTCGAGTATGGGTGGGGCTCGTATCTCATTATTATCAGCGTATAGATATCAGTCAGTTTGTTGGATTGCTATACTTGTTGTTTGTGTGATACTTGTATGTGTTTGTTTATTTATGTGAGTGTGGGCGGGGCCCGTATCTCATTATTATTCGAGTGTGGGCGGGGCCCGAATCTCATAGTTGCATAGTGTGGGCGGGGCCCGAATCTCATAGTATTATTTGAGTATAGATATGTGACTACTTCATAGTAGTAGATATACTTGTCTTCTGTGTGATACTTATTTGCATGTTAGTATTAGAGTGTGGGCGGGGCCCGAATCTCTTATACAGCGTAGTATGGGCGGGGCCTGATCTCCTAGTGTAACATCCTTATTTATCGATATAAGTTTAAAGCTTCTAGATTCATGTTTCGAGGGCGACTCGACGAGTTGGAAGGCCTAACTCGTCGAGTAGAGACCAAATCACCTGTGTGGGTTTTAGATCCTACTCGACGAGTTGGAAGACCCAACTCGACGAGTAGGAGCTGGAGAGGGAAAACCCTAATTTTAGGGTTTACACCCTATTTAAAGGTCCTTAACTTTCCTCCTCAGCCTCCGTTGTCACCTTTACGTCTAGAGAAACCCTAATAGCTAGCTATCCTCCATTCTTGAGTGTCTGAGACCAAAAGAGAGTGTATTGGAGCATTTCTTGAGGAGTTAAGAGCTTGGAACAAGTAAGAGCTTGTAGATTCATCCTTTCCAGTGTTGTGGTAGCAAGATTGAGGTATGAAGTTACCACCTTTACATTGCATTCCATAGATCTCCCTTTTTGAAAAAGAAATGGTCATTTCTAGGCAAGACGGGGTCACATCCGGGTTTGAGCTTGTCACAAGGGCATAGTTTCAGATCTTGACTTCCCAAGGCCTTATGGACATAAAGCCTCAAGCTTTATTAAGCTTTAGCCCTCCTTCATGTCCAAAACCTTCTCTTAATGTTAGTTATGAGTGTTTTAGCTCCATAGAACCTTGCATGCATATAAAGTCAGCTACTTTACGTGAAAACAACGCCCTAGGAGCTTAGATCTACTGTTTGGAGCTTTGGAGCAGCTTAACATTATCTGATTCAGTGATGGACTGAAGGGATTTCATGAGTTGCATGGTCAACTCGACGACTCGGTTGAAGAATTACCCATATTGGCTTTGCATGGACTCGGCGAGTCAGTAAGAAGACTCGACGAGTCAGTTAGGGTTCTTCCCGACATTTGGACACGCATGGACTCGACGAGTTGGTTGGAAACTCGGCGAGTCAATTAGGGTTTTTATGGTTTTCTGAGTTTAGGAAGAACTCAACGAGTCAGTAGTTGGACTCGACGAGTTGGGTCAACATGGACTGTTGACCTTGACCTTTAACTTAGACTTTGACCATGGTTGACCATGTTTGACTTGTGAGGGTATTTGGTAAATTGGGTATTTATGGAAATGGATCAATGCTGGTTATAGGTGTTGGTGTTTGGGTGTGTATTTCGGGAGCTTGATTTCGTGGTTCAGTTCGGCATTGCAGGGTGAGTTATCCTCATTATACCCAAGGGTCTAAGGCACCAAGGTTGGCCCTTTGAATTGTTATTCAGATTTGTTGCTATTATGATAGGTTAGATCGATATCCTTGTAGATAGGATGGTTATGCTTAGTGACATGTAGTTGGTCTGACTGTCTATATGTTGGTAGGAGATTACCTGTTATATGTGCACATGATTGATTGGTAGTAGAGGGTATCCCATCCCGAGGATGATAGGACCCTAGTATGTTGTCTCTATAAACTGTTATATGATTATTTAATATAGGTGCACATGTTCACTTGGTTATGGGCATTCCAACCCGATGGTTGTGGGCTGAGAGCATTCCATCCTAAGGATGATTGGGCTCGTAGTGTATTGGCATTCCAACCCGATGGTTGTGGGCCGAGAGTATTCCATCTCGAGGATCACTGGAATGATAGTATGTGGGCATTCCAACCCGATGGTTGAGGGCCTGGGGGTATTCTAACCCGATGGTTGATTGGACCAATAGTATATTAGCATTCCAACCCGATGGTTGAGGGCCTGGGGGTATTCCAACCCAATGGTTGATTGGACCCATAGTATATTGGCATTCCAACCCGATAGTTGAGGGCCTGGGGGTATTCCAACCTGATGGTTGATTGGACCCATAGTATGTTGACATTCCAACCCGGTGGTTGAGGGCCTGGGATATTCCAACCCGATGGTTCATTGGACCCATAGTATGGTGTTTGTTATTGTATGTGTATTGTTGTGTATATGGGTATTTCGGGGGTAACTCACTAAGACTTCGGGCTTACATTTATCGATTATTGTTTCAGGTACAGCGGATGAACGCTTGGAAGGAGAAGGCGTGACCGTACACTTCCTCGATCTATGATTATGATTTCTGGGAACTCTGATGTTTAAACTATTTTGAGAACAAATTGTAATAACTGAATGGTTTTAAATGCTTTAAGAAGTTCAAATTTGGCATGATTTTTATTGGTGTTACAAGTTGGTATCAGAGCCTTGGTTTGAGTGAATTGGAGGAAACACTCGCGTGTCTCCAGTCTCAAAGTGAGGACAATATTTTAAAATGATTTTCATAAAATGTACGATCAGCCGGAGCTCGGGGTTACACCCCAAAATACCTTACGGATTATTTGATTTATGTAATATGTTAGAACAGCATGCTAGTACTAGGATAGGGATCTTCAGGAATTGCATGATAGAATTGCTTGATTATATCATGCCTGATAGCCTAGGATTTTCCTTATATGAAGTTGACATCATTACTGTAGTTGCTTATTGTATGCATCATGGCCGTACATAATTAAGATCTTATAGTTTGAGAATGTTTGGTTTGGCCTTATTTCCTGTTCTTGTCTGATTAAGGGCTTAGGGTAGGATCAGGTATTCGAAAGTCTATAAGATCCAGCATTATGTATGGCTATCATACACGAGTGCTGCAGGGTTGGTGGAAGTTTCATGGATGGGTAGGTTGTTTGGGATGAGTCCGCCGGTTATGAGATATTTAGCCTTCCTCTAGGAGTGAGGATTGAGCGCATGCCATGCTTATGTATAGTTTTAGGGCATTGTGATGATACTTGGGACAAATATGGGTAGGTGTGGAAGGTAGTATGGGCCCGTACTACTGAAAGCACAGGACCCATACGCGTAGCAAGGAAGTCACAAACCCTAGGGTTTTGGTTCGGAGTTGGTTCCCGAATTACTAGGTGGAATATCTAATATCTTTTCGGTATGTTTTTAGCATGGTGGTTGCATGACGATTCGTGACTGGATTCGGGTCAGGATCAGGAGAAGGCGGACAGAAGGCGCCAACAGCGCCCGAGACTATTGGCCAGATGAGGCCAGATGAGATGGATGACAGGATCTGGGAGATCCTGCATGATGAGGTTGATGCTATGTTCCGGGCTCAGTTACCGGAGATGTTTGGGTCTATCAAGACCGCTATGGTGGAGTATTTCGATGATCGCTATGCAGCCCTCACAGAGGCGGTTGCCGCAACAGCCACAGCAGCTGCATCGGTGGCAGGGTTGGGAGCCGGACGGGATTTTCAGTATCGGGACTTCGACAACACGAAACCCCCTACTGTTGATGGGACTCAGGACCCCATCAAATCCATGAGGTGGCTGTCTGATGTGTAGGGGTGTTTCTTCACATGTGCACGCCCTGCTGACCAGAAGGTCAGGTGTGGTCTGAACCTGCTGAGGTCCGGAGCAAAGGACTGGTGGAGATTGATGACTGGCTCATATTCGGATGAGCTGCGAGCTGCGGTTACTTGGGATTGATTTTGGTATATGTTCCGTACCCGCTACGTCCCGCGGGTTGAGCGGGAGAGACTGGCGCAGGAGTTATTGGATCTCCGACAGGATTCGGAGTCAGTGACAGAGATCACCCGCATGTTTAATGATAGGGTGATGTTTTCCCTGGAGTTTGCATCCGAGCAGGCTCAGATGACTCGTTATCTGAGTATGCCCAAGATGGACATCAGACAGTTCGCGTCCACGTAGATATGTGATACCTTACTAGATTTACAGGAGGCCGCCAGGCGGCGTGAGTTGGAGATTGAGCTTTAGCTGAGAGAGCAAAGACAGGCCCCGGTGCAGTCACTGCCTGCGTCGAAACGGTTTAGGGCTGCTGATTATAGATAGGAGAGTCAGAGGGGTCGCACTTGTGGGAAGTGCGGCAAGGTGCATGATGGGGTTTGTCGATCTTCTTCAGGATGCCACGAGTATGGCAAGTAGGGTCACATCGCAAGGGATTGTAGGCAGTTGAATCCAAGGGCTGGTGTCAGGATTTGTTACCATTGTGATCACGGGGCCATATGAAGGCCCAGTGTCCCCTACTAGCTGCCAGGCCGGCACAGGCTTGAGCACCGGCTACACTAAGGATTACTAGCGGGAGTTAGGGTAGAGCAGAGCCTCCGAAGGCTCAGGGACGTGCCTTCCAGCTTACAGCCGAGGAGGCCATGACTGTACCTGATCTGGCGACCGGTATGTCTTTCTTCCTATCTACTTATTTGTGATTGTATTATGAGCGTACGTTTCTTTCTGCATAAGTTATTAGGACATAGGAGGTGTTAGGTGGAATTTATTGTCAAGGGATTGTAGATGATTAGGATCCAGAGGTACATTTGAGGATAAGGAGTTAGGATAGAGAATCGCCAGTCTAGGACGTGCAATTATAACTCAAGAATTCAGAGGTCATCAGCGGGAATTCAGATTCTCTTGAAGTTCGGTTACTTCGTATCGGGAGGATTGTCTTGCGTGGGTTAACCCCTCTAAGGTTAAGTATGATAATACTCGATTGGGATGGTTAAGTCGCATATCAGCTTCACCACCAGTGGGTAGTGGTTAGTACTCTAAGTGGGGGAGAATCGGGAATTCTCGGATGGGACGTCAGCAATTGAAGATGTTGTCTGTTGTGGTTCGGATAACGGTTTCCAGAGTGGTTGGGTTGAGGCAGTCCAAACATGCTAAAGACTTTGTATGGACTTTGTTAGTTATAGGATCGGGTACTTAGTGTATGTTATGCGGTAGCAATCAGTAGGTCTTTTTTTGGTAGTGAGTATGATGTTTAGTGATAATAACCCATGGAACTGTATGTTATGCGCTTGCTGGTTATCACCTATAGAATGTCCATGGGGATTGTTGGTGGTTGTGAAGGAGAGCTTGGAAACTCTTAGGGTAGCAACTTGTTCTATAAGCGGATAGTGTATGTTGAGGTTTCAGTACTGTGGCACTTGTTCATGTTGTAAAGAACATTGATTAGGCCTTCTTGGGCAATGGAGGAGGTGAGTATCTCCAGAATGGAGTGTTGGGCAACTGAAGTGACGACAGTAGTGTCGATAGATTATCAGGACATTCCAGTCACGAGCTGAGGGCCTGAGAGGGAATACCAGACTCATGCTGTGGGCTCAGGAGCAATCCATACCTACGCTGAGGACTATGTGAGGGTATTCCAATCATAGGTTGTGGGCATAGAGATTGTGATGGTTATGTCTCTGGTTGGAGCGCATTCGGAATGGATGTATTGTTGAGATTCGGGTGGGTTGTACTCGGTTCTGACGAATCAGAGGATTGTGGATGAGACGCAAGGATAGATCATTGGATGTCAAGTTATGAGTAGACCCGAGTTATGTTCATAGAGGTATTCCAATCTAGGGTATTCATCCTGAGGATGATCGGACCCTATGATTCATTGGGCCTCACATGTTTGGTATTCCAACCCAAGGGTTGATTCGGCCAAACATGTGTGTGATACGAGGGTATTCCATCCTAGGGATGACTGGACCCATCGTAGGCATGCCTGGTATTCTAGCCTGAGGCTGATTGGGCTAGGTATGAGTGTTCGTACTTGTTAGCTGGTTGTTCATGTGAGTTGTTTTGGGAGTTGAAGGACGCAATATCCTGTCAGCATAAGAGGATTCGCTTCAAGAAGGAAGGGGGATGATGGGTCCCCGATATTTTGGATCATCAGGATTTTTCCGGGGTTGACAAGGTAACATATAGGATAGACCCTCCGGAAGGGTTCGGTAGGTTTCACATCACTTTTCGCATCTCCTAGCTACAAAAAGATGCATAATGGATGAGAATACGATTGTATCGCTGAGTGATATTCAGGACTGAGAGCACTTGAGCTATGTAGGGAGACCAGTGACAACATCGGAAAGGATCCGAGTAGACTTGGGAGCCACAGTCCAAGATGCTGGAGCATTATCCTGAATTGTTCGCCGCAGCAGGCTTCAAGGACAAAGCCTAGTTTAAGTGGGGGAGAGTTGTAACATCCTGATTTCCCGATATAAGTTTAAAGCTTCTAGAGTCATGTTTCAAGGGCGACTCGATGAATTGGAAGGCCCAACTCGTCGAGTACAAACCAAATCAGGCGCGTGGGTTTTAGACCCTACTCGACGAGTTGGAGGACCCAACTTGACGAGTAGGAGCTGGAGAGTGAAAACCATAATTTTAGGGTTTTCACGCTATTTAAAGGTCCTTAACTTTCCCTCCTCAGCCTCCCTTGTCACCTTCACATCCAGAGAAAACCTAATAGCTAGCTATCCTCCATTCTTGAGTGTGTGAGACCAAAAGAGAGTGTATTGGAGCATTTCTTGAGGAGTTAAGAGCTTGGAATAGGAAGAGCTTGTAGATTCAGCCTTTCCAGTGTTGTGGCAGCAAGATTGAAGAATAAAGCTACCACCTTTACATTGCATTCCTTAGATCTCCCTTTTTGCAAAGGAAATGGTCATTTCTAGGGCAAGATGGGGTCACATCCGGGTTTGAGCTTGTCACAAGGGCATAGTCTCAGATCTTGACTTTCCAAGGCCTTATGGACATAAAGCCTCAAGCTTTACGAATGTTGGGTCAAAAATATGGTTTATACTTTGCTTTTCTAGGAAAATGTATTTTTGTGTCTTGGACCGTAAACAGCTTGGTGTTGACGGTCGTATACGTGTTTACGGTTGTGTTTACGGCTGTAAACAGGTTTACGGCCGTAAACCCATTTACGGACCATGTTCACCAAGCCCATGTTTCTTATGTATAAATATAGGTGTAAGGGGTGAGGAGTAGAGTGATGAACACTAGAGGAGCTTAAGTGTGTGCATTTGAAGGTGTTCTAGAGAGAGAAAAGAGAGTGTGTGTTAGTGTGTGTGAATCTTGTATCCGGATCTTCATTCATATCAATACATACAAGATTCATATTATTCTTCTTCTCCTTCTCTTCTATTTGATTTGACATCATCCGTTTGATTGGGATTCCCCACCATCAAACGGATCTGATTGATACTCAAGCATTTTGGGGACTTACAATTGGTATCAATCTACGATTAAATTTCTTCGGGAACAAATTGATTTATTAAAAAGAGAAGTTGAGGACCTGAGATATGAAGGATATCAACTTAGGAAAGGACAAAAACCCCTTAAGGCCCAGTTAGAGACAAAAATAAAAGATTTTAAAAGAATTCAGACAGAATACAGTGAAAAATGTGAGCTTTATGATTATGTTAAGAGACAAAATGATGAGTTAATTACCAAGATTGATACATTGAAAAGACAATTTGAAACTGCAAAATTTTGATTTTAGAAAATTTGATGGATCAAGCGAGGTAGTTGCCAACATGATTGATCACTGCATGTAGTTCAAACGAAACCAACAAAAGGGCTTAGGATATGATAGTGTACCTCCTCCTTATAATCATACATATCAGTATCAACCCCTATCCAAGGATGAGATTGCCAACGAACCATTTATGGTTTATGGAAAGCCGTCTGGTTTCGTTTCAGGCGGACTTATTAATATTGAAAATACTAACGTTTCTACTTCCCTGCAGATCAATCCTTAGATCAGTCAAAGCACAAAGTTGAAGGATCTGTTTCTGATAACAAAATTGAGCCTGAACCTGATGTTTCTGTTTCCAATGAAAAACCTTCTGTTTCTGATATTAAAGTTGATGATACATCTTGTGATGCTTTTGATGCTTTTGCATCGGATCATGTTGAGTTAAATGTTTTTGACATATTTAATTATTTGTTTGAAAATACTAATGTTCCTGTTTCTAGCACATCTACTTCATGTGCAGGTAAAGTAGCAGAGGATGAGAACAAGGAGAACACCACTGAACAAACCAACATCTCCTTGAGCTCTGAATCTGTTGCTTCGAACTCAGCTGCTTCTGATCAACCTGATGTTGAGAAAGACAGGCCACCAAATCAAGTGAAACAACCGACGGCTTGTTGCAAGTGTGCATGTGGGAAAAATAAGAGACAAGGCAAGGATACGCCACCAGGGGCAGGAAGAAACAACTTCACAGTGAAGAAAAAGACATGTTTTCACTGTGGAACACCTGGACACATTGCCAGAAATTGTCCTAATCGCGCATACGTTCCCTACTATGCACAAGGCTGGCAGAACGCGCCAAGAGGGAGATACTTCAAAAGAAACCCCTCAAGGTCACGTTCAGACCATGATGACTGGAACGCGCAGAAGGCCAAGAATCCAACTCCCAAGGGCAAAAAGGGAATGTCGGCCAAGAAGCCAAATCCAAGAGATGCTCCCGTGAAGCCAAAATCAAAGTCATCTCAACGGCCGACATCAAGATCAAAAGCAAGTACTGAGCCACCCATCAAATCGAAAAAGAAATAGGTTAAACCCAACTACAAATGGGTTCCAAAGGCTCACTCTACCAAATCAATTAATGACTCTAATATTTCTTCATCTTCTGTATGTGATAAACAGGATATGTCATGGGAGAGAGTACCGTGCAAGGATGACAAAGGTCAACCCAGTTTCAAAATGGACTGGGTTCCAAAGACCAACTGATCCCGCTCTGTGTCGGAGCAGCTATGGAGGCATATCATCAGACTTCGGTTTGTTGGTAGTGGCTGTTCCAGGCACATGATAGGGGACATCTCTCAACTGTACAACATTCAGATCTTTGTTTGAGAGTATGTGTCCTTTGTGGGAAAGGAAGAAAGGAAGAGATCACAAACGGCGTTTGTGCTTAATGACATGAAGAATTTTTGGATCTGTTCTGAGATTACGCATGCAGTTCTCAGACCTTCTGGATGCAAATTCAATCGGTGACTTACGGTTTGAGTTTTCTTCTCTATACTCCTGAGTTTTTCTTAAGCTGATTTGCTTTAAAGACTAATTTTTGTTTTAGGATAGTTTAAATTTGCGCAATTACTTTCGTTTCTCTCTTATACACAAATTTAGGGGGAGAAATAAAAACAAAACAAAAATTAGAAAAGTTTAAAAAAAAAATCCAAAAACATTAGAAAATCAGAAAATCAAAAATATGGTGTTAATGAAATGTGCTTGAGGGAGATGTTTTAGGAAGTGATATTATCAAGTGATAACAGGCAATCTGAATCTGTGTAAGGGACAGAATCTGAATTGTCTAGGTTCTGTGTTCGATGCGCTGGTAGGCACGAAAGATTAAAATGGACTTGACTAGGCATTAATGAACTTAAGGAATCTAGAGACTTGAAAAATCTTGACCTAGATAGATCCATTTAGCCTGACAATACGACGCTCAGATAGGTTGAGCAGGGAGATATACATGATAATCCACCGGTCACATTAAAGTTATCCGTATCTAGAACTGTGGTTTAACTCTTCCTCGATGTACGGACTTTGTCCTTAATTCCGGTATTGATGGGGCGACTGGGGAATTCCGATAAAGTAGGTCTGTAGAAAATTATTTTCTTGCTTTCCTTCTGTTAGTCATATGTTGCCTCCTCTGCGTGATTGAAATACATCCGACCTGGACTGCAACATATGCAACTCTATTTCTATGCATCTTCTATCTATGCAATTCTTCCTGCCTGTTAGCCATATGTTGTCTCCTTTGCGTGATTAACCATCCGACCTAGTACACAGCATATGCACCATTCTACTTCTCAATCCCTCTAAATCTGGTTAGTCATATGTTTCACCCTCTGCGTGATTGGAAGAGATCCGACCTGGGTGTATAGCATATGCATTCTAAATCTATCTTCTCTCTTAATAATTGTCTGCTCACCCGATGTAAGGAGTATTCTGGAAGTCCTTGATTACTGGAGCATATCAGGAAGCGGGAAACATGTTCTGATATAACTAAAACTGAACACTTGCAGATTGTCTGTAAATCTCACTGCTCAATTTAGGTGGACAACAATATCTTTGGTCGTCGTCAGCTGAATGGTCCTTAAGGAATATTATCTAGGAACTTAGGATCACATTGTCTTGTCACTTATAGTATGTCCTAATTTTGTCACAATCTCTCGTGTTTAAGTGGACCACAATACCGGCGATTGACCAGATCTATTCATGAAGGGAGAAGTACTGATAAACGGATAAAGGCTGTTTAAAAACTTTGATCCCAAATCACTCTTAAAGTTAGATATCATTTTATTTTTGTTAAATTTGTTCATAGTTTTCTTCTAATTTAAATATTAGGGGAGAATTAAAAATTTTAAAATCCAAACAAAAATCAGAAAATTAAAAAAAAAAATCCAAAAATAGTGTTATTTCTGTTTTATTTCTTTTTCAGAAAATATGAAAAATCCAAAAAATATTGTGTGCTAAATTTTCTTTTAGTTTTGTTTTGTCTTGAAAAGTGAATTCAGGTGAAGATGAAACTCATGGAGTTTGTGTTGAAGATTTTCTGAGCCAAGGCTTCATCCGTGAGCATCGAACAATTCTCATTCGAAGGAGCAAGAAATGAAGATTATTCTTCCAACATTCAATCTTTCAACCCCAGAAGCAAGGTGAAGCTGAAATTGAAGATTATGTGACGGATTGCATTGAAGCCTCCTCAATCAATCTGCTGCTATCTTAAACCTGCTGAAGTGATCCAGAAGATTTGTTCTCTCTGATGTTCTCTCTGAAGATTCTCAAACTGAAAGCGCTATCTTTCAAGAATCAGTACGTCAAGCCTCCTCACCCAATGTGCGTTCAATGTCAAATCTTGAAGAAATGCCCAAGTGCTCAAGATGAAGTCATTCATTGAAGATAAATGCTGAAGCCAACCTTACAATGAAGATGAACAAGAAAGCCAGCTACTTTTTAGGGGGAGCTTGTTGGGTCATTTAAGAAAATAAAAGAAAGCTATAAACCAAGGGGGAGATTGTTGGGTCAAAAATATGGTTTATACTTTGCTTTTCTAGGAAAATGTATTTTTGTGTCTTGGACCGTAAACAGCTTGGTGTTTACGGTCGTATACGTGTTTACGGTTGTGTTTACGGCCGTAAACAGGTTTACGGCCGTAAACCCATTTACGGCCCATGTTCACCAAGCCCATGTTTCTTATGTATAAATATAGGTGTAAGGGGTGAGTAGTAGAGTGATGAACACTAGAGGAGCTTAAGTGTGTGCATTTGAAGGTGTTCTAGAGAGAGAAAAGAGAGTGTGTGTTAGTGTGTGTGAATCTTGTATCCGGATCTTCATTCATATCAATACATACAATATTCATATTATTCTTCTTCTCCTTCTCTTCTATTTGATCTGACATCATCCGTTTGATTGGGATTCCGCACCATCAAACGGATCTGATTGATACTCAAGCATTTTAGGGACTTACAACGAAGCTTTAGCCCTCCTTCATGTCGAAAACCTTCTCTTAATGTTAGTTATGAGTGTTTTAGCTTCATAGAACCTTGCATGCACGTAAAGTTAGCAACTTTACGTCATAACAACACCCTAGGAGCTTAGATCTACTGTTTGGAGCTTTGGAGAAGCTTAAAATCATCTGATTGAGTGATGGATTGAAGGGACTCGACGAATTTCATGGTCAACTCGACGATTCGGTTAAAGAATTGCCCGTATTGGCTTTGCATGGACTCGACGAGTCAGTTAGGGTTATTCCCGACATTTGGACACGCATGGACTCGACGAGTTGGTTGGAAATTCGGCGAGTCAATTAGGGTTTTTATGAGTTTAGGAGGAACTCGAGTCAGTTGTTGGACTTGACGAGTTGGGCCAACATGGAATGTTGACTTTGACCTTTGACTTGGACTTTGACCAGGGTTGACCATGTTTGACTTTTGAGGGTATTTGGTAAATTGGGTATTTATGGAAATGGATCATTGTTGGTTATAGGTGTTGGTGTTTGAGACTGTATATCAGGAGCTTGATTTCGTGGTTCAGTTCGACATTGCAGGGTGAGTTATCCTCATTATACCCAAGGGTCTAAGGCACCAAGGCCGGCACTTTGAATTGTCATTCGGATTTGTTGTTATTATGATAGTTTAGATCGATATCCTGGTAGATAGGATGGTTATGCTTAGTGACATGTAGTTTGTCTGACTGTCTGTATGCTGGTAGGAGATTACCTGTTATATGTGCACAAGATTGATTGGTAGTAGAGGGTATCCCATCCCGGGGATGATAGGACCCTAGTATGTTGTCTCTATAGATTGTTATATGATTATCTGATATAGGTGCACATGTTCGTTTGGTTATGGGCATTCCAACCCGATGGTTGTGGGCCGAGAGCATTCCATCCAGAGGATGATTGGGCTCGTAGTATATTGGCATTCCAATCCGATGGTTGTGGTCCGAGAGTATTCTATCCTGAGGATGACTGGACTCATAGTATGTGGGCATTCCAACCCGATGGTTAAGGGCATGGGGGTATTCTAACCCGATGGTTGATTGGACCCATAGTATATTGGCATTCCAACCCGATGGTTGAGGGCATGGGGGTATTCCAACCCAATGGTTGATTGGACTCATAGTTATTGGCATTCTAACCCGATGGTTGAGGGCCTGGGGGTATTCCCACCCGATGGTTGATTGGACCCATAGTATGTTGGCATTCCAACCTAGTGGTTGAGGGCCTGGGGTATTCCAACCTGATGGTTGATTGGACCCATAGTATGTTGTTTGTTATTGTATGTGTATTGTTGTGTGTGTGGGTATTTTGGGGGTAACTCACTAAGCTTTCGAGCTTACATTTATCGATTATTGTTTCAGGTACAGCGGTTGACCGCTTGGAAGGCAAAGGTGTGACCGTACACTTCCTCGATCGATGATTATGATTTCTGGGAACTCTGATGTTTAAACTATTTTGAGAAGAAGTTTTAATAACTGAATGGTTTTAAATGTTTCAAAAAGTTCAAATTTGGCATGATTTTTATGGGTGTTACACCTAGACAATGGAGTGTGGGCGGGGCCCGAATCTCCTAGACAGTGGAGTGTGGCGGGGCCCAAATCTCCTAGACAGCGGAGTGTGGGTGGGGCCCGAATCTCCTAGACAGCAGAGTGTGCGCAGGGTCCGAATCTCCTAGACAGGGGAGTGTGGGCGGGGCCCGAATCTCCATGAGAGTGGGCGGGGACCGTATCTCCTAGTTGCATGTTATATGTATGGTATGTGGTATTTTGGGGAGACTCACTAAGCTTCGTGCTTACAGTTTTCATTTTTGGTTTTAGGTACTTCGGTTTTCAAAAGAGGAGCTCAGGATGATTGCAGTGCACACACCATTTGTTCAGTCTGGAATGTTTATACTCTGATATATTTGAAAGATGTTATTATATTTTTGAGATACACAATTTATGATTTTTATATTTTGAATGAAATATGGTTTTATAAATGATTTAAAACGAAATTTTTAGATTGTAATTTTGGGACGTTTCAAGTTGGTATCAGAGCCTTTGTTTGAGGGATTCGGGCGCACTCTCGGGTGTGTCTGAACTTAAACTAAGGACTTGGTATGAAATTTTTTCAAATGAAAATCATTTTTAAAAATAATTTTGAAAAGAAAAAGAGCTTTGAAAAGAGAAAAGACTTTTGAAAAGGAGAAAAGGGTGTGGTGCATGCAATCAGCCGAGCTCAAGTAAGTACTCCCAAATTACCCATACAAGTTTATGTTATGAGATGTGTATCAGCTTGATGATAACTGCATGCTAGATTAGGACTAAGGATCTAGGAAGGATGCCTTATGTGCCTGTTTTATGTGTATCAGCTTTAAGAGAACTGCATGCTAGATTAGGACCAAGCATCTAGGAAGGATGCCTGATGTGCCTGTTATATGTGTATCAGCTTTATAAGAACTACATGCTAGATTAGGACTAAGGATCTAGGAAGGATGCCTTATGTGCCTGTTATGTGTATCTCAGCTTTATGAACCGCATGCTAGTACAGATTAGTCAGTGATGGCCTGAATGTGATATGCTTGATTATGTTCACTCGATGCTCGAATGCTGCTTGCTTGTGCTTTTAGGAGTTCTAGTTGTCTCTAAATAACTAGTAAATGAATATGTTAAGTTACATATTGCGAGGACTACATAATTTCAGAAGGTCGGTTTTAGCCTTATTTCGCAGCTCTATTTTGAGTCTAACCGTTGTAGGGTAGAAGCTCTCATTCGAAAAATTATCTAGTCTTAGTGATATGTAATGGTATTTGCGATCTAGTTAGGGGGAGATAGCAGGGACTTCTTATGCAGCTGATGGCGGGGAGTGGGATAGTGATTACCCTAGGGAAAGCCTAGGATGAGAGTAGTGCTGGGAGCAGTAGTAGTAGTAAGGGACTTGGTGGAGTTAAGGCAGTTCTTGATAAAAGTACGGATAGATGTGGAAGGTAGTATTGGCCCGTACTCCTGAAAGTAGAGGATCCGTACTCGAATCAAGGAAGGTTGAGATGAACCCAGGAAACTTGTAGTGTGCGAGATCCCTCGAGTTATGATGAGTATTCTGATGATTGAGATGGTATATTTCCAAGTATGGTGACGCTATGTAGTAGGCCAGATGGTAGTTCTGGTGCCGACGAGGGATCAGGCTCGGACTCTAGAGCCGGACAGCTTGATGGTAAGATGAGGGAGTTCATTCCATCTGTGAGTACGCATGGTATCACTTATCAGACTCTTGTGATCTTCGGCATGATCAAGGAGGGCATTTTAGAGATTTATGATGAGAGGCTGAGTGCATTCTTCACTGAGATAGCAGCCATGATAGGGACGTGTATGTTGATGTTTTGGGAAGTTCAGAGATTGTGAAGCTCCAAATTATCATGGGGCTAGGGACCCCATTGCTACCAGAAAATGGTTGGTAGATGTCGCCAATGCTTTTCGTACCAACCGTTGCCCGAGAGGGACAAGGTTCGATTTATTTCCTGCCTCCTGAAGGACAGGGAACGTGATTGATGGGAAGAGTTTGGTATTGAGTTAAGTGACGATGCGGTCGATGCTATGTTATGGGATGACTTTTCGACCAGATTCTGGGCAGAGTTTGCCCAGGCAAGTGAGGCGCGACAGTTGGCGCAAGAGTTGTTGGATCTTTGCCAGACTACGGAGACTGTGGTAGAGATCACCGCCAAGTCTCGGGAGAGAGCTTAGTTGGTACCGCATAATGCAGCAGATGAGGAAATGAAGAAGGTAATGTATCATGACATACTGTAGAAGGATGTCAGGGAGATCGTAAGTATCTCGGGGTGCGAGAGCCTGAATGATATGACTTCTAGAGCCCGAGAACGGGATAATGACTTGGAGCACATTTGGAAGAGGGAACCAGATCAGTTGCATATATTGAAGGGTCTCGGGAGGAGACCCAAGATTTAGGATCAACTTTAGAGAGGTCAGCAGGTCCAGGTTCGGTGCAACACTTGCGAGAAACTGCACGGTGGAGCCTTTCGTTCCAAGGGTTTGAGTAAGTGTAACTCTGGGTTATCCTCTGTTTGTGTTTGAATTATATTTTTGAGAGATGCCATATGCCAATTGCATACCGAGAATTATTAGTGGGTATCGGAAGGTTATTTCCCTAATTGTGGATTCGAGAAGTATTCATCGGGTTCTTGGAGGTTGTGTGATCTTTTGGATTGGTTAGTATTGAAACACTAGCAATGGTAAGCGTGGTTTCCAGCAGATTGGTCATGGGATGGTAAGAAGGATTTAGAATCCTTCCAATATTGTGTGCTGTAAGATGTTAGTTGAATCAAAGTGGGGGAGAATTGTCCACGGATTCAGAAGCAGGAGCAGTTTCGAAACTGGGATAAGTTTCGCATCCTTATCAGAAAGGAAGACAGCCCAAGCAAGTATATGGATTGAGGATAGTGTGAGTTGGAAGTTCGAAAAACTTGCCAATAATGAGATCACGTTCTCGGAATGTTTGCTAGCAAGCCTTAGGGAATCAGGTTGGGGATTCCAGGCAGGACATGAGATCAGTTTGGGATGATAGGTCGTGTGTATGTGCGACGTTGGATGTGTTCAGATTAGTAATAATCAATTGAGATAGTATGGAAAGTTTTGTAAGGCTGCGGGGTAGCCGTAGCATTCACTAGCAGCGAGATAGCGTTAGAGTGTTGTAAGTCTGCGGGTGTAGCTGTTGTATTCACTAGCAGCCAGATAGTGTTAGAGTGTTGTAAGTCTGCGGGTATAGCCGTAGCATTCACTAGAAGCCAAATAGTATGAGAAAGTGTTGTAAGTCTGTGGGTGTAGCCGTAGCATTCACTAGCAGTCAGATAGTGTTAGAGTGTTTTAAGTATGCAGGTGTAGCCGTAGCATTCACTTGCAGCCAGATAGTACTACAGTGTTGTAAGTCTGTGGGTGTAGCCGTAGCATTTACAAGGTTGGCAGATAGTGCTAGAGTGTTGTGAGACTGCGGGTGTAGCTGTAGCATTCATTAGGTTGGTAGATAGCATGGGAGTGTTGTTAGATCGTAGAAGGAACAGTGGTACCCACCAGTTCGGGTGCAGTAGTGAGGGCGTGGCAAATCCACAGATTGGTTTATGGATTTCCCCAGATGAATTAGACCTGTTTGAGCTAGTGATAAGACTGTAGGAACATCACTACAGTCAGGGGATCAAGGAAGCGATAGACCGTTTAAGGTCGTTTGTGATATAAGGCTACACTTGGTCATGTAGCAATCACTTTTAGCCTTGGATTTGGTAACGTCAGGACTCGACGTATGGACCCGATCGGTTAGATCAGGAGGTCGTTATAGCCATAGTGGCAAGATAACTAAAGGCAACTATTGACAGACAACGATTTCGTTCGGAAATCGTATGGAGCGACCACGTGGGAGTCCTTTTGGCTCTGCAACCGGGCCGGAACACGATATTTCAGATGACTGGGGAACGAATTGAGACCAGGGAGGTCTCGGTAGATTTTGGAAGGCAGCCAGGGTGCATCATACTGTTTCAAGTAGTTCAGTGTTTCAGGCAGTTCAGTGCTCCGGACAGTCCCAATGTCTCAACCAGTAATGGTATTTTAGGATTTTATGTATGGATAGAGTCACAGATGGCTTGGGTTATGCTAAATCACTCGCATCGGGATTATCTGAGCCTTGGTCATAAGTGATCTGCAGGGATAATTGGGTCTGTAAATATGTTTTCTAGTGGGAACATCGAGTTATCAGTAGTTGAGTAGTCAGTTGAGAGATAAGTGGATTGGATTCGGCTATAATGATTCAATATGGGCAGTCTGTCAGGGAGTCATACCATATCGAGATTTCGGATTCCAGATTGGGTAGTGTGATCATAATGCCAGGAATTTGTGCATCCTCGGGTTTTAAGAACCCTGGGAGGGATGGTTTTGGTTGCCTTGGGAAGGCTAGGTTATGCTCGGGATTATCGTCATGGTGTTCAAGTTGTCTGGTGTGTAAGGTATGGTAATGAATGATTTTGAGGACGAAATCTAATTTAAGTGGGGGAGAGTTGTAACATCCTGTTTATTAAATAAATATATAGATAAAATTTAAAAGAGTAGTAGCCCTAAAGGTGGAATAATTTAGCAAGGCGTTGGTCTTCAGGAGTTAAAAAGTCATAATTGGAAGTTTGGGGGTTAAAATGTAACTTTTAGGTTAATTTGTAAAGATTTTGGAAAAATTGGGCCATAAATGGGCCATAACTGGGCCTTGATGATTATGAGATATTGGACCATTGGATTGCCAAATGTTTGGACCAGAATAAATGGTTGGGCCTTAAGGTAAGACCATGTAGGGGTTTGGGCCCAATTTGGAAAATTGGGCCATATGTTGGGCTTTGGTTCATTATTAGACTTTTGGGCCTTTGGATTGGGCCTTGGGCTTGAATCAAGATAAGTTAGGGGTAAATTAGTCTTTTACCCCAAGCATGGACTTATGAATATGTGTTGGGACCCAATTACTAATTGGGAGTTATTTTGATGTTGACAGATTCGGGAATCTGTCATCCAGCAGCTAGGGTTTTGTCAGTGGGGCTTCAACAGTGTGAGGTGCGTTTTCCTTCAGTAGGAACGTGTCTAAGGCACCAAGGCCAGCCTGTATATGTGATATGTTAGTAGCCGAGTGTGGGCGGGGCCCGTATCTCATTATTATCAGAGTATAGATATCAGTCAGTTTGCTGGATTGTTATACTTGTTGTCTATGTGATACTTGTATGTGTTTGTTTATGTATGTGAGTGTGGGCGGGGCCCGTATGTCATTATTATTCGAGTGTGCACGGGGCCCGAATCACATAGTAGCCGAGTGTGGGCGGGGGCCGAATCTCGTAGTATTATTTAAGTATAGATATGTGATTGCTTCATAGGTGTAGATATACTTGTTGTCTGTGTGATACTTGTATGCATGTTAGTAGTGGATTGTGGGGGGGGGGGGGAATCTCCTAGACAACAGAGTGTGGGAGGGGCCCGAATCTCCTAGACAGCAGAGTCTGGGAGGGGCCCAAATCTCCTAGATAGTGGAGTGTGGGCGGGGCCCGAATCTCCTAGACAGTGGAGTATGGGCGGGGCCCAAATCTCCTAGACAGCGGAGTGTGGGCGGGGCCCGAATCTCCTAGACAGCAGAGTGTGGGCGGGGCCCGAATCTCCATGAGAGTGGGCGGGGCCCGTATCTCCTAGTTGCATGTTATGTGTATGGTATGAGGTAGTTTGGGGAGACTCACTAAGTTTCGTGCTTACAATTTTCAGTTTTGGTTTCAAGTACTTCGGTTTTCAAAAGAAGAGCTCGGGATGATTGCAGTGCACACACCACTTGTTCAGCCTGGGATGTTTATACTCTGATATATTTGACAGATGTTATGATATTTTTAAGATACACGATTTATGATTTTTATATGTTGAATGAATTATGGTTTTATAAATGATTTAAAATGAAATTTTTAGACTGTAATTTTGGGACGTTATAGGACCGAACAAAAGAGTTACTTCTGACACTCTGATAATCCATTTTGACTAAATAAATTTAGTCCTATGTACTGTTACATCAAACTAAAAGAAATGAATAATTAATGCATAGACAGATAGATTGATTCGGACTAATTCACCATTTCGAAACATCAGCACTTGAACATACTCTCTATTCCGGACACCAACTTCACTTATGACTACTGACTGACTTCGGACCATAATCCACTTCGGAACTAAGACTGGCTTCGGAACATCCAAAGGTTAGAGATTGCTAGAGGTTCACTTTCAGGTTCCAACAAACAGTTTGTTTGGTACCCGACAAACGAATGTGATCCTTCAGGTTGTTGGTTGGTCGATACTAAAGACGATGTATGCAGACCAGTGCAAGTTGTTTCTAATCATTAACGATATATGATTATTGTTTCTAATCATTAACGATTTATGATTACTTATATAATTTATAATTTTCATCTATATGTACTATTTATTCTTATTTATAATTATATAATTTCGGTAGCAGTATAATAGACTTATAAAAAATTTGGAGCTAACAACAACGAGAGTCGTGCTGAATGGTAGACCTTTAGCTCGGTGTTGATTAGGCTCCCTGATTAAGCTACCATAGATATTCATAGGGCACCTTCTCTAGCATCATCACCCCAACAGTCGACTACCCATGAGCCTCGACAAAAGAAGGAACGAACAAATGTTGCGAACGGTTCAAATGCATCTGACCTACCACTACCACCCACTTTATCATCAACTGATAACTACCGAACTATTACTAAGTTGCAAAACGATGTCCTTGAGGGCACATGATATGCGTTTCGTATTACGTGAAGTTATGGTAGCCATGTTTCTAAAACTTAAATAATAACGTTGCTACAGATGATGTTGGTACAACAAAGGGATGGATGTATTTTGCTATTTATTTCACTCCCATACATTTCTTATTTAACTTTAACGTATAAACATTATTGCATTGTTTATAATTAAATACTATTGAATTGTACATGCACATATCATGGATGATGTTGGTACCACGGACTATAATAACTTATGAGAGCATGTTTATGTGTTAGGTACACCCGAACAGCCGCCGACTGACGGACCTGAGCATATGTTTGCATATAATGCCTCGTGAGATATAAAAGTGATTCCGACGGAAGAATACAAAACATATGTTTCACCTCTTAGACATTCTCTACGCCAAAAAGTTATATCCATATGGTAAAACAAATAGTGAAAAGACATGTAAAATGAAATAAAAAAAAAAGTTGTAAAAATAGATTGTGAAAAATATATAAAAACTAAATAAATAAATGAAGTAAAAACGAATTGTGAAAAAAAAAACTTGTAAAAATAAAATAAAAAATGAATTTATAAATATAGATTGTGAAGAAACATGTAAAACGAAGTAAAAAATGAAATTGTTAAAACGAATCATGTATATCATAAGAATAATGAATTACTCTAACCGTACATATTTTGTTATTATTTTTTGTATCTATTTGATAATAAACTTCCATAAAACGTTTAAAAAAGACAATGATAGTCAGACAATTTTTCAGATTACATTTAGTCATTTCCCATTTTGGTATATATTCGACAAATACATTACCATAATATGTTCGAAAACACAGTAATTAAATGCTATTAAAGAAATTGTCAAATTTCACCCGACCGTTCACATATCCACCAAAAATGTCCATACATGATACATAGATAAAAAAAAAATTTGGAACTTCATAAGAGAAATTATGGGATGGTCCCTTGTTTCGACGGAGATCACACCCTTCTCGCCAAATATAGCATAACTCCATGTACCTTTAAGATTAGTGCGAACTTAACTCCAAACATGCATGTAAATAACTGTTCCATTGCTAATTCTTCAAGTTTAACCCATCAGGTTCTCATCACTACTGATAGTCAACAAAGAATACATCCACGATCATCTTAATGTATTTTTCTTTAGCTCTCTCAAATTTTCTTCTTTCTGCTCGATGGAGTACCCCTAGGTATCAAGTACCGAGGTGTTTCCTCATCGACATTGTGATTTCGTGAAAACTTTCTACTTTCTAGAAAGAGAGGCTAGAGAGAAAATAATGTATTCTCTTTGACTTTCAGTAAAGAAGGGAACGTTATCGGTTTAGCTGGATGAATTAGCAATGAGACAATTGTTAATGTACATGCTTGGAGGGTGTGATCTCCTAAACAAAGGATCATCCTATAATTTTTCATACTAGGTCTCCATTTTCCTTTACCATGCATGAGATGGAGGAGAGATAGTACCATAGATGGACACTTGGTGTCTATGTGAACTAATAGGTGAAAATCACCGAAGCAGGCGTTATAAATCTTTTAATTGTCGCTCATAATATTATTTTTGAATACTTAATGTAAGTTTATTGGTCAATGTGTATATGTTTTTAATACTATAAGTTTATTGGTGTAATGTATATCAAATAATAAAAAATAATAATAATAATAATAATAATAATAACAACATAAATACATACCATTACAAATCTATATCTCTAAAACCTATTTATCTATCATACTTAATCAACCTTAAAAAAAGATTGACGTACATATACATATACAAAGCATTTACAAAAAGTTCTAAAAAAGAATTACAGTATAAAGGATCCCAACAAGGCAACAACCAACAAGACTTTGACCCAATATGAAAATGCTTGTAATATGCATGGATGATGGATGTATAGTTTGTGTATGCATATATTTTTTATATTTATTATCTTATTAGTTACATTTAATATTTTATCGAAAACGTTAAGAAAGTGTATGGAAGAGGGGATTGGGTTGATGGGCAATGATGGTGGGGCTAATCTCCATAAACATTCATGCATCCATGCTGCGTCCCAACTGCATCGCTTTCCCTCATGGGGCCACATTTATTTTCTTTTTTCTTTATTCCATCTTTTTACTATACAATAAATTTTGTTAAAAAACTTTTCTCATATATAATTGGGCCAAGTATGAAGAATCTTTCCATTTTTTAACTTTTTACATAGAAAATCATCATAAATTTTTGGCTGAAATTATTTGTTTTTTAAATTTTAATTGAAATTATTATTCATTTATTAAAATCAGTTATCATGTTATAAATGTTCATAATAGTTTTTGACTTTGACCTACATATCATTTATCATTTTGGATTGTTTTGCATTGTTTTGGACTAGTCAAAAAGCTGTTTTGGGTTTTAAATTATCATTTTTTTATATAAAAAAATCGTAACAATTTATTAAATAAAGACTAAAATATAAAGTATTTTAAAAAAATGTCCTAATTAATATATCAAAAGTTTTAAAAAAGTTATCGATGAATCAAAATGATGTACCTATCTTTAAAAAAAATTATGGTTTGACCCGTTTTCTGGTTCGTTTAATCTGTTTATTTTGTTTGGCATAAGAAGCAATGATTTACAACGCTTTTGATATGAAACCAGAAAAAGAGGATCAAAATACAATTTAGGAAAATGCAAGGGGTGAAAGATAAAATGAAAGAAAGTAGTAGAAGCGTCTAACGACATGGATACAGAGGGCGCTAGAAGTTACGGAGAAACATGAGGTTTAATAAACAGACGTCTGTATCCTCACCCCATATAGGTGATACCATATTCCTCTCAACAGCTGGCTCCAGCTATTTTTTATACATAAAATAATGTTTCATGTGAAATTTAATAATTTATGTTAAATAAATATGCAACAATTTTACATCATTTTTTATGAAAAAACTAATAATATAAAAATTGGTGCAAGCGTCAATTTATCTTAAATCATAACAGCAATTTTTACACTACGACTAAGTTCGGTAACCGGTTTTTTGAGAGCTAAACTCTTAAATTAAGAAAATGTTGTGTTCGGTGGTACGAGGTTTTAATTTCATTTTAAAGAAAATGCTTTTAAGGTTGTATGGATGCGGTGTTATTTTGGCTGATAGGTTTACCGGTACTAGCGGGGCAGGATGTACCGTTGTTCCGTGTAACAACAGGTTTGGCGTTTTGTCTTGGGCAGGTTCACCAAATGGACTAAACCGTCGGTGAACCGCTATATATTCAAAACAAAAAACAAAAAAAAAATATTTCAATAAAATCACACCAAACAAACTACATAAATCACACAATCTTTCTTTTTTCCTTTCTATTCTATTTTTTCCTTTTTAGAGCATCTATAATGAAGAGTTCAACAAGTGCGTTGACAAGCTTATTGTCATTCAATGGATAAACTTTTAACATTATGATATGTCATCTTGACATTCAATGGATTTGAATTTCAATGACCATTGAACTATTAAAAGTTTTCTAATACTTAAATAAATATTTAAATATGTTTCATTTAACTTTGAATAGTTTAATGCATTATAAAAAAAATGATAAAGTTGTATAGAATATAGAATGATGATGTGTCAATCTATTGAACTTATAGAGTCCAATGCAATGTGGATACCATTATCTCAACGAGTTCTCCAAATAATTCCTCAAATAATTTTCGGATAATTCTGATTTATATGTTCGTAGCAAGTAGGATCATGAAAATAATCCTGGTATTAACCCATATTCTTCTGAATCATCGTTTGACTACAATGTCAGTATTTTCTCGAGTTGCTATAACTATTCTTCAAGATACTGCAAGTTGAAGCGTGTCTAAAACTTTTCACAGAAGAGATCGGTAAGCTACACAAATATAGCTTATACAAAATTACTTTGTTGCTAATTCAAAGTTTGATGATGAGTAATTGAGAAGAAGGTTTCAAATGAGTAGAAATTTATTCCTATGTATTGTTGAGGATATTGAAAAAGAATATACGTATTTCCAAATAACTTATCGTACCTCGATGCAAAAAAGTTTCACATCATGACAAAATTGCACATCTGCCAGACGAAAATTAGCTTATGATAAGACGGAAGATCCGACGTCGGATGAGTACCTGAATATCTTAGAAAGAACTTCAGGTCAAAACCTCTACAACTTCCATTAAGGAATTATTAAGTTTGATAGTGATGAATTTGGCTCAAACCAACATCCAATGACATTTAATTTTTGTATGTTGCATACAAATATAGACATGGATTTTTGTGTATGCTATACTTGTTTTTATATTTATAATATGCATTTATTATCCGCTAAAATCACTATAGAACTAGGTAAGTGTACCTATTTGTATGTCAATATAGAAATGGTTAGTACGGGTTGTTGAACACTTAGGAAATGAAAATGATTAAATATTAAAATAGCTGCTAAAAGCTAACTAATTAAATAAATGAGATGGGTTGGTTCCGATTTCTCAAGTTCATAAAACTTTATAACATTCAACTTTCTTAACACAAAAAGTAACTTAAACTGAGATCAAACAGAAAACTATTTCAAAGATAAGTACTAAAGAGAAGTTTCATTTAGGCTTGATTAGTTCATTCCCTATGGTTGATTTTAACGAAAGTGCAATGGATCTAATTTCGTTTGTTACTGATTCCTATTATGACGAGTAATAATGATCACATTACCAATCATTTGATTTAACACAACTCTCAACTACATGATCAAGTGAACAAATAGTTATATAAATCAGTATTAAGTTTGAGTTATGCAAGACTTGAATTATAAACTGACATTAATGATTATAATATCAGTTACATACATGAATGATCATCACATATAGGCTTACACATTAAAGTTACCAACTTTTTTATTTAGCCTTAGACTTATGATCAAAGTCCTAGTTATACAAACCTAATGATCATAGTGATCATATAATCAAGCAATCAAGATAGAATGATCGTCTAATCTCAATAATATTCAACAATATACAGAAAAGATTAACACTTTAACACATAAGGATAATTAAACAAGCTAACATAACGAATGATAAACTAGATTAAAATATATAATCGAAGAATCAGACAAAAGTTCCAAAGCTTCTCTACCATTAATGAAAGATAAGGCTTTTAGCCCATAAAAACAAATAAAAACACACTAAACTTTAAGCTTCATGATTGAAACAAAACAAACCTACTAGTTAAACTTAATTGTTCCTTCAATCTTTTCAAAACTAGCTTCTTAAACGAATTTTGATCTCTAAAGCTTAAAAAAGGGTTCTCTAACAGTCTCTGGTCTAAATAGACTTATTATATATGTTAGGTTAAGTGCCAAAACCGATATATATATATATATATATATATATATATATATATATATATATATATATATATATATATATATAGTTTCCAAAACAGCTTCCACGCTATGGCAATTACATGACTACACCCTGGAAAAAGACTTAAATGCTTGCACATCAAGTCAACATTTTGGGTTACTATGACAAATCTAGACCGGGAAACGCCCTTCGCCACGCGGTAGCACTCATATGTCCACGTCGTGGGATCTTCAGAATCTTTATTCTTTGACTTTTGTTGCATGAACTCAGAAATCCCGCTCCAGCTCTATATTTTCACTCATTTTGCTCATGAGCATGTCTTTGCTGCTACAAAACAAATTTTAAACATTATAAGCACTTTTTATCTATAATTAAGACCAAATGTGGCTAAAAATACCAAAATATTACATAAATTATATGAATAAATAGAGCAATACCAAAATACTCCACACCTGTCTTTTGCTTGCCCTCAAGCAAAACGTAATTTTTTTATTCCATTCCTATACCAGACATCACAACATTGAGCACAAGCATCACATAAAATAACCTAACTCGTTCTCACTAATTCATTTTTGGCATTCCTACCACATATGTCTTTTTATTTTCCCCCTTTAGTTTCAAAAGTTGTTGTCAAATTCCAAATGACACGCCTTTTAAAAAAAAATTATACTATATAATATAATTGACCTAAAAATATAACTACATTTATTACAATTTCCTTCTTTTTGTGGAACTTCTTTTTCTTTCTTTTTTCTTTTCTTTTTTCTTTTCTTTTTCATTTTTTTAATAACATTTCTCATAACTTCAACTTTTAAATAAATAAGCATCAAATCACTTTAAGTTTATTGCTACTATAGTATAGTTCGTGACTTACTAAGAAATTGATTGAGGTACTCAGAATTCCTTACTCCAATAATGGAACCGATGACTTTCAATGGAAGCCATGTAGCGATTTTCTTCCTCTCCATCCAAACTTTTACATTTAGGTGGATATATATATATATATATATATATATATATATATATATATATATATATATATATATATATATATATATATATATATATCCGGGGGAAATACTCACCGAGTCTCAAAGACCATAGATTGGTCCCACTCCTGAACTATTACTTATTTATTTTATATAAGTGCACTCAAATTTGACTCACTTTATTTTAATAGAAATGACCTAGGAGATAAGTCGTCACCTGTAGGCTTTTTAGTGGGACTGGTTATTCACAAAGAAAAACTTATTCTATCCCTCAAACTACACAATGTCACATTTTTGTCTCAAGATTTCACTAGGACTGGGAAGCCACAAATATACCGTAACATGTTGGCTTAACTAATTCTTAGAGTTCTCGTTACATGATCCGACATAATACTAGCAACCTTAGTCATGACATAGTAATCTCAAAGCAAAACTTTTTTTCTTTAGTAAATTTTCTTAATTAGACCATTTTTCCGGTCATTATTTTTCAAAAAATTTAAATCTAGTAATTTTTTCAATTTTTTTAATTTTTTTCTCGTTCGACGCTACCCCATACTTAATTTATACAATATACCCATTGTATGCATATCAAAAGTAAAAAGTAGATAAGCTAAAACAGATAAAAAAGAACAAACTCCCCTGAGAAAGAGGTGGCGAGGCCGAATTCAAAAATAGAGGAACTTGAATACATCTCATATTAACGTTAGAAATAGCAACTGCTGAATCGCTTTAATATCAATGATATGGACATATTTAGTTATAAAATTCATGCATTATCTTAATACTTTATGTTGTTTTTTCTCATTTAATGAACAAAATGTGCTTAATTAGTTTTGAATTTAATTGTTCAGCAACAATGACATGCTCGGATAGAAAAGGAAGCGGATTTAGCAATTGGAAGCTTGGATCTTGGATTTTGAAGAAAGAAGGATGTTGCTGGACAACTTGACCCCTCGTCAGTGTTTTGGCCATATCTCATGAACCGTAACTCCGATTGACAAGATTCAAAATGTTCTGAAAACTAGACATAATTCTGGACGACTTTCGTGTTTTGACAAAATGCTGATTCCAAAAGGACTCGACGAGTTGGGCCTCAACTCGACGAGTCAAGTCGAACTTTCACGATTCTGGATGCTGACTTGCCGCACACGGGTTTTAAGTGATGGACTCGTCGAGTAGGTCACTGGACTCGCTGAGTCGCCCCTGTTTTCAGAAAAAATATATACAAACGCTTCTCATTCGAACCCTAACGAATTGGGGAACCCTTGGGGGTTAATTTGCGACTGGAGGTGCAGCTAGAAGCCCTGGAACTCGTGGGACAACCCCAGCTTTCAATTTTGAGAAGATAAAAGGCAATTTAGGTTTACTCTTTACTTAATCTTTTGTTTGAACTATGTGTAAACTATTAGATTTCGTTTTTGATAAACTTTCTGCTGTAATCATGAGCTAAAACTCATATCTTCTGTTTACGGTAGATGAATTTATGACTATGTGTTGATTTTTGTGGTTGGATTAATTGAAATTCGTGAGTTTGTTTTGTTAAGCTTGTTAAAGATCCTCATGTGTTAACAACAACTATTTTCTGTTAATTAGCTAAGTAATTAAGCTGCATGAACATCTCTTAACTGCTTATCTCATGTAATTTATGTGAACACATTGTTATGTGCCTAGGAAGAATGAATGTGAAACTAGGGGTAACTAGAAAATAGGTAAATTAATGTGTGAGCCTTGTGTGACGAACCATCAACAAGAGGTTAATTGAATTAGTAATTTGATTAGCTAATTACAAGTCTTACTTAACCCGAATCAATAGTCTAGGAAACTCATTAGTTTAACCAATTGGCCAATGTTTGAATTAATTTGTTTTCTAAGGATTAGTAATAGCGAACGTGAACCTAATCACACTAATCGGTAGCCAATAACGAATAATCCATTGCACTTACCATAAAATCAACCATAAGAGTAAATGAGTCGAACCTAAACAGAAGTCTTCTCCATTATTGAATTTAGTGATTGTTTATTTGCTTTAGGTGTTAGTTGCTTAGTTTGAGTTTTACTTCATTGTTAAGTTTCTAGTCTTGCAAAACTAGAGAAACCCCCCTTTCTATTACTTGTTTTATTTAGATAATATTAGCGTTTATTTTAATTGTTTACCGTTCTTTGTGTTCGATACCCTACTTGCTTGAACTATCTTACTAATCGATAGGTACACTGCCTTTCGTGTGTTTATTTTGTGTCTAAGTTAGTAGGATTAAAACTAGTTTGTTTCACACACATCAAGTTTTTGGCGCCGTTGCCGGGGAACGGTTCAAATAGTTAATTTTATTTGCTAATTGTTTCGTTTTTAATTTATTTATTATTTTTTTATATTTAGTTTAATTTTTATTTTTTTATTTTTATTTATTATGTATTTTCCAAATCTCGATGCTCTTGATGCTTTTCTTGAGGAAGTAGTACAAGAAATTGAGCAAGAAGATGAGGAGTATGACTCGGATGAAGATTTGAAGAAATTTGGAAGATGGTTAGATAGCATCTTGTCTAACGAACAAAAGCAATCCGAGTCACAAGAGCTAAATTTACAAGATGAAGAATTTAATCCAGAAAAAGATTTGGAGGAGCTGGAAATGTTGCTAGCAGAGAGGTCAGACGAAGAACAAGAACAAGCTGAATTGCAGGAACCAAGCCGTGGATTGACCATTACCACGACATGCCCCCCTGTATATCCGGTTTGTGTTTCGAAGCATGGGGTGACGATTCCAACTTTGGAGAAAGTTTTGAAGCGCGATCCATTTTTTATTAGTATCCGACCGGTTCCAACCCTTGTCAAGATTCTTGGGTTTTATAAATTAAAGCTCGTCTGGCCAATTTTAGAAGCAAAGCACAATATTTCACAAATTGGTTCACCAAAGAAAATATTCAATGCAACGGATGGATTGACATTGAGTTTATTGGAAGTTTATTAAGTTGGGAGTCCAGCTCAAGACTCGCATAAAAAGAAGCGCTTGCGGGAGGCAACCCGTCATTAGAGTTTGCTTTTCTTTTTCATTTTTCTAACTTCTAGGATTTAGGGATAATTTAGGAATTTTAATTTTGATGTTTGTTTTCCTTTTTATTACGTGGTTTTGTGTTTTTGATCTTTTCAGTTTGAGGGCGAGGAATGCATGCGAGAGTATGGAGTCAAGGCTAACCAAGCAAGAAGTTGAGTCTGGGAAAGAGAGAAAAGGAAGTTTTAAGTCAAGTTATGAGTACGATTGATAGAAGAGTTATATAGTATTTATTTACTGAAGAAAAATGAGGGAAAGTATTTGTTTATATTACCCCCATACATCAGAAACAGACCTGGGCAGAATACAAAATTTTCCACACAGCGGTCTACTCGTCGAGTGCATCTTATGGACTCGATGAGTCCATGTGAAATTTCGCGACTTTTCTGCCAGTCACGCTACAACTCGGCGAGTTATCATATCTACTCGACGAGTCACTCTTTAATTATATTTTCAAGATTTGAGCACATTTCATACGGGCATTGGTTCTATTCTTTGAAGATCATTTTCCGAGCATTTACAAGAGTTTTTCCTTTATATTTGGAGCTGTGAACCACACGAGATTTTGACACCCAAGACATGGATGGGCTGTTCCCATGTCTAAAGTCAATTGAAGATGGAGCTGAAGAGAAGAGATATCAACCTCGCCACTACTATCCCAGGGGAGTTTGTTCCAATTCTCTCCTTATTTTTATTGTTCTTTATCATGCATAATATGCAATGGGGACATTGCATAAATTAAGTGTGGGTAGGGGGTTGGTTACACTAGTTAAATTTTAAAATTTTTGCATAAAATTACTAGGATTAATTTAGAAAATTTTGGTAAAAGCAATTAGGATTCCATGCTAGTGTTATGTTTGATGATTGCATGAAGACCGAAATGTTTAGTTGAGCCTATATACGTTCTAGTGCATTTGTGGCCTCCTTTATTCTAGTGAAATCATGGGAAAAAAACATAACCTCGCTTAGTTTGAGGGATTCAATATGTTTAGCATCGTGTACCAGAAATGTATCCAGGAAATTTTTTATCTTTAATCAATAAAGGTTGAAGTTGAGCGCCCCTGCTTAAGCATGTAGGGTTTGAGAGAAAAAAAAAAGAGTGAGATACATGTAAAAAAAGAGAGAGAATTACAAGAAAAGTTGTAAGAATTTTGGAGCAGTTAACGTGAAGATCAAAAGATCAAAATTCTGAAGATTCAAAAAGTTGAAGATACCAAAAATCAAACAAAGAAGGTGGTGAATTGAAAGAAATCAAAGATTAAATATCAAAGAAGTGAAGAATTCCAAAAATAGCTCCATAGTGGTATCGAAAAGTTGTAATTATCTAGATTATGTATGCTTGGGTTGCTCAACCAAAAATACCTTGAGGCTAGGAGGTTTTCTGCGGATGGATTCGGAGGGATGCATAAAATGAGCGTTGTTCAAAAGAAGTGGACGAGTGTTTATGAGGATTGTGAGTATTTAGAATTAGGGGGGTCCTTAGGAAAAATTTTAGACACAAATGCATGTGTTGCGGTCTTGGAATAATGGCTGGGTTTGATTGGAATTATTTTAAGCAATGTTAGTATGTTAAAATTCAGTTTTGCTTGGGGGAAAGCAAAAGTCAAGTGTGGGGTATTTTGATATGGGCATATTTAGTTATAAAATTCATGCATTATCTTAATACTTTATGTTGTTTTTGTCTCATTTAATGAACAAAAGGTGCTTAATTATTTTAGAATTTCATTTTTCTGCAACAATGACATGCTCGGATGGAAAAGGAAGCGGATTTAGCAATTGGAAGCTTGGATCTTGGATTTTGAAGAAAGAAGGATGTTGCTGGACAGCTTGACCCCTCGTCAGTGTTTTGTCCATATCTCATGAACCGTAACTACGATTGATGAGATTCAAAATGTTCTGAAAACTAGACACAATTTTGGACGACTTTCGTGTTTTGAGAACATGCTGATTCCAAACGGACTCGACGATTTGGGCCTCAACTCGACGAGTCAGGTCGAACTTTCGCGATTCTGGACGCTGACTTGCCGCACACGGGTTTTAAGTGATGGACTCGCCGAGTAGGTCACTGGACTCGCCGAGTCGCCCCTGTTTTCAGAAAATATATATAGAAACGCTTCTCATTCGAACCCTAACGAATGGGGGAACCCTTGGGGGTTAATTTGCGACTGGAGGTGTAGCTAGAAGCCCCGGAACTCGTGGAACAACCCTAGCTTTCAATTTTGAGAAGATAAAAGGCAATTTAGGTTTACTCTTTACTTAATCTTTTGTTTGAACTATGCGTAAACTATTAGATTTCGTTTTTGATAAACTTTCTGCTGTAATCATGAGCTAAAACTCATATCTTCTGTTTAAGGTAGATGAATTTATGACTATGTGTTGATTTTTGTGGTTGGATTAATTGAAATTGGTGAGTTTGTTTTGTTAAGCTTGTTAAAGATCCTCATGTGTTAACAACAACTATTTTCTGTTAATTAGCTAAGTAATTAAGCTGCATGAACATCTCTTAACTGCTTATCTCATGTGATTTATGTGAATACATTGTTATGTGCCTAGGAATAATGAATGTGAAACTAGGGTTAACTAGAAAATAGGTAAATTAATGTGTGAGCCTTGTGTGACGAACCATCAACAAGAGGTTAATTGAATTAGTAATTTGATTAGCTAATTACAAGTCTTACTTAACCCGAATCAATAGTCTAGGAAACTCATTAGTTTAACCAATTGGCCAATGTTTGAATTAATTTGTTTTCTAAGGATTAGTAATAGCGAACGTGAACCTAATCACACTAATCGGTAGCCAATAACGAATAATCCATTGCACTTACCATAAAATCAACCATAAGAGTAAATGAGTCGAACCTAAACAGAAGTCTTCTCCATTATTGAATTTAGTGATTGTTTATTTGCGTTAGGTGTTAGTTGCTTAGTTTGAGTTTTACTTCATTGTTAAGTTTCTAGTCTTGCAAAACTAAAGAAACCCCCCTTTCTATTACTTGTTTTATTTAGATAATATTAGCATTTATTTTAATTGTTTACCATTCCCTGTGTTCGATACCCTACTTGCTTGAACTATATTACTAATCGATAGGTACACTGCCTTTCGTGTGTTTATTTTGTGTCTAATTTAGTAGGATTAAAACTAGTTCGTTTCACACACATCAAGCTTTTGGCGCCGTTGCCGGGGAACGGTTCAAATAATTTTTTATTATGTATTTTCCAAATCTCGATGCTCTTGATGCTTTTCTTGAGGAAGTAGTACAAGAAATTGAGCAAGAAGATGAGGAGTATGACTCGGATGAAGATTTGAAGAAATTTGGAAGATGGTTAGATAGCATCTTGTCTAACGAACAAAAGCAATCCGAGTCACAAGAGCTAAATTTACAAGATGAAGAATTTAATCCAGAAAAAATTTGGAGGAGCTGGAAATGTTGCTAGTAGAGAGGTCAGACGAAGAACAAGAACAAGCTGAATTGCAGAAACCAAGCCGTGGATTGACCATTACCACGACATGCCCCCCTGTATTTCCGGTTTGTGTTTCGAAGCATGGGGTGATGATTCCAACTTTGGAGAAAGTTTTGAAGCACGATCCATTTTTTATTAGTATCCGACCGGTTCCAACCCTTGTCAAGATTCTTGGGTTTTATAAATTAAAGCTTGTCTGGCCAATTTTAGAAGCAAAGCGCAATATTTCACAAATTCGTTCACCAAAGAAAATATTCAATGCAACGGATGGATTGACATTGAGTTTATTGGAAGTTTATTAAGTTGGGAGTCCAGCTCAAGACTCGCACAAAAAGAAGCGCTTGCGGGAGGCAACCCGTCATTAGAGTTTGCTTTTCTTTTTCATTTTTCTAACTTTTAGGATTTAGGGATAATTTCGGAATTTTAATTTTGATGTTTGTTTTCCTTTTTATTACGTGGTTTTGTGTTTTTGATCTTTTCAGTTTGAGGGCGAGGAATGCATGCGAGAGTATGGAGTCAAGGCTAACCAAGCAAGAAGTCGAGTCTAGGAAAGAGAGAAAAGGAAGTTTTGAGTCAAGTTATGAGTACGATTGATAGAAGAGTTATATAGTATTTATTTACTGAAGAAAAATGAGGGAAAGTATTCGTTTATATTACCCCCATACATCAGAAACAGACCTGGGCAGAATACAAAATTTTCCACACAGCGGTCTACTCGTCGAGTGCATCTTATGGACTTGACGAGTCCATGTGAAATTTCGCGACTTTTCTGCCAGTCACGCTACAACTCGGGGAGTTATCATATCTGTTGGATAAGGTGTCTAAGTCCATAACTTATTTGGTATATACTTGACCCGACCCGGCATGGTCCATTTGGTTTGCACTTCACCCAAACTGTTTATGGATAATTTTATGAGAATTGTATACTTACGATTTATTAATATATTATAAGTTATAATATATTAATATAAAGTCATGTTATTTAATTAGTTTTAATCTTGAATTAATTATGAATTAATTTAGTGATTAAAAGGAAGACTAATTAAATCATGGGCTATTATATTTATATGGTGTGGGCTAATACTCATTTGTTAATGGGCTAAGCTTATGTGGAAGTCCATGGATGATCCATGGAACTTTTAACCCATGGATCCTTGGAAAGGAAAAGACATGGGTTATTAGGGTTTCACCCTAACCATGCACACTATATAAACAAGCTCATGTTGCATGAAATAAGACCCTAGTGTGTGTGTAATAGTGGTGGCCGATTTCTAAGTGTTAGTATACTCTCTCATACATTTTCCAAGTTTGTGGTGATTTGTGATTTCCATTTCAGGCATTCACATTATTGGTGCTTGGCTCTCAAACTCCAAGGAATCAACAATCAACAAAAGGTATGTAATTCATCTAGTCCTTTTATGTTTAAAAGTACCCCATGCCATGCTAGATAGGTTATAAACCTTGGAAATTAATATTTTGCATGTACCTTAGACAAACATAGATCCAAGGTTTATTAGGGTTGCATGTACACTTAGGAAGTGTTAGAATGCTCAAAACTCAACAGTGGTGTCAGAGCCTAGGCTTGTTTGTTTGATACTTGATGCAAAATAGTGATAAAAAGTTGATTTTTTGCTGTCTGACTGATGAACTCGCCGAGTCCATGGGGGGACTCGCCGAGTTCATGTGTAAACTCATCCTACTCGCCGAGTAGGTTCGTGCACTCGGCGAGTAGGAGCCTCAAAATGCAGATTTTCGACTTTTGTTGCTGGAAATGGACTAGAAACATTACCCTAAACTGTTTTGGTGTTTTAAAACTTGTTTTAGTTGATGTAATGGTAGTTCTAATCCATTTACAATAGATTATATCAAAATTTCATGCTTTGTATGTGTTCATATAATTCTTGAAACTTTGATGATCATGTTCATGTTCTTATGAATTTAGAAGATGATAGGAATTATTTGCTGAATTGTTTAGGATTAATTCTTGATCATTTATGTGTTTTAATGGAGTCCATAATTTGTCCTCAAGTTATGGATATCCAAAGGTCACTTCTTTTAAACACACACTTAAAACACATAAGTTACATAAAATGAAGAGTCTTCATTTTTATGAACCTTTAATTCATAAGTTATGAAATGAAAAGTTTTGGATAGTTACAAAACTTGCCCTCAAGTTTTGGAATTTGTAAAGTTTCACACACTTTAATAAACTTTAATTCCAAACCCTTAGAGTTTTAAAAGTTAAAATTCAACCCTTATACTATTTATAACATTAATGGTTAATTATTATATATATGTATAAGATCAAGTCGTTTTACCGTTAGTAGGCCTCATTCACGAAGCCGGTCTATAAGGGGGTATAAGGTTGTTGCCTATAAAATGGCAACTTAATGGGTGTCCATTCTCACCCACCGCTTCCTTGATCGGTGGAGGGTCGTTAGCCGAACGGGTAGGACAATGACTTTAAATTCTCATTAAAAGTATAATGAATATTATAAAGTAACTAAACCTTTTATAAATTCCCAATCTTAGTTACTTTAGGAAAATGTGAATATGGTGCTAACCCATGAAATTCACACTTTGTACCTTACCAAGTCGTTGGTGGAGCGTGTGTGGTTAACTGGCACACTAACTTGGACTAGTAAGGATCACGAAGGGTGACTTAATGTTTATCATAGATCGGTGGAGCGTGTGTGGTTAACCGGCACATCGATTAGGTGATAATATTAAGGGTACCAAGTGAGTTTTCATGGTTATTCACACCTTGTTTTGTGATCCTCGGCATCCCAGTCACAAAACCTGAAGGGCACAATCGAGATTGAAACATGCCATTGAAAAGTTCAATGAATCTCAAAAGATCTAGGAGTTTCAAATCCAATTAAAACCTAATAAATTATTTCGTTTTTCATGGTGGAAATTGGTGAATCGTCATTCATCTACCTTCAAATATTTTATAGCTTGGATTACGGCATCCCTCTTCCAAGTTATAAAATATTGTGTTGGGTCCTAGCCTTAATATTTCATATTGGGTGTTATATTAAGGACTTGAATCAACTAACTTGATTTTCTCCCATTGTAGATGTCTGGTTCATACAACTATGATCTTCCCAAATCGCTTGAAACAAGCTTTCCTCTTGAAGATGATGTCCCTCAACATCATGCTTCACTCCCCCCACCTCCTCCATTTATTCTCCCTGACCCACAAGCCCGAAGACTTGAAAGGTTCAAGATCACTCAAGCTCTACTAGAAATGAAACATAAAGATGGAAGACCTGTGTGCACTCATGTCTTAGGAATGAAGTCACACATAGACAGGTTGAGAATGTTGGGTGCTGTTATTTCAAGGAAGTTTGCTGTTGACTGGGTTCTTCAGTCACTTCCTGAGTCATATAGTGAGTTTATTAAAGACTACCATATGACAGATCCTGACATAACCCTAATAGATCTTTCTTATTTGCTTGTTGCTGCTGAATCAACAATGATTTGGCGCAATGGTCAAGCAAATATTGATGGGAAATCTATTTCTCAAACTTACATGGACATGGAAAATGGTAACATTGGAAGTCCAGAAAAGCTTTCTCGTCCCAATGGAAGGGGATCGACCTTGGTCAACCCGGTTGACCAAAAGGTAAAGGGAAAGGCTAAGTCTGTGATTGTCTCGTGTACCATTCCCAAAGAGTCTATATGTTTTTATTTTCATGAGAAGGGACATTGGAAGCGAAGCTGCCCTGAATACCTGAAATATTTGAAAGCAAGTAGAGACAAAATGTTTGACTCGGCTTCAGGTAAGTCCACTATCTAACTTTGTTAAAGTTCCTAATTGTTGATTCTTATTACATGATGTGACTAGGTTGCATCTTGATGTTTAGCAGGATCGAGCAAAAGGAAGGTTAAAAGAAGAGTGTGTTGAATCTGATCACGAAGATGGATTTCTATCGCATGGTTCGAGGATCGGATTTTTGAGCCACTACTTAAAAGTTATGATAGATTGCTAAGAAATATGTAATAGCATAGTTTTCATTTAAAGTTGCATTGTAAGGAATATTTTTCCGCGTTTTAATAAAGAAATAAAAGTTTTGTTTAGTTTATTTTATATTATATCCCCTTACAATGGCATTTATGGAAAATTGATGTTTGTATGTTTCTAGCAATATTGGAAATATGAGTTTGATTCTCTCATATATGGTAGTGTCTGAATTTACCAAATGAGGAAAGGTTCTCATCACCCAAGCTTCAATTAGACAGAAACTTGGAATCATACAAGTTGTATTGTATGATGAATGAGAATTTTCATCTTTGTAAAATTGAGACTAATTCATTGATCACATGCATATGTGAGTCAATTGAAGGACTAAGGAATTAGGTACACTGGGTGTGTGCTGGTCAAGGTCCACCACAAAGATCAATTCGTCATGATTTACTAAAGATTAGTAAATATGGTTATACTTATAAGGTTAAGTATAATTCTGTAACATTGGAAAAGTTTCAATGTATGGCAGAACGGATGAGAAGAATCAAATTTGGCAGAAAGATAAAAGTTTCTCAAATTTGAAAAGATGGGAGAGTACTTTAGTATCATGTTTTTATGATCATCTTAATAATTATGAAACCATATCACAAATTCATACTCTAAGGACATCTTAGTGCATTGTTATGACTAAGATGAGGGGTCATGAATTGTTGGAATGGTTAAAATCAAAAAGATGGATCATACATGTTTTTATGATCATCTTAATGATTATGAAACCATATCACAAATTCATACTCTAAGGACATCTTAGTGCATTGTTATGACTAAGATGAGGGGTCATGAATTGTTGGAATGGTTAAAATCAAGAAGATGGATCATACTTCATTCCAAAACAACTCTTAGAGTCATAATCCAAGATTGTAACATTGAGTGACATAAAGTAAGGTTTAAAACACTTATCAAATGTAGTGTAAAATGTTTTCTACTCCTGTACATTTGAAATTGGTAAGTTGTGATGTCTTGGATAAGACAAAGACCAACTAAGACCAATTGTGTGAAGTGTTTATCTTGATAAGAATCTGCACTATCCCTTGAATATTTGTTTTGTCAAGGAATGGTTCTTGACTAGGGAAACTTATATGTCAAGAGGACAGTGGGAGTCTTAAAGATCCTGAAAGGATTTCAAGATTTAATCAAGAGTAAAACCTGAGTTTTATCACTAGCACACGACTCAAGGTTTGAAACCTATTAAGTTGACATAATTCTTGTTTCTGTGTCTGTTCCTATTAAGTTGTCTATGCATATGAGTTCTGTTAGTTCTAAACTGTGTGCATAACAGCTTGGAAGCATTGGTGGGCCTTGTGCTACCAGATGACAAGAAATTAAGATTGAACAAGTTCAATCCATGTAAGGCTGAATTTGTTACTAACCTTGTCTTGTGATTATGGTTTTGACAAATTCACATGGATAGGAACTCATACACCATAAAATCTAAGTGTCATAAGGTTTCTCTCCGATTCATGAAAATGATGGTGAGGAAATGCTTTCACTAAGAAGATTTTAAGTAGATAGCAATTGTGATGTTTGCATTCTCAAAGTCGTTAGTGGAGCGTGTGTGGTTAACCGGCACACTAACATGGACTTGTGAGAAATGGCAAAGGTCTAAACAATTAAGACTATGATTACGGCATCCCTTTTCATAGTTCTGGAAATTGTTTAGACACACATGTGAGCTATCTAAGAAAGGGTGTACGAATCTAAATTTCAGAAGTCCAGCTGATTTCTGGAAATATGTCAGAGCTAGTGGGAGCATAAGTGTTATGCTGATAATCATCATGTTAGTGGGAGCATGATTATTATGTTTAGTGTTGCAAGTTAGCAATGTTAATTATAGAAAAACAAAAGTTTCAATTCGTAAAGTTGTAGGGGTTGAAAAAGTTGTTTTGCTATAATTAAGGGAGAGGAAATTATACTTCATTTCAATTCTAAAAGCTTAGATTGAGTTTTAATCATCTTTAGTCAAGGATATATATATGAATTTTATGTTGGAATGGTTCAACATAAGGAAATTCTATATATATTGCGTTCTCAAATTCGATTATGATCACGACATCCCTCTTCATAGTCGATTTTTGAAAACATGGAAAATAAAAAAATATTGTAGCAAAAGACTGATCTAGTATCATGTCTTTATGTGAGACATCATGAATCGTGTCCCATATGCTTCGGATATAGGATCGATTTCATGTGCTATAATATTTATCCTTCCTAAATTTTCCAAATGCTTAGGGCATTAAGAAGGGAAAAGTCTAGAATTGGATATGACTAAAGTGATTAAGCAATTGTCGAGGACAATCTAAGGTTCTCCAAAGATTGGTTGGTCGGGGACAGTTGGAAGTAGGATATAAATTGTTGGAAATGACCATATTGACATATTCTGAAAAGAGGTAACTCTTGTTCGGAAGTGATAGTCAAAATGGGACTATGGAAATTTCTCCATAGGCGGAAGTTATTCAATCTGTGTAAGATTAGAAAACCTTAGTGCAAGAAGGATGTTCAAAGCAATGTACTTTGAATATGAGACTTCGTTTCCATAGAGTTGATCTCCTTTGGAATCCTCTGTAATGACTGATGACAAGGTTTTGGTGACCTTGTGCATAATCATTACGAGAGGATCAGTGCATATAAGTTTAAAATCTAACAGTTTTTTTGGTAAATGGGAGGAATTAGGAATTCTTACATTTACAATAAGGATTTGGGATTGTGAAATGAGCATCATTGGAATCATGTTCAATTGATCTATTTCACAAAGTAAAGATCATAGACAAACATAGTGTGCATACTTGGAGTATGGCATAACTATTGTTTAGAAAAACAAAGTGTACATGCTAGGAGCATGGGACGACTGTTGTTTTTGTTCAAGTATTAAGTTGATTATTTGAAACATTATACAATGAATAACGTGTAATCAATATGGTGATAAATAAAAGGTGGTTTTATTTATATTCAAAAGGGTTCTGAGACCATATTGGATTCGATTATTATTGTGTTTCACTTTGCATGTTTTGACTTCCAGGATAGCTAGGTTATTCTTTCCGAATGACTAAGTTATTTAAACACTCCACAGTCGTTCATATGTTGGAAGTAGGTATGAATTAAGACTGTCATGAATCGAGTTTGTAGATGGCTAAACGTGTTTAGACATAGCAATGGTTGCTACAACATTCATGAGTACTCATAAGTTATGAGTATTGGAATTAACCCACGCTCACTTGTATCACTTCATGGAATTTATCTCGAGTGATCGTGAGACGTTAATATCATATAAGTCTTCAAACCTAGAGATATGAGTTGTTACCTATGAGTTGGTTGTGCATTGATTGCACGTAAACGCATCAGTAACTTGATGTTATAAAACGTGCCTTTGTGTATAATTCAACAAGTAGTAGAAACAAGTATATGAGTCGAAGTTTATCTGTTCCTTCTAGTCCTTGGAGGATTAGAAGCGATATCTGGGCCCCTCGATGATTTTGTTCTGACCTATGTACCGGGCCCGGTCAGAACCTAATTGATGTGTTCAATTTAGTTCTTTGTCAAACAAATCGGAAATCGGGAAACAAACTGCTGGACAATAAGTACGACGTTGTTCCATGTATTTGTCCGGTTGATATCATGAGAACAGAGGATTATATGATCACTTATCTAAAATGGCACTTCATAGTTCAACAGAGTTTTCGAGAGCTACGATTGCTGGTTGGTTCCTGAAGTAACATACGCAAATACAGTTATTAGACTTATCCAAGTGGGAGACTGTTGGATAAGGTGTCTAAGTCCATAACTTATTTGGTATATACTTGACCCGACCCGGCATGATCCATTTGGGTTGCACTTCACCCAAACTGTTTATGGATAATTTTATGAGAATTGTATACTTACGATTTATTAATATATTATAAGTTATAATATATTAATATAAAGTCATGTTATTTAATTAGTTTTAATCTTGAATTAATTATGAATTAATTTAGTGATTAAAAGGAAGACTAATTAAATCATGGGCTATTATATTTATATGGTGTGGGCTAATACTCATTTGTTAATGGGCTAAGCTTATGTGGAAGTCCATGGATGATCCATGGAGCTTTTAACCCATGGATCCTTGGAAAGGAAAAGACATGGGTTATTAGGGTTTCACCCTAACCATGCACACTATATAAACAAGCTCATGTTGCATGAAATAAGACCCTAGTGTGTGTGTAATAGTGGTGGCCGATTTCAAAGTGTTAGTATACTCTCTCATACATTTTCCAAGTTTGTGGTGATTTGTGATTTCCATTTCAAGCATTCACATTATTGGTGCTTGGCTCTCAAACTCCAAGGAATCAACAATCAAGAAAAGGTATGTAATTCATCTAGTCCTTTTATGTTTAAAAGTACCCCATGCCATGCTAGATAGGTTATAAACCTTGGAAATTAATATTTTGCATGTACCTTAGACAAACATAGATCCAAGGTTTATTAGGGTTGGATGTACACTTAGGAAGTGTTAGAATGCTCAAAACCCAACAATATCTACTCGACGAGTCACTCTTTAATTATATTTTCAAGATTTGACCACATTTGATACGGGCATTGGTTCTATTCTTTGAAGATCATTTTCCGAGCATTTACAAGAGTTTTTCCCTTATATTTGGAGCTGTCAACCACACGAGATTTTGACACCCAAGACATGGATGATCCGTTCCCATGTCTAAAGTCAATTGAAGATGGAGCTGAAGAGAAGAGATATCAACCTCGCCACTACTATTCCAGGGGAGTTTGTTCCAATTCTCTGCTTATTTTTATTGTTCTTTATCATGCATAATATGCAATGGGGACATTGCATAAATTAAGTGTGGGGTAGGGGGTTGGTTACACTAGTTAAATTTTAGAATTTTTGCATAAAATTACTAGGATTAATTTAGAAAATTTTGGTAAAAGCAATTAGGATTCCATGCTAGTGTTATGTTTGATGATTGCATGAAGACCGAAATGTTTAATTGAGCCTATATACGTTCTAGTTCATTTGTGGCCTCCTTTATTCTAGTGAAATCATGGGACAAAAACATAACCTCGCTTAGTTTGAGGGATGCAATATGTTTAGCATCGTGTACCAGAAATGTATCCAGGAAATTTTTTATCTTTAATCAATAAAGGTTGACGTTGAGCGCCCCTGCTTAAGCATGTAGGGTTTGAGAGAAAAAAAAAAGAGTGAGATACATGTAAAAAAAAGAGAGAGAACTACAAGAAAAGTTGTAAGAATTTTGGAGCAGCTAAAGTGAAGATCAAAAGATCAAAAATCCGAAGATTCAAAAAGTTGAAGATACCAAAAATCAAACAAAGAAGGTGGTGAATTCAAAGAAATCAAAAATCAAATATCAAAGAAGTGAAGAATTCCAAAAATAGCTCCATAGTGGTATCGAAAAGTTGTAATTATCTAGATTATGTATGCTTGGGTTGCTCAACCAAAAATACCTTGAGGCTAGGAGGTTTTCTGCGGATGGATTCGGAGGGATGCATAAAATGAGCGTTGTTCAAAAGAAGTGGACGAGTGTTTATGAGGATTGTGAGTATTTAGAATTAGGGGGGTCCTTAGGAAAAATTTTAGACACAAATGCATGCGTTGCGGTCTTGGCATAATGGCTGGGTTTGATTGGAATTATTTTAAGCAATGTTAGTATGTTAAAATTCAGTTTTGCTTGGGGGAAAGCAAAAGTCAGTGTGGGGTATTTTGATATGGACATATTTAGTTATAAAATTCATGCATTATCTTAATACTTTATGTTGTTTTTGTCTCATTTAATGAACAAAAGGTGCTTAATTATTTTAGAATTTCATTTTTCTGCAACAATGACATGCTCGGATGGAAAAGGAAGCGGATTTAGCAATTGGAAGCTTGGATCTTGGATTTTGAAGAAAGAAGGATGTTGCTGGATAGCTTGACCCCTCGTCAGTGTTTTGTCCATATCTCATGAACCGTAACTATGATTGATGAGATTCAAAATGTTCTGAACACTAGACATAATTTTGGACGACTTTCGTGTTTTGAGAACATGCTGATTCCAAACGGACTCGACGAGTTGGGCCTCAACTCGACGAGTCAGGTCGAACTTTCGCGATTCTGGACGCTGACTTGCCGCACACGGGTTTTAAGTGATGGACTCGTCGAGTAGGTCACTGGACTCGCCGAGTCGCCCCTGTTTTCAGAAAATATATATAGAAACGCTTCTCATTCGAACCCTAACGAATGGGGGAACCCTTGGGGGTTAATTTGCGACTGGAGGTGCAGCTAGAAGCCCTGGAACTCGTGGAACAACCCTAGCTTTCAATTTTGAGAAGATAAAAGGCAATTTAGGTTTACTCTTTACTTAATCTTTTGTTTGAACTATGTGTAAACTATTAGATTTCGTTTTTGATAAACTTTCTGCTGTAATCATGAGCTAAAACTCATATCTTCTGTTTAGGGTAGATGAATTTATGACTATGTGTTGATTTTTGTGGTTGGATTAATTGAAATTGGTGAGTTTGTTTTGTTAAGCTTGTTAAAGATCCTCATGTGTTAACAACAACTATTTTCTGTTAATTAGCTAAGTAATTAAGCTGCATGAACATCTCTTAACTGCTTATCTCATGTGATTTATGTGAACACATTGTTATGTGCCTAGGAATAATGAATGTGAAACTAGGGTTAACTAGAAAATAGGTAAATTAATGTGTGAGCCTTGTGTGACGAACCATCAACAAGAGGTTAATTGAATTAATAATTTGATTATCTAATTACAAGTCTTACTTAACCCGAATCAACAGTCTAGGAAACTCATTAGTTTAACCAATTGGCCAATGTTTGAATTAATTTGTTTTCTAAGGATTAGTAATAGCGAACGTGAACCTAATCACACTAATCGGTAGCCAATAACGAATAATCCATTGCACTTACCATAAAATCAACCATAAGAGTAAATGAGTCAAACCTAAACAGAAGTCTTCTCCATTATTGAATTTAGTGATTGTTTATTTGCTTTAGGTGTTAGTTGCTTAGTGTGAGTTTTACTTCATTGTTAAGTTTCTAGTCTTGCAAAACTAGAGAAACCCCCCTTTCTATTACTTGTTTTATTTAGATAATATTAGCATTTATTTTAATTGTTTACCGTTCCCTGTGTTCGATACCCTACTTGCTTGAACTATATTACTAATCGATAGGTACACTGCCTTTCGTGTGTTTATTTTGTGTCTAAGTTAGTAGGATTAAAACTAGTTCGTTTCACACACATCAAGCTTTTGGCGCCGTTACCGGGGAACGGTTCAAATAGTTAATTTTATTTGCTAATTGTTTCGTTTTTAACTTATTTATTATTTTTTTATATTTAGTTTAATTTTTATTTTTTTATTTTTATTTATTATGTATTTTCCAAATCTCGATGCTCTTGATGCTTTTCTTGAGGAAGTAGTACATGAAATTGAGCAAGAAGATGAGGAGTATGACTCGGATGAAGATTTGAAGAAATTTGGAAGATGGTTAGATAGCATCTTGTCTAACGAACAAAAGCAATCCGAGTCACAAGAGCTAAATTTACAAGATGAAGAATTTAATCCAGAAAAAGATTTGGAGGAGCTGGAAATGTTGCTAGCAGAGAGGTCAGACGAAGAACAAGAACAAGCTAAATTGCAGGAACCAAGCCGTGGATTGACCATTACCACGACATGCCCCCCTGTATTTCCGGTTTGTGTTTCGAAGCATGGGGTGATGATTCCAACTTTGGAGAAAGTTTTGAAGCGCGATCCATTTTTTATTAGTATCCGACCGGTTCCAACCCTTGTCAAGATTCTTGGGTTTTATAAATTAAAGCTCGTCTGGCCAATTTTAGAAGCAAAGCGCAATATTTCACAAATTGGTTCACTAAAGAAAATATTCAATGCAACGGATGGATTGACATTGAGTTTATTGGAAGTTTATTAAGTTGGGAATCCAGCTCAAGACTCGCACAAAAGAAGCGCTTGCGGGAGGCAACCCGTCATTAGAGTTTGCTTTTCTTTTTCATTTTTCTAACTTCTAGGATTTAGGGATAATTTAGGAATTTTAATTTTGATGTTTGTTTTCCTTTTTATTACGTGGTTTTGTGTTTTTGATCTTTTCAGTTTGAGGGCGAGGAATGCATGCGAGAGTATGGAGTCAAGGCTAACCAAGCAAGAAGTCGAGTCTAGGAAAGAGAGAAAAGGAAGTTTTGAGTCAAGTTATGAGTACGATTGATAGAAGAGTTATATAGTATTTATTTACTGAAGAAAAATGAGGGAAAGTATTCGTTTATATTACCCCCATACATCAGAAACAGACCTGGGCAGAATACAAAATTTTCCACACAGCGGTCTACTCGTCGAGTGCATCTTATGGACTCGACGAGTCCATGTGAAATTTCGTGACTTTTCTGCCAGTCACGCTACAACTCGGCGAGTTATCATATCTACTCGACGAGTCACTCTTTAATTATATTTTCAAGATTTGACCACATTTGATACGGGCATTGGTTCTATTCTTTGAAGATCATTTTCCGAGCATTTACAAGAGTTTTTCCCTTATATTTGGAGCTGTCAACCACACGAGATTTTGACACCCAAGACATGGATGAGCTGTTCCCAAGTCTAAAGTCAATTGAAGATGGAGCTGAAGAGAAGAGATATCAACCTCGCCACTACTATCCCAGGGGAGTTTGTTCCAATTCTCTCCTTATTTTTATTGTTCTTTATCATGCATAATATGCAATGGGGACATTGCATAAATTAAGTGTGGGGTAGGGGGTTGGTTACACTAGTTAAATTTTATAATTTTTGCATAAAATTACTAGGATTAATTTAGAAATTTTTGGTAAAAGCAATTAGGATTCCATGCTAGTGTTATGTTTGATGATTGCATGAAGACCGAAATGTTTAGTTGAGCCTATATACGTTCTAGTGCATTTGTGGCCTCCTTTATTCTAGTGAAATCATGGGACAAAAACATAACCTCGCTTAGTTTGAGGGATTCAATATGTTTAGCATCGTGTACCAGAAATGTATCCAGGAAAATTTTTATCTTTAATCAATAAAGGTTGAAGTTGAGCGCCCCTGCTTAAGCATGTAGGGTTTGAGAGAAAAAAAAAAGAGTGAGATACATGTAAAAAAAAAGAGAGAGAATTACAAGAAAAGTTGTAAGAATTTTGGAGCAGTTAAAGTGAAGATCAAAAGATCAAAATTCCAAAGATTCAAAAAGTTGAAGATACCAAAAATCAAACAAAGAAGGTGGTGAATTCAAAGAAATCAAAGATCAAATATCAAAGAAGTGAAGAATTCCAAAAATAGCTCCATAGTGGTATCGAAAAGTTGTAATTATCTAGATTATGTATGCTTGGGTTGCTCAACCAAAAATACCTTGAGGCTAGGAGGTTTTCTGCGGATGGATTCGGAGGGATGCATAAAATGAGCGTTGTTGAGATTCAAAATGTTCTGAAAACTAGACACAATTTTGGACGACTTTCGTGTTTTGAGAACATGCTGATTCCAAACGGACTTGACGAGTTGGGCCTCAACTCGACGAGTCAGGTCGAACTTTCGTGATTCTGGACGCTGACTTGCCGCACACGGGTTTTAAGTGATGGACTCGTCGAGTAGGTCACTGGACTCGCCGAGTCGCCCCTGTTTTCAGAAAATATATATAGAAACGCTTCTCATTCGAACCCTAACGAATGGGGGAACCCTTGGGGGTTAATTTGCGACTGGAGGTGCAGCTAGAAGCCCTGGAACTCGTGGAACAACCCTAGCTTTCAATTTTGAGAAGATAAAAGGCAATTTAGGTTTACTCTTTACTTAATCTTTTGTTTGAACTATGTGTAAACTATTACATTTCGTTTTTGATAAACTTTCTGCTGTAATCATGAGCTAAAACTCATATCTTCTGTTTAGGGTAGATGAATTTATGACTATGTGTTGATTTTTGTGGTTGGATTAATTGAAATTGGTGAGTTTGTTTTGTTAAGCTTGTTAAAGATCCTCATGTGTTAACAACAACTATTTTCTGTTAATTAGCTAAGTAATTAAGCTGCATGAACATCTCTTAACTGCTTATCTCATGTGATTTATGTGAACACATTGTTATGTGCCTAGGAATAATGAATGTGAAACTAGGGTTAACTAGAAAATAGGTAAATTAATGTGTGTGCCTTGTGTGACGAACCATCAACAAGAGGTTAATTGAATTAGTAATTTGATTATCTAATTACAAGTCTTACTTAACCCGTATCAATAGTCTAGGAAACTCATTAGTTTAACCAATTGGCTAATGTTTGAATTAATTTGTTTTCTAAGGATTAGTAATAGCGAACATGAACCTAATCACACTAATCGGTAGCCAATAACGAATAATCCATTGCACTTGCCATAAAATCAACCATAAGAGTAAATGAGTCGAACCTAAACAGAAGTCTTCTCCATTATTGAATTTAGTGATTGTTTATTTGCTTTAGGTGTTAGTTGCTTAGTCTGAGTTTTACTTCATTGTTAAGTTTCTAGTCTTGCAAAACTAGAGAAACCCCCCTTTCTATTACTTGTTTTATTTAGATAATATTAGCATTTATTTTAATTGTTTACCGTTCCCTATGTTCGATACCCTACTTGCTTGAACTATATTACTAATCGATAGGTACACTGCCTTTCGTGTGTTTATTTTGTGTCTAAGTTAGTAGGATTAAAACTAGTTCGTTTCACACACATCAATCAACAAAATATTACCCCAAGAAATCTGACTTCAGGATGCGTAAAACAAAATGTTCCAAAATTCTTTTTGAGTGTTCCCACGCTGTGGCATAGCGATAACCATGACGTGACGTTCTTAAAATAACTTCTTTACTGATTTGCAAAGAAAATTATATCGGGATGGCACACCTCTTAAATTGTAGAAACATATTATCCAATATTCCTGCTGTAAAACCCATGAAAATGCTCAAAATACTCCTCTCGAAACATATAGTTGAACCCATTGCTTGAAATTTTCCATTCCTCTCAGTTAATCGAGTTTAACCCTGTCGACCTAATTCGTTGAATTGAATGATAACATACTAATTTCTATGAGATCAAAAACATAAAATCAAGTAATAACAGGACAACATTCAAACATAATCTAAAACAGAAACAAATTACTATAATCCTAAAAAAACCGAACAAAATAAAAGAAATAGTTTCAAACATCGCACAAAGTAAAAATAAAACATAAAAAGGATCAATCACTCATCCTCATCTGAACCATGAGTACCACTCGGGCCAGCTTCGTCTCCTCGAGCTGCCCAACACTCATCCCACATAGGAATGTAAGCAAGTGATAGCCCTAGGTCCTCCAGTCGGTATATAGCTAAATGATGCATCAAAACATCCATCGACCTCCGAAGATAATTCATCTTCGCACTAATCTCATCCGGATAAGCCCTAAACATCACTGAATACAGATCCATGGATAATCCATCCCATATAGACATATCAAGTGGCAGCTCCGAATGTGTCAACGTTTGTTTAAAACCTGCTTAAGATCAGACTTGTAAATAACGTTAGGGTAAGATCGAATATTTAAAGAACCACGTCAATAGCAGATGACGGATCTAGTAATATCAATCAAAGCGGAAAACCCTAAGATCTTCTTCAACAGAAGAGATGTGTATGAATTACACAGTCTCCTGCTCTGATACCAATTGATGAGTTGAAAAACTCTTAGATCGATTAGATCTTCAACAGGTTAAAAAATAAAATCAAACAAACACACTGAACACAATATAGAATCAAATAATGCTTAATGATTCAAATGTAGTCACGCCTCAGCAGAGCTCGACTAAGAACTTCCACTGTAGAGGCGAGCTAGGGTTTGTCGTATAATACTCTTGATAATAATGAAAGCGCTTCGAATAAAGGCTGCACGCATGCACCTTAAATACTAAACCCTAAACTAAAGAATCACGGTTGGACAGGCCCAAACCGGATAGCAAAACTGGGCTAAGGACCGAGCCCATGACGCAACACTATTCGACACAACAATCTCCCCCTTTGCGTCAAATGAGGCGAGAGATTATTTCTGTTGTGTAGCCTTCACTTTCTTCACAACCTTGAACAACCGAGGAATGATAGCATGAAGTGTCTGTCGAAATTGAATGTACCAGCGTAGCATATCAGTAAACAACTTCTTGTCAGCTGCAAAATTCTGATTACACCTGTGAATGATCTCCAAGATGTGCTCCAAACAAGCAGTTGAGAGCAGGTGCTTATCAATAAGAGCAAAAAGACATTTTTGACTTTCGCCCCTAACGAACATCACTGTATGAATTTTGGATCAATTTTGCCCTTGACCATCGCATTCACATTGCCAATTCTTCCAATTGGTTTGATCGTTGGTCGCTTGTGAATGGCAGATGCAATTTCTTGATCCATCTTTGCTACTTCATGAATGTAGCAAACAAGCATTCGCTTGATGTGGTCAATGATCGGCTGATACTCCTGAGGATTGGACAGCAAAATATTGTTGAGGAGTATCCAGTCGTGAGGGTTAAATTTCGGTAGATCAGCCAGGGAAAAATTATGAACCGAGCTATCAGAGCCTCGGGTCACTTTAAACTAGACATTGACAAATTTTCCAGCTGAATAAGGCTTCAGTACCTTGACCGTAGTAATCTTCTGTGTGCTCCAGGTCAAGTACTGTGGCTGAGTGAACTCCAGATAAAATTCCAACAGATCCCAATCTACCTTCGGGCCCGGAGAGGGAATGACAGCAGTTGAGTTGAAGCAATGAAAGATAAATGCCTTTCGAGTGATTGGCATATCGAATTGAGCGTCCTTCGAGTTCTCAAGACCGAACGACATAACAGGTTCGAGCCAGTAAGTACTCGGTTCATCTATAACTTCTCTCTGGAGCGATTCAATGGTCCATTCTGGAAACATGGACTTATTTTTCTCCAAGAGCTCCTTTTCTTTCAGCTTCTTCTCGAACTCAATCGTTTCCTTCTTAATTCTTTCCTCAATCTCCTTATCAGTGGACTTAGTTTTCTGAAAAGGCTTAGAGGGATTTTCACCCAAGATATCTTCAAAATCATCATCATCATCTTCATCATCTTCTCCAATCTTCTTCTTCTTCTTCTTATCCCTTTTGCTGACCGAAGCTACATTATCCTTCGGTTCAGCTGTTGATTTTGGTTCGGGAGGAGGTTGAGTATCATCCTTGCCAGCTTGAGTAACCTTTTCTCCCCTTGTTTCGGTTTGACAGAAGTCACCGGAACACCCTCTATCCGACTAAGGATATCCAACGCCGGTCTGAGCTTTTCGGCTAAATGGCGTCTAATGGATATAGTCAGAATGGAGTCGTGGGCGTCGAGAAGATGCAACAGAATGGAATGAACATCACCCACAGAGCTTCGAATAACTTCTCTTTCAGACTTTAAATCTTTAAGCTCTTTCGTGGCAGAACAGAGCTTTAAGTTTTGAATTTTGAGCTGAGAAGTACGCTTGTCTAGCTCATCCATAATCCTATTTTCAAGTGCAAGTTCGGCTTCCAGCTGAGTCAAACGCTCATCAACACTAGTATGAAGGTTTTCGTTGGCAGCTTCAATGGCTCTGCGAGCAACTTCACGATTTGTCCTTTCAGCTTCGAGAGAACGCGTGAGAGTATCAACCGAAGCATTCACAAATCTGGGAGTTCTTCTGATCGGCAACTTGCAAAGAATCTAGGAATAGTTGAGCCTCAAAAATTAGTTTTTCGACTTTTGCGGTCGCTTCCTTGCATTCTTTTGTGGAGGCCTCAACAGCAAGCGAGGCTTTCTGACATTGAGATGTAGAAGCATCAATAGCCTTTGCTGCGTCAGAGAGAGAGGTAGCATGTTCTTGAACAAACAAAGAAAACAAAGCCTTGAGAGCAGTTTCTGAGTAAGCACCAGTGGAGGAGGAAGAGAGTAGTTGATCGAGCTTATTAGTAACCGTCTTGAGATGGCGCTTGGTAATAGGAGCATCGTCATCATCGTCACTTTGGACACGATAAGGACTGAAGTAAGTGGAATCAAACTCCAAATCCTCACCTCTAAGAACAGTGTTGGTTTTAGTGGATTAGGTAGGTGATGGTGGTTTGGTAGTAACTGGGGTTTCGGGAGCTGAAGAACGAGCCCCCGTATCAGATACGTTGGTTCGAACTCCAGTAGTGGTGGTAGTAGTAGCCTCAGTGAAGATGGGTGCAGAAATGGGAATGGTAGAGGATGGTTGAGATGTGATGATAGGAAAAATAGGAGGGATGGAGACAGGAACAGAAACAGGTGGAGGAGAAGGTGCTTTGGAACGAACAGGTACCTCTAGTGTAGGCGAGCGAGGTGGTGTATCACCACGAACCGAACCTTCATCTTCTGAACTTTCGCTGTTAGATTCACTGGGAAGAGTTGATTGATGACCAGGAGTGTCACACCCCGCTAAAGCGGAAACGCAAGGTATGACAGCGATAACGGTTTCATTGCAAAAGATAATGATACATCACCATAGCGGTATTTAAAAGTTTACAACCCATAGCTTCAAAAGAAACAAAATACAAGTTTTTCCAAAATAACATTGTTCAAAGAAAACTCCACAAATAACTTCAACACGATGCAGCATGCTCTATGATGATGAATCTTTATATCCACTTACTAATTATTTCCTGAAAAAGCATGTAAAACGAGCGTCAACTATGAAAATAGTTGGTGAGTTCACAAGTTTATAAAATCGAGCTTGAAATAAGGCTTTTCGTAAATACAAGTACATTGCTTTAATGATAACAGAGTTGATTGCTATTAATGAATACAAGTTTATTGCTATAACGAGAACGAGTTTTGTATGTGTATGAGCAAACAATGAGTCTCAACCAAACCTATGACTGAAGCCCTATCGAGATCTATGCTTATCGTTCCATAGATGAATATGGTATCATGCACTCCAGCGATTCGGGCGAGTGAGGAGTTGTCAATTCCTAATAGCGCTATCCATAATGACCATTGGCTCAAAGAGTTAATGGTTAGAGATAAGGGAAGGGCCTTAGTACGATAAGTTCTCATGTTCCGTGTTGCATAGACATACATAGAGAGACATAGCAATAAAATAGCAATCATGTTTGATACAAATCAATTTAAATACAACATTCAAATAATAGTTTTTCGGGACATGCTTTTCCACCCCAAAACATAAAAACTGAAAATAGGGGAGTGGTGAATACTCACAACGTTTCGAGTAGGTACAAGGGGTACTTCGGAATGCACCAATGTCTTAACGCCGGGATCCTACGACATCAAACACACACTAGTGAGTTTCCATGTCGAAATCTAATGCTAATATACTAAACTCTACATATAGTGAAATGCCAATTTATGTTTTAGTATTTGATTTTATATTAATTGGTTACACTTTTTCTGAAATAATGAAATTCTACAAATCGTGCGATTAATTACAACATTGGAATATAAATTTTCCAAATTTTTAAGTCCTTATTACAACATAAATTCACGGAAGTAGCATTCAAAGGATAAAAATTCTCAAACTTTTTATTTAACTGTTATTACACAACACTAAGCTGGGAAAATTATAAAAATGGATTTCCAAGCTGTTTAATTATATTTTATGATTTTTGAGCATTTATTCCAATAAAAATTGAAATAAATAGAAAACAGTTTCCAAAATTACCCAAACTTTTTATTTAACTGTTATTATACATAAATAGGCTGGGAAAAATACAAAAGATATTTTTCAGTGGGTATTTCTATTTTTCCTTGTTTTATTCCTTTAAATAATCTTTAATTGAAGAAATAATATTAAACAGTTAAAATAAATTACCAAAAATTTTTGTAACATCATTTACAGTATAAATAACCTGAGAAAAATATCAAAAGTGGTCTTCATATTATATAATCCGGTTTTGGGTATTTATGTGTATTTAAGTGTAATTAACTTTAGAAATTAAGAGAAAAATAGTTTACAGTGGAGAAAAATCCTTAAAATTTTCATGTAACCTCCTACTGTAAAACATGATGTTCTGGTAAATTTTCATGAATTTTGGATAATCAGAACTATTTTTCCTATTTTTAAACCATTATAATTACCAAAAATTGGGAAAAATAGCAAGGCATGATGAAAAATGTTGAAATTATTTTTCTGAGTCATCCATCACAGGTAAGGTATGCGAAAATTGTTAGATAAAATTTTCACACTCTTCAAAGTGGCTTTGTGATTTATTATATCCTAACAAAAAGAAAATTGGAAATCATACCAAACAGCAACAAAAATTGATGAAATTTAGTGAGGGGTCATTATCCATCATAAGGGTCATTCATGAATTTGTTCCGGATTTATTGACCTCTGGAAGTATTTTATGTGATTTATGCCCTTGGTTTCTAGCAATAATTTTAATAAATCAAAGAAACAATAAAAGCTTTTGGTATTTTACAGATTATCACACGCATGTGAGGGCTTTCAAAAGGAAAAATGTTCGAAATTTATTCAGAAGGGAAATAGGGGTATTGAACCCAAACAAGATAAGAAATGTTGCATGCAATGGTGCATGAGATGTAAATGTGGCTGAAGTTCATGAATTTGTGAAGCACATTCTGTGGGGTTTTAAGCCACGAAATTTCAGCCATCATTCACTGGATATGTTAAGTTTCTAAAGTATTTTTCCCCAGATTTATGGTTGGGTTTAAGGCCATTGATCATGCAAGGCAAAAATGGTGATCATAGAAAAAGAGCTGTTTGCGCAACCATTTTGTAAAAATTGCCAAAAATCGGATATTTAATATTTTACAGTAAGACTAGTTGGGTTTGAAAGTTAACTCATGGAGCTATCCAATGAAAAAAGAATATCATGATTTGGTTAAGGAATGACCGAGATACGGTCATTCAAAGCTGAATAAAGTAATCTGGCAGATTGCATGTTTGCTTTGAGTGCATCCTTAGGACATTTTGACAAGAACATCATGCATGCCTTTGATAAGGTCCGATTTCTAGCACATGCATGGAGTGAATGAGCATCCAATATGTACTAGAAATGGTTTAAATGCTTTTGACCATGCAAGAACACAAAAGAAATGGAGAAGAAGATGTAATACTTGTTTTTGAAGTCACATGAACATATGTGCATCATTTTCACTCCTTGCATGGGTTTGATCCCGGATTTTCACCATTTCAAACACATGCATTGTGTTATGGTGAGAATCTACAAACCACAAGGGAAAAATAAAGATTTCTAGCCATGGAAAGGCATAGAATCCGAAAAGAAGAGAAAACTAAGAAGAAGAGGTAGTAGAATCATGAAATTATGGAAGAAGATGTTGTTGTTTACCTTGGTTTTGATCTTGAGGGAAGTAAGAACACATTCAAAGTCTTCAAAATCTCGAAATTTGGCAGAGAAATGAGAGAAATTTCGTGAGTTAGAGAGAGAGAGGAAGAGAGTTTGTGTGTTAGGAGGGTGGAGTGTGAGAGAGTGAAGAGAGAAGAGGTAGAGTGAAGGTTTAAGTCTAATGATTGAGTTTTGGGAAGAGAGAGTGCATGGGGAGAGGAGAATGGCTGGCTCTATCAGGCATTAGGCCTCCTCTCTCCTAATTTCAAATTTTATAAAATTCCCTCCAATAATTTTATAAAAACCCTAATTTTTATAAAAATATTTATTAAGCAATTCTTGATTTATTTGTAAAAATCTTGTTTTTAACTAATAAATTATGATTATTGCATGATAATTTAATTTCTATTTCAATGATTATAATCCATAATTTGATTAATAAAAATTTGATATTAGAAAGTTTATAGCCAAATTTTATAAAGTTTTTAAGCTTTATGATTTATAAATTTGGATTTTTAGCTCTCTTAGGGTTTTTGGAATATTGTTTGATATTCATCATCATAATGAAGTATAATTAGAATATTTTAATTTATTTTTAGGGTTTTATACCCTTTTTCAATTATAACAAAGCTTGAAAGTTTCATTCAAATTATAGCATTGGCATTTCCTATTGTAGTTAAGCAACTTACTAGAATCGTAAGTGTCAAGTATATTAGTCCTCGGTCTTAGATGGATCCTAGTTTATGTAAGATTTTGACCTAATTTATACTACTAGGCCATGGCATGATGTGCATGAATGGTTATTATAAAGATACATGAGTCCGAGAATGACCTGAATTGACAGTTGTCACAGTATCCCCCACTTAAAAAGAATTTCGTCCCGAAATTCATTCTATGTCATCGCTTGTCATCGCATGCGAAAAGTTGTGGATACTTTTCCTTCATGAAGTCCTCACGCTCCCAGGTGTACTCCGGCCCGCGTTTTGAGTTCCAACGAACTTTCACAATCGGGATCTTACTCCGCTTAAGTTGTTTTACCTCCCTGCCAAGGATTTCTATCGGTTCCTCAACGAAGTTTAGCTTATCATTGATCTTAATTTCCTCCAGAGGTACTATTAATGCTTCGTCGACTAAACATATCTTACGATTGGAGACGTGGGATGTGTCGTGAATGGCGCTTAAATCTTGGGGTAATTGGAGTTTTCCCACTTCTTGATTGCCTCTATCTTAACCGGATCTACATGGATTCCTTTTTCGCCGACTACATGGCCAAGGAAATGTACTTCTCGAATCCAGAATTCACACTTAGTGAACTTGGCAAACAATTTCTGCTCCTTCAACAACTCCAACACTAGCTTCAGATGTCTCTCATGATCTTCTTTGGTTTGTGAGTAAACAAGTATGTCATCGATAAATACAATTACAAACTTGTCTAGTTATGGTCTACAGACCCTATTCATCAGATCCATGAAAACAACGGGTGCGTTCGTTAGTCCAAAAGGCATGACTAAGAACTCATAATGTCCATAACGGGTTCTAAATGCTGTTTTGTGAATGTCTCCTTCGTGAACTCTTAGTTGATGGTATCCTGATCGGAGGTCGATCTTTGAGAAGTATGAAGCGCCCTGCAACTGATCGAACAAGTCATCTATTCGAGGGAGAGGATATCGATTCTTGATTGTCAACTTGTTCAGTTCTCTATAATCAATACACATTCGGAATGACCCGTCTTTCTTTTTGACGAATAACACTGGAGCTCCCCAAGGTGAAGAACTTGGTCGTATGAACCCTTTGTCTAGAAGTTCTTGAAGTTGTCCGGACAGTTCTTGCATCTCGGATGGCGCGAGGCGATATGGTGCTTTTGCTACCGGTGCCGCTCCGGGAATTAAGTCTATCCGAAATTCGACCTGTCTGTGAGGGGGTAGACCGGGTAATTCCTCCGGAAACACTTCCGGATAGTTTTGAACCACCGGGATCTCCTTGAGTTGCTTAGCTTCAGGTTCTGTTTCTATCACGTGGGCCATGAATGCGATACAATCCTTTTTCAGGTACTTGTGAACCTTCACGCTTGATACTATGTTTAAACTTCTTCCTGGCTTCTCACCGTGTATGATAAGGGTTTCTCCATTAGGGAGAGGCACTCTAATGACTTTCTCGTAACAACCAATTTCTGCTTTATTTTTGGATAACCAATCCATCCCTACTATCACATCAAAACTACCTAGCTCTATAGGAATTAGGTCAATGCTAAAGAGTTTATCAGCTAAATTCAGAGTACAACCAGGAATTATATCATCAGCCCTAATTTCATACCCATCAGCAAGTTCAATAGCATAAGCATTCCTCATCTTTCTCGATTTCAAGCCAATAAACGGTCTAAATGCTAAAGAAACAAAACTCCTATCTGCTCCCGCATCGAATATTACTGATGCAAAATGGTTGTTCAGGAGAAACGTACCTGTTATCACTTCAGGGTTCTGACGAGCTTCTTCTGCACCAATCACAAAGGCTACACCTCTTGGCCGTCCAACTTGATTTCCTTGGAAGTTTTGCCTGGCTTGGCCTTGTCCATTGTTACCAGGTCCATTGTTCAGTTTGGGACATGCTCTACGGAGATGATCAGTACTCCCGCACTCGTAACATGTCCTTTTTCCCTCCTTATTCACCTTACAATACTTCGAGTAATGGCCTGTTTGCTTACAGTTTTGGCACACTGGGCAAGCTCCCTTGTGATGGAAGTTACACTTATTGCACTTCGGAAGCGGCCCTGAGTACTGCTTTCGCTCCTGCACTTCCCGTTCTTGAGTTTTCATTGGTTCTTGCTCCTGGGCTCTTACCATAAAGTTTCTTGAGACTTTCTGCTTCCTCCCTGACTTGCCTCCATACTTCTTCTCTCCCTGATCTGCTGGCTTCCTCTTGCTACTAGAGCTTTCCTTTGTCGATGCTCCCATCCTTATCACATCATTGGTTAGTCGATTTGCTAGACTTACTGCACTTTGAATGGTAGTTGGATTTGCTGAAGTAACCATTCCCCGAATCTCTGGTGCCAGACCCCAGATGTAACGATCTACCCGTTTCTCCTCAGGAGTAACCATGTGAGGTACCGGTTTTGCTAGTTCATGAAATCGGACTGTGTACTTCTCTATTTGTGTTCCAACCATAGAAGGGTTCCAGAACTCAGATTCAAGCTTCTGAATTTCATCCTTGGGACAATACTCCTCTATCAGTAGCTTCTTTAGGTCTTCCCAAGTTAGCTGATATGCCGCTGCACGACCTCGGGTTTGCACTAAAGTATTCCACCAGGTCAATGCCCTATCCTGAAGTAGACAAGTTGCATACTCCACTTTGTTGCGTTCGAGACATTTGCTAATGTGAAGGACCGACTCCATACTGTCAATCCATCTCAGCAACCCGACCGCACCTTCCTTTCCATGGAATTCCTTAGGTTTACAGGCCATAAAGGACTTGTAGTTGCATTCTCTTTCATTGTTTCCCCGGTTTCCTCCACTACTTCCTTGGTTAGCATTAAGACCCGCAGTTACTTGAGTGACAATGTTTGGGATTGCTGCCATGAGTTGTTGTGCTACCACTTGAGCAACATCGGGTGTTTCGTTCTGTGGGCGCCTGCGATTAGGCCTTCCTGACATGGTTCTATTACATAGGATACTGAAATCAGAACCAAACACTAATCGCTATCCCAACAAGAATCATCAGCACCACAATCAGTAATAGCCCAACAAGCACATAATATGCGGTCATCGCACGACATGCCACTCGTCTAGCAGCACTAGCAGTGTCAGCAGCCTCCATCGAATGCTGAAACAGGATTTCCATCCTTGTCAAGACTTCATCCAAAACTTCCCGATGCCCAACTATCACAGCGAGACTGTGACGTAGGCCCGCTGCCATCGACTGCAATCTCCGGGACTCCTCCGGGGTCATACCTGGCTGCCTGACAGGTATCCCTATGACTTGCTGTGGTGAGGGTGCTCTCGGTCCTGCATTGCTGGGTCCTACCCTACTGGGTCCTGCCGTGCCAAGTCCTGCTGTACTGGTTGCTATCCTTCCTGGAATAGGAACACTCTTCCTCGCCGTCCTCCGAATACGAAGCCCATAAAGTGGTGGCTGTGGCAACACCGATGTAGGCGATGCCTCGCGTTGCTGACTCGGGGCGTTGTCATTGCTGATCTCCACCGAGTTTCCTGTATCTTCTGTGTCTTCCGATGGGTCTTCTTCTACCGAGGCGGGGGGGGGGGGGGGGGGGGGTTACGTCGAGGGATAACAGTGACGTAGCCGGACTCATCAGCTGAGGCGGTAGCGTGAGAAGATGACGATGTCGACATAGGGGACTGAGACATAGATTCAATGAGATATGAAATAAATGACAATGCATGCCTATAATATGCAATGCTTACAAACACCAAAATTAACCTTTTTGAATTTTTGAAATAAAGTTTTCTCAAAAATTTTGTTGAACATATTCCCATTATAATTAGCTCAAGCTTTGTATAAATCTTTCCTTAATTAAACATAGGTGATCAGGCTATGTTTAATTGAGGTCCAACGATACAATTCCCGACCTAATTATATTAGTAATATGTTTGATGTAAAAAGAATTTTTATAAGTTTTGGTTATAGGTTGTGTTTTCTTAAAGGAAAACTGATGTTCTCTATAACTTTAGCTCTGATACCACTTCTGTCACACCCCGCTAAAGCGGAAACGCAAGGTATGACAGCGATAACGGTTTCATTGCAAAAGATAATGATACATCACCATAGCGGTATTTAAAAGTTTACAACCCATAGCTTCAAAAGAAACAAAATACAAGTTTTTCCAAAATAACATTGTTCAAAGAAAACTCCACAAATAACTTCAACACGATGCAGCATGCTCTATGATGATGAATCTTTATATCCACTTACTAATTATTTCCTGAAAAAGCATGTAAAACGAGCGTCAACTATGAAAATAGTTGGTGAGTTCACAAGTTTATAAAATCGAGCTTGAAATAAGGCTTTTCGTAAATACAAGTACATTGCTTTAATGATAACAGAGTTGATTGCTATTAATGAATACAAGTTTATTGCTATAACGAGAACGAGTTTTGTATGTGTATGAGCAAACAATGAGTCTCAACCAAACCTATGACTGAAGCCCTATCGAGATCTATGCTTATCGTTCCATAGATGAATATGGTATCATGCACTCCAGCGATTCGGGCGAGTGAGGAGTTGTCAATTCCTAATAGCGCTATCCATAATGACCATTGGCTCAAAGAGTTAATGGTTAGAGATAAGGGAAGGGCCTTAGTACGATAAGTTCTCATGTTCCGTGTTGCATAGACATACATAGAGAGACATAGCAATAAAATAGCAATCATGTTTGATACAAATCAATTTAAATACAACATTCAAATAATAGTTTTTCGGGACATGCTTTTCCACCCCAAAACATAAAAACTGAAAATAGGGGAGTGGTGAATACTCACAACGTTTCGAGTAGGTACAAGGGGTACTTCGGAATGCACCAATGTCTTAATGCCGAGATCCTACGACATCAAACACACACTAGTGAGTTTCCATGTCGAAATCTAATGCTAATATACTAAACTCTACATATAGTGAAATGCCAATTTATGTTTTAGTATTTGATTTTATATTAATTGGTTACACTTTTTCTGAAATAATGAAATTCTACAAATCGTGCGATTAATTACAACATTGGAATATAAATTTTCCAAATTTTTAAGTCCTTATTACAACATAAATTCACGAAAGTAGCATTCAAAGGATTAAAATTCTCAAACTTTTTATTTAACTGTTATTACACAATACTAAGCCGGGAAAATTATAAATATGGATTTCCAAGCTGTTTAATTATATTTTATGATTTTTGAGCATTTATTCCAATAAAAATTGAAATAAATAGAAAACAGTTTCCAAAATTACCCAAACTTTTTATTTAACTGTTATTATACATAAATAGGCTGGGAAAAATACAAAAGATATTTTTCAGTGGGTATTTCTATTTTTCCTTGTTTTATTCCTTTAAATAATCTTTAATTGAAGAAATAATATTAAACAGTTAAAATAAATTACCAAAAATTTTTGTAACATCATTTACAGTATAAATAACCTGAGAAAAATATCAAAAGTGGTCTTCATATTATATAATCCGGTTTTGGGTATTTATGTGTATTTAAGTGTAATTAACTTTAGAAATTAAGAGAAAAATAGTTTACAGTGGAGAAAAATCCTTAAAATTTTCATGTAACCTCCTACTGTAAAACATGATGTTCTGGTAAAATTTCATGAATTTTGGATAATCAGAACTATTTTTCCTATTTTTAAACCTTTATAATTACCAAAAATTGGGAAAAATAGCAAGGCATGATGAAAAATGTTGAAATTATTTTTCTGAGTCATCCATCACAGGTAAGGTATGCGAAAATTGTTAGATAAAATTTTCACACTCTCCAAAGTGGTTTTGTGATTTATTATATCCTAACAAAAAGAAAATTGGAAATCATACCAAACAGCAACAAAAATTGATGAAATTTAGTGAGGGGTCATTATCCATCATAAGGGTCATTCATGAATTTGTTCCGGATTTATTGACCTCTGGAAGTATTTTATGTGATTTATGCCCTTGGTTTCTAGCAATAATTTTAATAAATGAAAGAAATAATAAAAGATTTTGATATTTTACAGATTATCACATGCATGTGAGGGCTTTCAAAAGGAAAAATGTTCGAAATTTATTCAGAAGGGAAATAGGGGTATTGAACCCAAACAAGATAAGAAATGTTGCATGCAATGGTGCATGAGATGTAAATGTGGCTGAAGTTCATGAATTTGTGAAGCACATTCTGTGGGGTTTTAAGCCACGAAATTTCAGCCATCATTCATTGGATATGTTAAGTTTCTAAAGTATTTTTCCCCAGATTTATGGTTGGGTTTAAGGCCATTGATCATGCAAGGCAAAAATGGTGATCATAGAAAAAGAGCTGTTTGCGCAACCATTTTGTAAAAATTGCCAAAAATCGGATATTTAATATTTTATAGTAAGACCAGTTGGGTTTGAAAGTTAACTCATGGAGCTATCCAATGCAAAAAGAATATCATGATTTGGTTAAGGAATGACCGAGATACGGTCGTTCAAAGCTGAATAAAGTAATCTGGCAGATTGCATGTTTGCTTTGAGTGCATCCTTAGGACATTTTGACAAGAACATCATGCATGCCTTTGATAAGGTCCGATTTCTAGCACATGCATGGAGTGAATGAGCATCCAAGATGTACTAGAAATGGTTTAAATGCTTTTGACCATGCAAGAACACAAAAGAAATGGAGAAGAAGATGTAATACTTGTTTTTGAAGTCACATGAACATATGTGCATCATTTTCACTCCTTGCATGGGTTTGGTCCCGGATTTTCACCATTTCAAACACATACATTGTGTTATGGTGAGAATCTACAAACCACAAGGGAAAAATAAAGATTTCTAGCCATGGAAAGGCATAGAATCCGAAAAGAAGAGAAAACTAAGAAGAAGAGGTAGTAGAATCATGAAATTATGGAAGAAGATGTTGTTGTTTACCTTGGTTTTGATCTTGAGGGAAGTAAGAACACATTCAAAGTCTTCAAAATCTCGAAATTTGGCAGAGAAATGAGAGAAATTTCGTGAGTTAGAGAGAGAGAGGAAGAAAGTTTGTGTGTTAGGAGGGTGGAGTGTGAGAGAGTGAAGAGAGAAGAGGTAGAGTGAAGGTTTAAGTCTAATGATTGAGTTTTGGGAAGAGAGAGTGCATGGGGAGGGGAGAATGGCTGGCTCTATCATGCATTAGGCCTCCTCTCTCCTAATTTCAAATTTTATAAAATTCCCTCCAATAATTTTATAAAAACCCTAATTTTTATAAAAATATTTATTAAGCAATTCTTGATTTATTTGTAAAAATCTTGTTTTTAACTAATAAATTATGATTATTGCATGATAATTTAATTTCTATTTCAGTGATTATAATCCATAATTTGATTAATAAAAATTTGATATTAGAAAGTTTATAGCCAAATTTTATAAAGTTTTTAAGCTTTATGATTTATAAATTTGGATTTTTAGCTCTCTTAGGGTTTTTGGAATATTGTTTGATATTCATCATCATAATGAAGTATAATTAGAATATTTTAATTTATTTTTAGGGTTTTATACCCTTTTTCAATTATAACAAAGCTTGAAAGTTTCATTCAAATTATAGCATTGACATTTCCTATTGTAGTTAAGCAACTTACTAGAATCGTAAGTGTCAAGTATATTAGTCCTCGGTCTTAGATGGATCCTAGTTTATGTAAGATTTTGACCTAATTTATACTACTAGGCCATGGCATGATGTGCATGAATGGTTATTATAAAGATACATGAGTCCGAGAATGACCTGAATTGACAGTTGTCACAGTATCCCCCACTTAAAAAGAATTTCGTCCCGAAATTCATTCTATGTCATCGCTTGTCATCGCATGGGAAAAGTTGTGGATACTTTTCCTTCATGAAGTCCTCACGCTCCCAGGAGTACTCCGGCCCGCGTTTTGAGTTCCAACGAACTTTCACAATCGGGATCTTACTCCGCTTAAGTTGTTTTACCTCCCTGCCAAGGATTTCTATCGGTTCCTCAATGAAGTTTAGCTTATCATTGATCTTAATTTCCTCCAGAGGTACTATTAATGCTTCGTCGACTAAACATTTCTTACGATTGGAGACGTGGGATGTGTCGTGAATGGCGCTTAAATCTTGGGGTAATTGGAGTTTTCCCACTTCTTGATTGCCTCAATCTTAACCGGATCTACATGGATTCCTTTTTCGCCGACTACATGGCCAAGGAAATGTACTTCTCGAATCCAGAATTCACACTTAGTGAACTTGGCATACAATTTCTGCTCCTTCAACAGCTCCAACACTAGCTTCAGATGTCTCTCATGATCTTCTTTGGTTTGTGAGTAAACAAGTATGTCATCGATAAATACAATTACAAACTTGTCTAGTTATGGTCTACAGACCCTATTCATCAGATCCATGAAAACAACGGGTGCGTTCGTTAGTCCAAAAGGCATGACTAAGAACTCATAATGTCCATAACGGGTTCTAAATGCTGTTTTGTGAATGTCTCCTTCGTGAACTCTTAGTTGATGGTATCCTGATCGGAGGTCGATCTTTGAGAAGTATGAAGCGCCCTGCAACTGATCGAACAAGTCATCTATTCGAGGGAGAGGATATCGATTCTTGATTGTCAACTTGTTCAGTTCTCTATAATCAATACACATTCGGAATGACCCGTCTTTCTTTTTGACGAATAACACTGGAGCTCCCCAAGGTGAAGAACTTGGTCGTATGAACCCTTTGTCTAGAAGTTCTTGAAGTTGTCCGGACAGTTCTTGCATCTCGGATGGCGCGAGGCGATATGGTGCTTTTGCTACCGGTGCCGCTCCGGGAATTAAGTCTATCCGAAATTCGACCTGTCTGTGAGGGGGTAGACCGGGTAATTCCTTCGGAAACACTTCGGGATAGTTTTGAACCACCGGGATCTCCTTGAGTTGCTTAGCTTCAGGTTCTCTTTCTATCACGTGGGCCATGAATGCGATACAATCCTTTTTCAGGTACTTGTGAAACTTCACGCTTGATACTATGTTTAAACTTCTTCCTGGCTTCTCACCGTGTATGATAAGGGTTTCTCCATTAGGGAGAGGCACTCTAATGACTTTCTCGTAACAACCAATTTCTGCTTTATTTTTGGATAACCAATCCATCCCTACTATCACATCAAAACTACCTAGCTCTATAGGAATTAGGTCAATGCTAAAGAGTTTATCAGCTAAATTCAGAGTACATCCAGGAATTATATCATCAGCCCTAATTTCATACCCATCAGCAAGTTCAATAGCATAAGCATTCCTCATCTTTCTCGATTTCAAGCCAATTAACGGTCTAAATGCTAAAGAAACAAAACTCCTATCTGCTCCCGCATCGAATATTATTGATGCAAAATGGTTGTTCAGGAGAAACGTACCTGTTATCACTTCAGGGTTCTGACGAGCTTCTTCTGCACCAATCACAAAGGCTACACCTCTTGGCCGTCCAACTTGATTTCCTTGGAAGTTTTGCCTGGCTTGGCCTTGTCCATTGTTACCAGGTCCATTGTTCAGTTTGGGACATGCTCTACGGAGATGATCAGTACTCCCGCACTCGTAACATGTCCTTTTTCCCTCCTTATTCACCTTACAATACTTCGAGTAATGGCCTGTTTGCTTACAGTTTTGGCACACTGGGCAAGCTCCCTTGTGATGGAAGTTACACTTATTGCACTTCGGAAGCGGCCCTGAGTACTGCTTTCGCTCCTGCACTTCCCGTTCTTGAGTTTTCACTGGTTCTTGCTCCTGGGCTCTTACCATAAAGTTTCTTGAGACTTTCTGCTTCCTCCCTGACTTGCCTCCATACTTCTTCTCTCCCTGATCTGCTGGATTCCTCTTGCTACTAGAGGTTTCCTTTGTCGATGCTCCCATCCTTATCACATCATTGGTTAGTCGATTTGCTAGACTTACTGCACTTTGAATGGTAGTTGGATTTGCTGAAGTAACCATTCCCCGAATCTCTGGTGCCAGACCCCAGATGTAACGATCTACCCGTTTCTCCTCAGGAGTAACCATGTGAGGTACCAGTTTTGCTAGTTCATGAAATCGGACTGTGTACTTCTCTATTTGTGTTCCAACCATAGAAGGGTTCCAGAACTCAGATTCAAGCTTCTGAATTTCATCCTTGGGACAATACTCCTCTATCAACAGCTTCTTTAGGTCTTACCAAGTTAGCTGATATGCCGCTGCACGACCTCGGGTTTGCACTAAAGTATTCCACCAGGTCAATGCCCTATCCTGAAGTAGACAAGTTGCATACTCCACTTTGTTGCGTTCGAGACATTTGCTAATGTGAAGGACCGACTCCATACTGTCAATCCATTTCAGCAACCCGACCGCACCTTCCTTTCCATGGAATTCCTTAGGTTTACAGGCCATAAAGGACTTGTAGTTGCATTCTCTTTCATTGTTTCCCCGGTTTCCTCCACTACTTCCTTGGTTAGCATTAAGACCCGCAGTTACTTGAGTGACAATGTTTGGGATTGCTGCCATGAGTTGTTGTGCTACCACTTGAGCAACATCGGGTGTTTCGTTCTGTGGGCGCCCGCGATTAGGCCTTCCTGACATGGTTCTATTACATAGGATACTGAAATCAGAACCAAACACTAATCGCTATCCCAACAAGAATCATCAGCACCACAATCAGTAATAGCCCAACAAGCACATAATATGCGGTCATCGCACGACATGCCACTCGTCTAGCAGCACTAGCAGTGTCAGCAGCCTCCATCGAATGCTGAAACAGGATTTCCATCCTTGTCAAGACTTCATCCAAAACTTCCCGATGCCCAGCTATCACAGCGAGACTGTGACGTAGGCCCGCTGCCATCGACTGCAATCTCCGGGACTCCTCCGGGGTCATACCTGGCTGCCTGACAGGTATCCCTATGACTTGCTGTGGTGAGGGTGCTCTCGGTCCTGCATTGCTGGGTCCTACCCTACTGGGTCCTGCCGTGCCAAGTCCTGCTGTACTGGTTGCTATCCTTCCTGGAATAGGAACACTCTTCCTCGCCGTCCTCCGAATACGAAGCCCATAAAGTGGTGGCTGTGGCAACACCGATGTAGGCGATGCCTCGCGTTGCTGACTCGGGGCGTTGTCATTGCTGATCTCCACCGAGTTTCCTGTATCTTCTGTGTCTTCCGATGGGTCTTCTTCTACCGAGGCGGGGGGGGGGGGGGTTACGTCGAGGGATAACAGTGACGTAGCCGGACTCATCAGCTGAGGCGGTAGCGTGAGAAGATGACGATGTCGACATAGGGGACTGAGACATAGATTCAATGAGATATGAAATAAATGACAATGCATGCCTATAATATGCAATGCTTACACACACCAAAATTAACCTTTTTGAATTTTTGAAATAAAGTTTTCTCAAAAATTTTGTTGAACATATTCCCATTATAATTAGCTCAAGCTTTGTATAAATCTTTCCTTAATTAAACATAGGTGACCAGGCTATGTTTAATTGAGGTCCAACGATACAATTCCCGACCTAATTATATTAGTAATATGTTTGATGTAAAAAGAATTTTTATAAGTTTTGGTTATAGGTTGTGTTTTCTTAAAGGAAAACTGATGTTCTCTATAACTTTAGCTCTGATACCACTTCTGTCACACCCCGCTAAAGCGGAAACGCAAGGTATGACAGCGATAACGGTTTCATTGCAAAAGATAATGATACATCACCATAGCGGTATTTAAAAGTTTACAACCCATAGCTTCAAAAGAAACAAAATACAAGTTTTTCCAAGATAACATTGTTAAAAGAAAACTCCACAAATAACTTCAACACGATGCAGCATGCTCTATGATGATGAATCTTTATATCCACTTACTAATTATTTCCTGAAAAAGCATGTAAAACGAGTGTCAACTATGAAAATAGTTGGTGAGTTCACAAGTTTATAAAATCGAGCTTGAAATAAGGCTTTTCGTAAATACAAGTACATTGCTTTAATGATAACAGAGTTGATTGCTATTAATGAATACAAGTTTATTGCTATAACGAGAACGAGTTTTGTATGTGTATGAGCAAACAATGAGTCTCAACCAAACCTATGACTGAAGCCCTATCGAGATCTATGCTTATCGTTCCATAGATGAATATGGTATCATGCACTCCAGCGATTCGGGCGAGTGAGGAGTTGTCAATTCCTAATAGCGCTATCCATAATGACCATTGGCTCAAAGAGTTAATGGTTAGAGATAAGGGAAGGGCCTTAGTACGATAAGTTCTCATGTTCCGTGTTGCATAGACATACATAGAGAGACATAGCAATAAAATAGCAATCATGTTTGATACAAATCAATTTAAATACAACATTCAAATAATAGTTTTTCGGGACATGCTTTTCCACCCCAAAACATAAAAACTGAAAATAGGGGAGTGGTGAATACTCACAACGTTTCGAGTAGGTACAAGGGGTACTTCGGAATGCACCAATGTCTTAATGCCGGGATCCTACGACATCAAACACACACTAGTGAGTTTCCATGTCGAAATCTAATGCTAATATACTAAACTCTACATATAGTGAAATGCCAATTTATGTTTTAGTATTTGATTTTATATTAATTGGTTACACTTTTTCTGAAATAATGAAATTCTACAAATCGTGCGATTAATTACAACATTGGAATATAAATTTTTCAAATTTTTAAGTCCTTATTACAACATAAATTCACGAAAGTAGCATTCAAAGGATAAAAATTCTCAAACTTTTTATTTAACTGTTATTACACAATACTAAGCTGGGAAAATTATAAAAATGGATTTCCAAGCTGTTTAATTATATTTTATGATTTTTGAGCATTTATTCCAATAAAAATTGAAATAAATAGAAAACAGTTTCCAAAATTACCCAAACTTTTTATTTAACTGTTATAATACATAAATAGGCTGGGAAAAATACAAAAGATATTTTTCAGTGGGTATTTCTATTTTTCCTTGTTTTATTCCTTTAAATAATCTTTAATTGAAGAAATAATATTAAACAGTTAAAATAAATTACCAAAAATTTTTGTAACATCATTTACAGTATAAATAACCTGAGAAAAATATCAAAAGTGGTCTTCATATGATATAATCCGGTTTTGGGTATTTATGTGTATTTAAGTGTAATTAACTTTAGAAATTAAGAGAAAAATAGTTTACAGTGAAGAAAAATCCTTAAAATTTTCATGTAACCTCCTACTGTAAAACATGATGTTCTGGTAAAATTTCATGAATTTTGGATAATCAGAACTATTTTTCCTATTTTTAAACCTTTATAATTACCAAAAATTGGGAAAAATAGCAAGGCATGATGAAAAATGTTGAAATTATTTTTCTGAGTCATCCATCACAGGTAAGGTATGCGAAAATTGTTAGATAAAATTTTCACACTCTCCAAAGTGGTTTTGTGATTTATTATATCCTAACAAAAAGAAAATTGGAAATCATACCAAACAGCAACAAAAATTGATGAAATTTAGTGAGGGGTCATTATCCATCATAAGGGTCATTCATGAATTTGTTCCGGATTTATTGACCTCTGGAAGTATTTTATGTGATTTATGCGCTTGGTTTCTAGCAATAATTTTAATAAATCAAAGAAATAATAAAAGATTTTGGTATTTTACAGATTATCACATGCATGTGAGGGCTTTCAAAAGGAAAAATGTTCGAAATTTATTCAGAAGGGAAATAGGGGTATTGAACCCAAACAAGATAAGAAATGTTGCATGCAATGGTGCATGAGATGTAAATGTGGCTGAAGTTCATGAATTTGTGAAGCACATTCTGTGGGGTTTTAAGCCACGAAATTTCAGCCATCATTCACTAGATATGTTAAGTTTCTAAAGTATTTTTCCCCAGATTTATGGTTGGGTTTAAGGCCATTGATCATGCAAGGCAAAAATGGTGATCATAGAAAAAGAGCTGTTTGCGCAACCATTTTGTAAAAATTGCCAAAAATCGGATATTTAATATTTTACAGTAAGACCAGTTGGGTTTGAAAGTTAACTCATGGAGCTATCCAATGCAAAAAGAATATCATGATTTGGTTAAGGAATGACCGAGATACGGTCGTTCAAAGCTGAATAAAGTAATCTGGCAGATTGCATGTTTGCTTTGAGTGCATCCTTAGGACATTTTGACAAGAACATCATGCATGCCTTTGATAAGGTCCGATTTCTAGCACATGCATGGAGTGAATGAGCATCCAAGATGTACTAGAAATGGTTTAAATGCTTTTGACCATGCAAGAACACAAAAGAAATGGAGAAGAAGCTGTAATACTTGTTTTTGAAGTCACATGAACATATGTGCATCATTTTCACTCCTTGCATGGGTTTGATCCCGGATTTTCACCATTTCAAACACATTCATTGTGTTATGGTGAGGATCTACAAACCACAAGGGAAAAATAAAGATTTCTAGCCATGGAAAGGCATAGAATCCGAAAAGAAGAGAAAACTAAGAAGAAGAGGTAGTAGAATCATGAAATTATGGAAGAAGATGTTGATGTTTACCTTGGTTTTGATCTTGAGGGAAGTAAGAACACATTCAAAGTCTTCAAAATCTCGAAATTTGGCAGAGAAATGAGAGAAATTTCGTGAGTTAGAGAGAGAGAAGAAGAGAGTTTGTGTGTTAGGAGGGTGGAGTGTGAGAGAGTGAAGAGAGAAGAGGTAGAGTGAAGGTTTAAGTCTAATGATTGAGTTTTGGGAAGAAAGAGTGCATGGGGAGGGGAGAATGGCTGGCTCTATCATGCATTAGGCCTCCTCTCTCCTAATTTCAAATTTTATAAAATTCCCTCCAATAATTTTATAAAAACCCTAATTTTTATAAAAATATTTATTAAGCAATTCTTGATTTATTTGTAAAAATCTTGTTTTTAACTAATAAATTATGATTATTGCATGATAATTTAATTTCTATTTCAATGATTATAATCCATAATTTGATTAATAAAAATTTGATATTAGAAAGTTTATAGCCAAATTTTATAAAGTTTTTAAGCTTTATGATTTATAAATTTGGATTTTTAGCTCTCTTAGGGTTTTTGGAATATTGTTTGATATTCATCATCATAATGAAGTATAATTAGAATATTTTAATTTATTTTTAGGGTTTTATACCCTTTTTCAATTATAACAAAGCTTGAAAGTTTCATTCAAATTATAGCATTGGCATTTCCTATTGTAGTTAAGCAACTTACTAGAATCGTAAGTGTCAAGTATATTAGTCCTCGGTCTTAGATGGATCCTAGTTTATGTAAGATTTTGACCTAATTTATACTACTAGGCCATGACATGATGTGCATGAATGGTTATTATAAAGATACATGAGTCCGAGAATGACCTGAATTGACAGTTGTCACAGTATCCCCCACTTAAAAAGAATTTCGTCCCGAAATTCATTCTATGTCATCGCTTGTCATCGCATGGGAAAAGTTGTGGATTCTTTTCCTTCATGAAGTCCTCACGCTCCCAGGTGTACTCCGGCCCGCGTTTTGAGTTCCAACGAACTTTTACAATCGGGATCTTACTCCGCTTAAGTTGTTTTACCTCCCTGCCAAAGATTTCTATCGGTTCCTCAACGAAGTTTAGCTTATCATTGATCTTAATTTCCTCCAGAGGTACTATTAATGCTTCGTCGACTAAACATTTCTTACGATTGGAGACGTGGGATGTGTCGTGAATGGCGCTTAAATCTTGGGGTAATTGGAGTTTTCCCACTTCTTGATTGCCTCAATCTTAACCGGATCTACATGGATTCCTTTTTCGCCGACTACATGGCCAAGGAAATGTACTTCTCGAATCCAGAATTCACACTTAGTGAACTTGGCATACAATTTCTGCTCCTTCAACAGCTCCAACACTAGCTTCAGATGTCTCTCATGATCTTCTTTGGTTTGTGAGTAAACAAGTATGTCATCGATAAATACAATTACAAACTTGTCTAGGTATGGTCTACAGACCCTATTCATCAGATCCATGAAAACAGCGGGTGCGTTCGTTAGTCCAAAAGGCATGACTAAGAACTCATAATGTCCATAACGGGTTCTAAATGCTGTTTTGTGAATGTCTCCTTCGTGAACTCTTAGTTGATGGTATCCTGATCGGAGGTCGATCTTTGAGAAGTATGAAGCGCCCTGCAACTGATCGAACAAGTCATCTATTCGAGGGAGAGGATATCGATTCTTGATTGTCAACTTGTTCAGTTCTCTATAATCAATACACATTCGGAATGACCCGTCTTTCTTTTTGACGAATAACACTGGAGCTCCCCAAGGTGAAGAACTTGGTCGTATGAACCCTTTGTCTAGAAGTTCTTGAAGTTGTCCGGACAGTTCTTGCATCTCGGATGGCGCGAGGCGATATGGTGCTTTTGCTACCGGTGCCGCTCCGGGAATTAAGTCTATCCGAAATTCGACCTGTCTGTGAGGGGGTAGACCGGGTAATTCCTCCGGAAACACTTCGGGATAGTTTTGAACCACCGGGATCTCCTTGAGTTGCTTAGCTTCAGGTTCTCTTTCTATCACGTGGGCCATGAATGCGATACAATCCTTTTTCAGGTACTTGTGAACCTTCACGCTTGATACTATGTTTAAACTTCTTCCTGGCTTCTCACCGTGTATGATAAGGGTTTCTCCATTAGGGAGAGGCACTCTAATGACTTTCTCGTAACAACCAATTTCTGCTTTATTTTTGGATAACCAATCCATCCCTACTATCACATCAAAACTACCTAGCTCTATAGGAATTAGGTCAATGCTAAAGAGTTTATCAGCTAAATTCAGAGTACAACCAGGAATTATATCATCAGCCCTAATTTCATACCCATCAGCAAGTTCAATAGCATAAGCATTCCTCATCTTTCTCAATTTCAAGCCAATTAACGGTCTAAATGCTAAAGAAACAAAACTCCTATCTGCTCCCGCATCGAATATTACTGATGCAAAATGGTTGTTCTGGAGAAACGTACCTGTTATCACTTCAGGGTTCTGACGAGCTTCTTCTGCACCAATCACAAAGGCTACACCTCTTGGCCGTCCAACTTGATTTCCTTGGAAGTTTTGCCTGGCTTTGCCTTGTCCATTGTTACCAGGTCCATTGTTCAGTTTGGGACATGCTCTACGGAGATGATCAGTACTCCCGCACTCGTAACATGTCCTTTTTCCCTCCTTATTCACCTTACAATACTTCGAGTAATGGCCTGTTTGCTTACAGTTTTGGCACACTGGGCAAGCTCCCTTGTGATGGAAGTTACATTTATTGCACTTCGGAAGCGGCCCTGAGTACTGCTTTCGCTCCTGCACTTCCCGTTCTTGAGTTTTCACTGGTTCTTGCTCCTGGGCTCTTACCATAAAGTTTCTTGAGACTTTCTGCTTCCTCCCTGACTTGCCTCCATACTTCTTCTCTCCCTGATCTGCTGGCTTCCTCTTGCTACTAGAGCTTTCCTTTGTCGATGCTCCCATCCTTATCACATCATTGGTTAGTCGATTTGCTAGACTTACTGCACTTTGAATGGTAGTTGGATTTGCTGAAGTAACCATTCCCCGAATCTCTGGTGCCAGACCCCAGATGTAACGATCTACCCGTTTCTCCTCAGGAGTAACCATGTGAGGTACCAGTTTTGCTAGTTCATGAAATCGGACTGTGTACTTCTCTATTTGTGTTCCAACCATAGAATGGTTCCAGAACTCAGATTCAAGCTTCTGAATTTCATCCTTGGGACAATACTCCTCTATCAGCAGCTTCTTTAGGTCTTCCCAAGTTAGCTGATATGCCGCTGCACGACCTCGGGTTTGCACTAAAGTATTCCACCAGGTCAATGCCCTATCCTGAAGTAGACAAGTTGCATACTCCACTTTGTTGCGTTCGAGACATTTGCTAATGTGAAGGACCGACTCCATACTGTCAATCCATTTCAGCAACCCGACCGCACCTTCCTTTCCATGGAATTCCTTAGGTTTACAGGCCATAAAGGACTTGTAGTTGCATTCTCTTTCATTGTTTCCCCGGTTTCCTCCACTACTTCCTTGGTTAGCATTAAGACCCGCAGTTACTTGAGTGACAATGTTTGGGATTGCTGCCATGAGTTGTTGTGCTACCACTTGAGCAACATCGGGTGTTTCGTTCTGTGGGCGCCCGCGATTAGGCCTTCCTGACATGGTTCTATTACATAGGATACTGAAATCAGAACCAAACACTAATCGCTATCCCAACAAGAATCATCAGCACCACAATCAGTAATAGCCCAACAAGCACATAATATGCGGTCATCGCACGACATGCCACTCGTCTAGCAGCACTAGCAGTGTCAGCAGCCTCCATCGAATGCTGAAACAGGATTTCCATCCTTGTCAAGACTTCATCCAAAACTTCCCGATGCCCAGCTATCACAGCGAGACTGTGACGTAGGCCCGCTGCCATCGACTGCAATCTCCGGGACTCCTCCGGGGTCATACCTGGCTGCCTGACAGGTATCCCTATGACTTGCTGTGGTGAGGGTGCTCTCGGTCCAGCATTGTTGGGTCCTACCCTACTGGGTCCTGCCGTGCCAAGTCCTGCTGTACTGGTTGCTATCCTTCCTGGAATAGGAACACTCTTCCTCGCCGTCCTCCGAATACGAAGCCCATAAAATGGTGGCTGTGGCAACACCTATGTAGGCGATGCCTCGCGTTGCTGACTCGGGGCGTTGTCATTGCTGATCTCCACCGAGTTTCCTGTATCTTTTGTGTCTTCCGATGGGTCTTCTTCTACCGAGGCGGGGGGGGGGGGGGGTTACGTCGAGGGATAACAGTGACGTAGCCGGACTCATCAGCTAAGGCGGTAGCGTGAGAAGATGACGATGTCGACATAGGGGACTGAGACATAGATTCAATGAGATATGAAATAAATGACAATGCATGCCTATAATATGCAATGCTTACACACACCAAAATTAACCTTTTTGAATTTTTGAAATAAAGTTTTCTCAAAAATTTTGTTGAACATATTCCCATTATAATTAGCTCAAGCTTTGTATAAATCTTACCTTAATTAAACATAGGTGATCAGGCTATGTTTAATTGAGGTCCAACGATACAATTCCCGACCTAATTATATTAGTAATATGTTTGATGTAAAAAGAATTTTTATAAGTTTTGGTTATAGGTTGTGTTTTCTTAAAGGAAAACTGATGTTCTCTATAACTTTAGCTCTGATACCACTTCTGTCACACCCCGCTAAAGCGGAAACGCAAGGTATGACAGCGATAACGGTTTCATTGCAAAAGATAATGATACATCACCATAGCGGTATTTAAAAGTTTACAACCCATAGCTTCAAAAGAAACAAAATACAAGTTTTTCCAAAATAACATTGTTCAAAGAAAACTCCACAAATAACTTCAACACGAGGCAGCATGCTCTATGATGATGAATCTTTATATCCACTTACTAATTATTTCCTGAAAAAGCATGTAAAACGAGCGTCAACTATGAAAATAGTTGGTGAGTTCACAAGTTTATAAAATCGAGCTTGAAATAAGGCTTTTCGTAAATACAAGTACATTGCTTTAATGATAACAGAGTTGATTGCTATTAATGAATACAAGTTTATTGCTATAACGAGAACGAGTTTTGTATGTGTATGAGCAAACAATGAGTCTCAACCAAACCTATGACTGAAGCCCTATCGAGATCTATGCTTATCGTTCCATAGATGAATATGGTATCATGCACTCCAGCGATTCGGGCGAGTGAGGAGTTGTCAATTCCTAATAGCGCTATCCATAATGACCATTGGCTCAAAGAGTTAATGGTTAGAGATAAGGGAAGGGCCTTAGTACGATAAGTTCTCATGTTCCGTGTTGCATAGACATACATAGAGAGACATAGCAATAAAATAGCAATCATGTTTGATACAAATCAATTTAAATACAACATTCAAATAATAGTTTTTCGGGACATGCTTTTCCACCCCAAAACATAAAAACTGAAAATAGGGGAGTGGTGAATACTCACAACGTTTCGAGTAGGTACAAGGGGTACTTCGGAATGCACCAATGTCTTAATGTCGGGATCCTACGACATCAAACACACACTAGTGAGTTTCCATGTCGAAATCTAATGCTAATATACTAAACTCTACATATAGTGAAATGCCAATTTATGTTTTAGTATTTGATTTTATATTAATTGGTTACACTTTTTCTGAAATAATGAAATTCTACAAATCGTGCGATTAATTACAACATTGGAATATAAATTTTCCAAATTTTTAAGTCCTTATTACAACATAAATTCACGGAAGTAGCATTCAAAGGATAAAAATTCTCAAACTTTTTATTTAACTGTTATTACACAATACTAAGCTGGGAAAATTATAAAAATGGATTTCCAAGCTGTTTAATTATATTTTATGATTTTTGAGCATTTATTCCAATAAAAATTGAAATAAATAGAAAACAGTTTTAAAAATTACCCAAACTTTTTATTTAACTGTTATTATACATAAATAGGCTGGAAAAAATATAAAAGATATTTTTCAGTGGGTATTTCTATTTTTCCTTGTTTTATTCCTTTAAATAATCTTTAATTGAAGAAATAATATTAAACAGTTAAAATAAATTACCAAAAATTTTTGTAAAATCATTTACAGTATAAATAACCTGAGAAAAATATCAAAAGTGGTCTTCATATTATATAATCCGGTTTTGGGTATTTATGTGTATTTAAGTGTAATTAACTTTAGAAATTAAGAGAAAAATAGTTTACAGTGGAGAAAAATCCTTAAAATTTTCATGTAACCTCCTACTGTAAAACATGATGTTCTGGTAAATTTTCATGAATTTTGGATTATCAGACCTATTTTTCCTATTTTTAAACCATTATAATTACCAAAAATTGGGAAAAATAGCAAGGCATGATGAAAAATGTTGAAATTATTTTTCTGAGTCATCCATCACAGGTAAGGTATGCGAAAATTGTTAGATAAAATTTTCACACTCTCCAAAGTGGTTTTGTGATTTATTATATCCTAACAAAAAGAAAATTGGAAATCATACCAAACAGCAACAAAAATTGATGAAATTTAGTGAGGGGTCATTATCCATCATAAGGGTCATTCATGAATTTGTTCTGGATTTATTGACCTCTGGAAGTATTTTATGTGATTTATGCCCTTGGTTTCTAGCAATAATTTTAATAAATCAAAGAAATAATAAAAGCTTTTGGTATTTTACAGATTATCACATGAATGTGAGGGCTTTCAAAAGGAAAAATGTTCGAAATTTATTCAGAAGGGAAATAGGGGTATTGAACCCAAACAAGATAAGAAATGTTGCATGCAATGGTGCATGAGATGTAAATGTGGCTGAAGTTCATGAATTTGTGAAGCACATTCTGTGGGGTTTTAAGCCACGAAATTTCAGCCATCATTCACTGGATATGTTAAGTTTCTAAAGTATTTTTCCCCAGATTTATGGTTGGGTTTAAGGCCATTGATCATGCAAGGCAAAAATGGTGATCATAGAAAAAGAGCTGTTTGCGCAACCATTTTGTAAAAATTGCCAAAAATCGGATATTTAATATTTTACAGTAAGACCAGTTGGGTTTGAAAGTTAACTCATGGAGCTATCCAATGAAAAAAGAATATCATGATTTGGTTAAGGAATGACCGAGATACGGTCATTCAAAGCTGAATAAAGTAATCTGGCAGATTGCATGTTTGCTTTGAGTGCATCCTTAGGACATTTTGACAAGAACATCATGCATGCCTTTGATAAGGTCCGATTTCTAGCACATGCATGGAGTGAATGAGCATCCAATATGTACTAGAAATGGTTTAAATGCTTTTGACCATGCAAGAACACAAAAGAAATGGAGAAGAAGATGTAATACTTGTTTTTGAAGTCACATGAACATATGTGCATCATTTTCACTCCTTGCATGGGTTTGATCCCGGATTTTCACCATTTCAAACACATGCATTGTGTTATGGTGAGAATCTACAAACCACAAGGGAAAAATAAAGATTTCTAGCCATGGAAAGGCATAGCATCCGAAAAGAAGAGAAAACTAAGAAGAAGAGGTAGTAGAATCATGAAATTATGGAAGAAGATGTTGTTGTTTACCTTGGTTTTGATCTTGAGGGAAGTAAGAACACATTCAAAGTCTTCAAAATCTCGAAATTTGGCAGAGAAATGAGAGAAATTTCGTGAGTTAGAGAGAGAGAGGAAGAGAGTTTGTGTGTTAGGAGGGTGGAGTGTGAGAGAGTGAAGAGAGAAGAGGTAGAGTGAAGGTTTAAGTCTAATGATTGAGTTTTGGGAAGAGAGAGTGCATGGGGAGGGGAGAATGGCTGGCTCTATCATGCATTAGGCCTCCTCTCTCCTAATTTCAAATTTTATAAAATTCCCTCCAATAATTTTATAAAAACCCTAATTTTTATAAAAATATTTATTAAGCAAGTCTTGATTTATTTGTAAAAATCTTGTTTTTAACTAATAAATTATGATTATTGCATGATAATTTAATTTCTATTTCAATGATTATAATCCATAATTTGATTAATAAAAATTTGATATTAGAAAGTTTATAGCCAAATTTTATAAAGTTTTTAAGCTTTATGATTTATAAATTTGGATTTTTAGCTCTCTTAGGGTTTTTGGAATATTGTTTGATATTCATCATCATAATGAAGTATAATTAGAATATTTTAATTTATTTTTAGGGTTTTATACCCTTTTTCAATTATAACAAAGCTTGAAAGTTTCATTCAAATTATAGCATTGGCATTTCCTATTGTAGTTAAGCAACTTACTAGAATCGTAAGTGTCAAGTATATTAGTCCTCGGTCTTAGATGGATCCTAGTTTATGTAAGATTTTGACCTAATTTATACTACTAGGCCATGGCATGATGTGCATGAATGGTTATTATAAAGATGCATGAGTCCGAGAATGACCTGAATTGACAGTTGTCACAAGGAGGCACGTATTCTGAATCAGAGTCACTTGAGGATTGAAGAATTAGCCGGCGAGCGGGTTTCTTGACTTTCTTCTGCTTAGGTTGAGATGGTGCTGCCTTCTCAGACTTTCGCTTCTTAGGGGTTTGAACTTTAGAGACTTGACCCCCCTTATCCCCCTTTTTCACCTCTGGCTTCTTGCCCCTCTTGGCAGGTTTGTCTGCATCCTCAATTGATTTCACCATGTCAGCAGTGAGTTCCCTTGGACCAGAAGAGGGAAGCTTCTTGTATTCCTGAATAATCTTGCTTGAAGGAGACACAGAAGCATACATCGACACAGGAATGGACCCAAAAAAAAGAAACTTTGAAGGATGAGTGATAATGATGTTGGTAGTATGAAACGTAGCAATGGAAGAAAGCATTGAGTCCGCCATGATAGGAACATGGAAACGATCCATTATCCACTGAGTGATAATAGTCCAGAAGCGAGCACAAGAGATTTCGGTGTGGCGAGAAGAAGATGATAAACTCTGAATAAGCTGAAGCCACAAGACCAGTCCATAATCTAGATTAAGACCATGGTACACACCATAAAGCAGAGTCATGAAGGACTTGCTTGCACCGTCAGATCCAGCACTCCGTTCAAAAAGCCCTTTGAAGAGTAGAGTGAAGAGGCCATTCCATTGAGGAGGAAGGCAGGACTTTTTGAACTTTGTCACAGTGGTTAGGGTTTCAGTATACCCCATGTTGTAGAACATTAAGAAAAGCTGACCTGTGGCATTGGAATTGGGATTAACCATGGATTCTTCATAAGTAAGCCCTAGAAGAGAGCAGAAACGATTCTTGGAGATCGAGGCTTTCTGGTTAAGAATGTCGAAAAAAATTTTGTCTGCCCCTTTGTCATACGTCGCAGAGGAATAGATCTGAGAGAGACAGGACATCGGAACGACTTCGACTGTTGTTAGGGCTTGGACGAGTGGGGAATATTTCAGGCATTCCACCACTTGAAACATGTACGGATCGTAGAGTAAAGGCGAGAGATCGATCAGCAAGTTCTGATTGGGCTTGATTGCAAGAAGAGTGGAGCGTGCAGTAGTTTCTTGAACTGAGGAAGATTCTGCCATTGATGAAGCTTGTCGAGGAAGAAGATGAGCAGTGAAAAATTGATCGCCTGCTTTTGCTTTAGAGAATTGAAGTGTGGTAAAGAATAATCGCACATAAATCAACCCTTATATACGATCTTGGAGAGAGAGAAAAATCGTGAGTAATGATTGCTTAAATCTTGGAAACGACTCCTGAAAAGGCGTGATTTGACATCCTGCAACCCCGATAAAGTAGAGATGACGCATGATGATGACCGATTCAAATTCTGGCGCCTTCCAAACTTATCCATAATTCAAATTATCAATCGTTTAAACTTCCTGCTGAGTCATCGGTTGAATCTTCAATAAAATTGCTATTACCATAATAACCCAAAGACATTACACCAACCCATCGCTTTAATTTTGAAACCGTCTGCATTAATTCGTTAAGAACTGAACAAGACCTCTTTGTGAATATAGAATGTGTGTGCATAAGAGTGTAAAAGATAAAGAAATAAAACAAACTTTTTGTGGGAATTTGTGATGTCTATTAAGACATAAAGCAGTTGATCCCGGGCACGAATCTCTTCCTTCAAAGTCAAGAGAGACTTCAAAGTGCTTGTTTGGATTCCCGTTGAATTACGATCAAGGACTTGTTAAGAAGCATTGAAAGGCATCTTTTATAATTAAGGCTATTAAGGGTGGCTTTCGCTTCAATTCTTGATTTCGAAACTTGATATAAGACCGAAACAGAACGAAGTACTTGTGAGACCAATGTGGCCTGTTAAACAAGTAGGTAGGAATCATATACAGTGACTTGTTGAAAATCGTTAACAGGAAATCTCAAAAAAAAAAAAAAACTAGATCCTTTTGGAAGAAAAAGTCTTGGTGAAAAACAATTTCATAAGGATCGCGCAAAAAGAAAATTGAGATTTTATATGGAAACATGTAATAGCTAGAAATTTGAAGTGTTCACCGTTAATTCATTAAGGGTGTTGGATTTTGGGTTTCACTTAATTCGTGGTGGACGAAACTAAGATCATCAACACAGAAATTGTGTAACCATAAACCTCAGTGGTTATTGCTGAGAATCTCAAGGGTTACAAAATGTGAAACGAATCGTGATGGAGAAATATAAGGTGGTTAAGAGAACCGAATGTGCCTCTGCCATAAAAGATTGACTAAGCAGAAAAACTCTTAACTCAATTTGAGAAGAGTAAGGCAGCTCATGATTAGAGTAAATTTAACAGCCTGATTGGGAAGACAAGATATGTATATATCAAGTCATTAAGGCTTTACTAAAAATCGTTCGAGGCTTTGGTCAACATATAGCAGCATGTTTCTAGGGACACTTAGCTAGTACAGAGATAGAGAATGATACCTGCTCCAGCTCCATCAGAGAGAGAAATTCTTGTATACAAAGTAAGCAGAAAAGAAATAAATTTTGGAATTTATTAACAAGAAACGAAAACAAAAAGAAAAATATTTTTGGATTTTAAGAAATATTCTGAAAAAGAATTAAAACGGAAAGAAAAATATTTTTGGATTTTATGAAATATTCTGAAAAAGAATTAAAAACAGAAAGAAAAAATATTTTTGGATTTTATGAAGTACAAAAGAAATGTATAAAGAAAGTTGCAAGAAAAGAATATACATACTATACAACCGAAACCATAAGATAGAAATTAGAGGCGAAACGAGCCCGGTGAAACCAAACCCGAAATGGACCGAGCGTTTGGTGCATTTCGGTTCCCAGAAGAACTGAACCCGAAATGGACCGAGCGTTCGTTCTATTTCGCTTCTAACTTTTATGGAAACATACGAGATTTCGGTACAGATTCAACTTCCATCATTCCTAAGCCGTGTAAGATTTTATTAAAACTTGCTTCAGGCAAGGCCTTAGTAAAGATGTCAGCCAATTGATCAGCGGTTCTTACAAAATGAATTTCAACGTTACCATCTTCCACATGATCTTTGATAAAATGGTACCTCAGTGCTATGTGTTTCGTCTTTGAGTGTTGCACTGGGTTGTGACAAATCCTAATTGCGCTCTCGGAGTCACAATATAGTGGGATTTTCTTCATGTTCAAGCCAAAGTCTCGAAGTTGACTTTGTATCTAGATGACCTGAGATGTGCATGATGCTGCGGCAATATATTCTGCTTCGGCAGTGGAGAGAGATACACACGTTTGTTTCTTAGATTGCCACCTAACGAGTTTGCCATCCAGAAATTGACATCCTCCAGTGGTACTCTTTCGGTCTAGTCCACATCCCCCAAGATCAGCATCTGAGAATGCTTAGATAAAGAACCCTGATTTGGCTGGGTACCACAACCCGAGAGAGGTAGTTCGCTTTAGATACCGAAAGATGTTCTTTACTGCCAACAGATGAGGTTCGCGTGGATTTGCTTGAAACCTGGTACAATAACAAACAGAGAACATTATGTTTGGTCGACTAGCACTGAGATACATTAGAGACCCTATCATCTGACGATAAAGAGTCATGTCAGCAGCCGGTTTGTCCAGAGAATGTTTTAGCTTTGTGCCAAACGCCATAGGAACCTTTACTTTTGAATCTCTCATCATTCCAAACTTGGCAAGCAATGTCTTCGTGTAGGCCTCTTGATTAATGAAAATTCCTTCGGGTCCCTGTCTTATATTCAGACCAAGGAAAAATTTAATAGGACCCATTGAGCTCATTTCAAATTTAGTTTCCATCAGCTTCCTGAATTCAGCAGTTAAGCTAGGATTTGTGGAGCCGAAGATGATGTCATCAACATAAATTTGAACGATCATAAGGTGGTCACCCTCTTTCTTACGAAAGAAGGTTGGGTCAACCGAACCTTGTTTAAATTTAGACATTTCAAAAATCTAGTTAGAGTTTCATACCAGGCCCGTGGAGCTTGTTTGAGACCATAGACCGCCATGTCCAGGATGTAGCAATGATCTGGATATTTTTCGTTGACAAAGCCCGGTGGTTGCTCTACATACACAGTTTCTTCCAGTTCTCCGTTTAAGAAGGCACACTTCACATCCATTTGGAAGACTTCAAAGTTTTTGTGTGCAGCATAGGCGAGAAAAATATGAATCGATTCTAGCCTTGCTACTGGAGCGAAGGTCTCTTCATAGTCTATGACCTCTTCTTGACAGTAACCTTTCACAACCAACCTCGCCTTGTTGCGTATCACATTCCCTTCCTTATCCATCTTATTCCTGAACACCCACTTTAATCCAACCACAGAAGCATCCTTTGGCTTTGGAATCAGTCTCCACACTTTATTTCGTTCGAATTCATTGAGTTCGTCCTGCATTGCCTGTACCCAATCAGAATGATCAAGTGCAGTCTTAATTTTCTTCGGTTCGAATTTAGAGACGAAAGAGTTAAACATGCAAAATTCTACTTTAGAGAAAAGTGCAGTTCGTTTCGCTTTTAGTTGTGATCGTGTGAGAACGTTTTCTGTTGAATCACCAATAATTTGTGATTGTGGATGATCTTTGGTCCATTTGATGAGTGGAGGATAATTGGGATCGTATGAGGGATCCAGTTCAGCGTTCACTTCTACTTCAAACTCCGACTGAGTGTCATCATCGTTTATGTTCGCATTCTCCCCCTCGAATGATGATACTTCCTCTGTTGAAGGATTATAATCCTTCCCTTCGAAAGATGATACTTCCTCAGTTTCAGGCTCAAAATTCTTCCCTTCGAAAGATGATACTTCCTCAGTTTCAGGCTCAGAATTCTCCCCCTGGACTTGACTTTCGGTTGGAAAGAATGATGCAGAGCTCTCCCCCTGGAATGTTGGATCTCGGTTGAGAATATCAGACGAATCCCCCCCCCCCCTGAGCATGAGAACAATCTTTTTGAGGTTTACTTGTGTCTGGCTTGTTGGTTTCCACCGGTTGTTATTCTTCCATATTCTTTGCAGCTTCATCGATTATCTTCTTCAAGTTATCTACCTTGTTGTCTGTAGCTTCAGATTCAAAGAGAATAGCATTTTCGGGCTCATCAAACAGCAGCATGTATTGTTCAAATAGGTTCGAAATAGGTATGGTAACTTGACCAGAGATTGGACATATTTCCCCCACAGAACCTTCAGTGGTTTTGATCCTCTTGACGTAGTTGTCGTCGAAGGTAACATAATAGGTCTCCTCGATTTTCTTTGAACGTTTGTTGAGAACCCTATATGCTTTGGAGGTTAAGGAATAACCCAGAAAGATTCCTTCATCTGCTTTCACATCAAATTTATTTCGGTGCTCCTTTGAATTAAAGATGAAGCACCTTGAACCGAACACATGAAAAAACTTGACATTTGGCTTTCGGTTGTTTAAGATCTCATATGGAGTGATCGAAAAGCGTTTTTTGAGATAAGATCTGTTCTGCGTAAAGCATGCAGCAGCAATGGCATCAGCTCAGAAATACAGAGGTAGAGAAGCGAAGCTCAACATAGTTCGGGCTGCTTAACACAGAGATCGGTTTCGCCTTTCGACAATACCATTCTGTTGTGGAGTGTACGGAGCCGAGAAATTGTGAGTTGTTCCTTTCTCTGCAAGAAACTCTTCAAAGTCTTTGTTCTTAAACTCCGATCCGTTGTCACTTCTTATGTTACGAACAACCTTTCTCAGCTGAACTTCAACCTGCTTGATAAAGAGTTTAAGTTTAGGAGTGACCTCTGATTTCTGCTTCAAAAAGAATACCCAGGTAAATCGAGAGAAGTCATCCACTATGACAAGTATATACTTGTTGCCACCAACACTTTCGATTGAAGACGGACCACATAAATCAATATGATGTAATTCAAGTGGTTCAATAATTTTTTGTTGATGCGAGAAGGATGACTCTGTCGACTTTGCTTTCCCATTTCACATGCAGCACACAAGTGTTCTTTATCGAATTTCAGAACAGGAAGACCTCGAACATGATCACCAAGCACCAGTTTTTTGATGTCTTTAAAATTCAGATGGGAGAGTCTTCGGTGCCAAAGCCAGTTTTCGTTTGATTGAGCCTTTGATAGCAAGCAGATAGCTGGTTTTCCCCGTATGGGATTGAGATTCAGAGGGTACATTTCTCCTTTTCGCTTTGATTTCAGCAGAATATTGTTTGACTTCTTTTGAATAATCTCTGATCCCTCGTCGTCGAATGACACCTTTAGCCCAGTACCAACCACCAGTTGAGAAACACTGATAAAGTTGTGTTGCAAACCTTCAACATACGCCACTTTTATTATCGAAAACTCGCCATTGGTAATCATACCATAACCTTTGATCGTGCCAAAAGAATTGTTACCATACTTGACACTTCCACCATTTGTAAGGGATCGAAACTCCCTCAGTTCTTCCCTTCTTCTCGTCATGTGACGCGAGCAGCCACTGTCTATGTACCATTCATCGTCAAACTGCTCGTCACGTATAACCTGCAAAAATTAAGCAGATTTAGGAACCCAAAGTTTCTTGGGTCCTCGTGAGCCTTTTACAGAACAGGGAATTGTAAGAGAAATATCAACTAAAAATGTTCTTTTTGTTAAAGTTGTTTCATCTTTTCTTTTTAAGGTGAAGACTTTGATTTTATCTGATTTAAGCACTTTAGGTGGAGTTGTCGAATATGTGTATTGTACGTTAGCATACTTTCGATCAACATCAGGCTTAAATGACAACTTCTTTGCATTGTCTGGACAAACCTTTTCTTTTCCCTTTTGATCATTCTGTGAGTTAATGTTAGAACTAGGAAAAAAGATTTGGAAACGGAGCTAGATTTTCGGCTATAACTCTTTTGTGGTTCAGGGCCAAAATGACTTTCCCTTCGGTTCTTCTCACTGGTTAGTCTTGAACCGAAAGCACCCTTTTGGTTTTTCTCATCTCGAGAACCGAAACCTTGTGTTCGGTTGATATTCTTTGGTGCACCGAAAATCTGTTTTCGGTTGGATTGATTATGAGGACCGAAACTCTTCTTTCGATTGGGTGGAGTCTGAGGACCGAAACTCTTCTTTCGGTTGGGTGGATTCTAAGGACCGAAACTCTGTTTTCTGTTGTTTTTGCCATGTTGAGTGTGAATGCTGGAGTTTTCTTTTCCTTCCTCCTTTGGCTTAGAAGGTTTTTCATAGCGAACGTAGTTAGGATTTTGAGATCGCCAGAACTGCTTCCTTTTAGTGAGGTTTTTCTTGTACCTCACATTCCTTTGATTCTTTCGTTCTTTCACCTGTTTTGGATTTCTATGGATGTTAGCCTTTTTCTCAGATTTTTGAACATAAGCTTCGCTCTTAAGTGAAGAGGTTTCGCTAGATACCACGACTTGTTCGTCTGAAGGCATTTTGGTACCACTTGTGCTAGGCTCATCAAAACGAGTAGGATCATTAAGTGGTTCTGCTACATACCTTTCTTTTACTCTCCACGAGGTTTTCTGCGACAGACCTACTGTTTCATCGACATTATCAATAGGTGCTGACCAGAAATACTCATCACAGCTTTCAACATTATCTTCTGCTACTATTGCCGTTAGTTCGGCTGTTTATTGCTGAGTAACTCCATTAACTTTGTACACCTGATTTGGAGTCGTTTGGACCTTTTGATACACAACGGCCTTTTCTTTAAGGACTTTGGTATTGTCTTTGGACAAACGAGCGAACTCAACCGAATTTTCAGAAATAAGATTTTTGTTAGTTTCGGGTTCGCTTTTGACAAATTCTGAACAATCAACCTCATCTTCCACAGAAATGACACTCATATCATCATCCTCATCGAATTCAGAAGTATTTTCAACATCAATTTTATTTTCTGAACTCAACTTAGCATTCAACGAGTCAAATTTTTGTACGGTTTCGGTTTGGATTTTCAATTTGTCATTTTCATCCACCAAATTTTTGAGCATGTCCTTATGGTCTTTGGACTTTATGAAGGACTCTATTTTGTCAAGACCAATTCTGTAAGCGAGAGAAATATCCTCAGAAGAAACAACGTTTTCGCAGTTATATGCATCGGCATCGATTTCATCCTCCTTTAACTCAAGGAAGGGTAAAATCATACGATGTATCTTCTCCCCTATTTCACAACCGAGATGCAATTGAGTAATATTGGTATATAACCGCTTAGCAATTAAACAAAAACATTTTGTTGTTTTAAAAGCTTCAAATTATCTCTTTGCAAATAAATTGTTTCATCTCTAGACCTAATCAACTCCTTCTCCTTCTGCTCAATCCACATTCGCCTCTCCTCACTCTTCGATGACACCCTGCTGATTTGATCAATTAGGTTAGAGTTTGTGACGCGAGTTTGAGTTAAACTTCCACTTAAACTAGAAAATTTAGATTTTAATCCATTGAGTTCCTTTTCATAGTTAGTGATGGGAATTTTCAGAGAGATAAGAATAGATTGTACCTTCTGGATCAACTCGTCGCATTCGTTGATCTGCTGACTGACAGGTTTCACAGCAAAACAACGGTCTTCTCTCTCCTTATCTTCATCATGTCCCCCGTTAGTGGTATATCCTCGCATGTGTGACACCCCAGAAGTCACCATCAAACACCTTCCTGCAGCATCCTCTTCCTTCACCAACAAAGCCCTGCCATGAGTCGGCTTCCTCACTTCTTCGTCCTCTGAATCAGTCGACCAAACTTCAACACCTCCAAATTCATCGTCAGCAACATTTCCCTGCACAATGTGAGCATTCATAGTGTTGTTAGATCCTGCTTTCTTCTTCTTGATTTCCTCCAAACGCCTTGTGAGGTTCGCTTCCTCGTCCTCATCTTCGTTCTTCTCAGACATCTTTCTCAGCATGCACTCTTTGGCGAAGCGATTTTTACCTCCACAGTAGTGACAGTTAAAGCCTGAGTCACCTCCAAGTTTTGCTTCCTTCTTTGGTTCTTCAGTCTGAGAAACACTTTTCGGTTCCTCCTTTGCTTTCTCGACGCTGTAGCTGCCTTGCCAGTTTCGGTTCTTGTTTGTTTGGAACCTTCTCTTGATGAACTTCTTGGGATTTGACACCATCAGAGCATAATCTTCGCTTGTTAGATCATATTCAGAGAGATCTAAATCTTCTTCTTCCTCAGTAGCATTTTTACCTTTGGAGATTAGGGCCAAGGAACCCATGCTAGAAACCACATTCGTTTATTTAGTTAAGGCACTCTCATGCGACTTTAGTATTCCCACCAGTTTTGCAAGATAATAACTTTTGAATTGTTCATGTGCCTTCACTGTTGACACCACAGCCATCCATTCCGATCTAAGGCCATTCATGAATGTTACCTTCTGTTCAATGACCTTCCTTTCGATCCCATGCTTAATCATCTTACTTAAGAGATGATTGAAGCGATCGAAGGCTTGAACAAGCTTTTCTTCAGGCTTCTGCTTGAAATCACCAAATTCTGAGAGCAACAATGTTTGGAATGAGTGCTCAAGATCTACATCTGTAGAGTAAAATTCCTTCAACCTGTCCCATATTTCCTTTGCTGTTGTGCATGAGCTTACCAGCCGAAACGTGTCTGATTGTAACGCAAACCTAATCATCCTTAAAGCTTTGATATTGCACTGGAACTTTTCCTTCTCATCTTGAGGTATATCTTTCACGTCACCGATGAGTTGATTATATTCCTTTTGAGTTTTAACAACTCTTGAGGTACTTACATGAGCGAACGGACCAACAGTGATCGCCTCCCAGATTAAGTATCCATTATCTTCTGAGCCAATCACGTAGTCTTCAAAGTGATGCGCCCAGACCTCATAATCTTGAGTGTATAAAATAGGAATCCTTGTCGTCGATCCTATGCTGTTTGAGATGTTGATTGGGTTTGACTGAGAATCATCCATGGATGTGTCGACGTTTGTTTAAAACCTGCTTAAGATCAGACTTGTAAATAACGTTAGGGTAAGATCGAATATTTAAAGAACCACGTCAATAGCAGATGACAGCTCTAGTAATATCAATCAAAGCGGAAAACCCTAAGATCTTCTTCAACAGAAGAGATGTGTATGAATTACACAGTCTCCTGCTCTGATACCAATTGATGAGTTGAAAAACTCTTAGATCGATTAGATCTTCAACAGGTTAAAAAATAAAATCAAACAAACACACTGAACACAATATAGAATCAAATAATGCTTAATGATTCAAATGTAGTCACGCCTCAGCAGAGCTCGACTAAGAACTTCCACTGTAGAGGCGAGCTAGGGTTTGTAGTACAATACTCTTGATAATAATGAAAGCGCTTCGAATAAAGGCTGCATGCATGCACCTTAAATACTAAACCCTAAAGAAAACAATCACGGTTGGACAGGCCTAAACCGGATAGCAAAACTGGGCTAAGGACCGAGCCCATGACGCAACACTATTCGACCCAACACAATGGATTAGAGTGTTCAAACACCCCATACGACCAAGAAAACCTAGTCACTATCATACCCCCATAGAAAAGAGCTGCATCCCTTCTCTTAGTAGTTCTGTCAAAAAGAAAATTAGTTACCGCATGTGGAAGATTCTAGAACACGTTTATTGTGTGGATTCACCATAACAAAAACAAATCAATCTTCAGCGCCCGATCTCTCCCCTTCTTTTGTTGATGGTGAATATGAAAAGTACGTGAATAAATCTCTGGATTGGAGACCAAGTCTGGGTCTCCGGAGAGGTAGCCGGTACATAATCCATGTTTGCAATAGCAACTCAATACTCACAATCAACCACGTGCTCTAGGAGTATCAGATTGCAAACATTCAGAAACGTGTTGAAGTTCTTAGTGATAGCTTCATATCGATTGTATATGTCGAACCTCTAAGCCAGCTCCACCGAATTGCATCTCCTACTTACCCCACCCAGGAAAAAAGTGAAGTTCGTCTGATCATTAACATCCTCTAGCTTCTTAAAACACATTGTGGAAAAGAACTCCACACATAACTATTTGTAGGTTGGTTCCTAAAGCCTAAATAATCTCCTCCACCCTGCACACATGAACTTGAATCCCTCTCCTATGTAAACCTTTGTTAGATACTACTCAACTTCCACACCAAGCCCCGAATTAGTAATCCAGTCCCAATTCAGAATTAGAGGAAAAAAGATATCCTTTGTCCTTAACCATGCCAATCTGAATCTCCAATGCACAAGTGTAGATGGATCAATATCTTCGGGAAATTGATACAAAATAAAAAGTGGAGGTTTGTTTGGGTTTCCTTGCTACTGAATAGGAGGTCTTCGTGGTCCCATTTATGAAAAGATAAACAAACATACCCAAGAATGTCCAAACATATTAGCAGATAAAATCAATAATTTTAAGTCTGCCCAGTTAACAAGGCATGGCAATTATTCAACCAAGCAGTGGGTGATGAACACATAGATAAATCTACACATATTTAAGCAGTGTATTCCAAGCGAATCACATGAGTTTTGCTCTTCAACATTGTATCTGTAACGCCCGTGTTTCTAGGCTAGGCATTAATATTGATGTGATAGTCTAGGTTAACCTTTGTAACTCATTTTGAAGAAATGAAAAGGAATTATGTGAATATTATGTGAATTATGTGTTTTATGCTTAATTACTAGGATTTAATTAATTAAGAATAAAACGGAGCGTTGAAAATAAATATTAGATAAAGCCGATATCTATTAAGAAAGTCGTAGTGGTCGTGACAAGGATTATGGATATATAAAGAATACCGAAATCCGAGTTATAACGAAGAAGTTATGACCTGTCGAAGTTTCGCGACAAAACCGGCTCGGTGCCGAATGACGTAAAAAGTGAGTTTTTGATAAACTACTTTTTAGCCTTAGTGATCTAAATGAAAGTCGTAGTGTTCGTTAAACCGAGAGTAGGCATAAAAAGAACGCCCAAATCTGACTTTGTATGAGGAAGTTATGATTTTTCTAAGTTTCAGCTTAGCAGTAGACAGCTAAAAACTCGAATTTTAGATCGAGTGATTTTTAGCCGACACAACCTAAACGAGAATCGAAGTTCTCGTCAATAGTAGTACAACGGTTAAAAGACAGAGGAAAACGGACGTCGGATGAAGAAGTTATGAATTTTTAACGGATTTCCTGTCCCGGTCTGTTAAAAATAATAATATAAAAATTAAATTCAAAATTAACAGACGAAGTCTAAACGAAAGTTGTAGAGCGTAATTTTACCTACGCGTGCATCTAAAGAACGTCAAAAACGGAGCTCGTATGCGAAAGTTATGGATTTTAGATGTTTTTGCACAAAAATCGAGAAAATTCGCATAGTCATGCTTCGACCACGTCACCTTCGCTCCATACGTGCCACGTGTCCGAAATTGGTGAGTCATCCAAAGTCGTGGTGCATCCGAGGAGTGAAGCATATGCAGCCTCGTCCGAGCCTCGCACCACCTGCTGCATGTCCGACCTTCGCTCCACCTGTCTCCCTTCCCTCTTGCTTCGGATCCAAACCTCGGATCTAGACTTCGGTCTAATCAGAGGTCAGCAGCTGGACCCTAGCACGAGCGACCCATGTTCCTCCTCTTCGGATCTGCTACCACGTGGAAGCTTCTCAGCCGTCCGATCAGAAGCCTCGCCCCTATAAATAGAAGGGTGCGAGACCTCCCGGGTATATTTTGGAAACTTGTCATTTTTAACCCCTTTTTCAATATTTCTTTCATTCCAACTTCCCCCAAACCCCGGTATTATACCAAACACCCGAAATACGCCCCGAAGTGCCCGGGAAATTTATCTTTTCGGTTTCGAAGCCCGACCCTCACAGAGCCCGGCTTCTCAATAAAACTCCCGGTTTTATTAGAAACTATCGTTTTAGGAAACGAAGTGCTGCCCGATTATCATTAAATCAAGTGAGTGTAGTTACTTTCACCTTACACATAGATATGAAGTATTTTATATAAAATACGTGATGTGTGAATATATATTGTTTGTTTATTTGAGATGGATGTTGAAGGAATGATTTATACATGTTTTTAAATAATTTAAATTGTATATGTATTTTTATCTACAAAAAATATTGGGTAAAACATGGGTAGATGAAATAGTGGGTGTGTGATGAAAGGTGAGTTGGATAAATGAGATGATCAGTGATATAGATCATGAGTTGAGGGTGAGTGGTGAAATATGAGAGAATCACTTACCCAAACGTGGCCCCCGTCATTCAACAGAGTATGGATGACAACCATGGACTATTTTAGATGATCTGTGGAACACTAGCAGGCTCGCAACCTGTAAGTGTGTGAACTATATGTTCATCAGCTGTACTCTAAAAACCCATTGACATATATTGCAGGGGGAGATTCCCGTGAATAATATTGTCGATAAATAAGAGCTATGGACTTAGCACATGCTGTATAAACCTTGGCAGTTATGGACTTAGTGCCTGTTGTATATACCCTGGCGACAATGTGACTTCGTGCCTATTCCTTAGGTTGAATCCTTAGGAATGAGTGATAGTTAAATCTTAGGGTAAATCCTTAAGAAATAAATAAGATAATGGGGTTGGGGTAATTTGGTTGATTGTTGATGTTTAAGCATAATAAATTTATTTATTGTGGGTTGAAAACCCTATATGCTCACCAGGCTTCCAAGCCTGACCCACTCAACTTTTTATATTACAGGTAGTGGACCCCGAGCATAGTCGGATGATGATGAGTGATTTTTGGATTATAGGCCAGTAGTTGTAAATAACTGTTGTAAGGCTTATAATGTCTTTTTTATGCTTTTGATCTGTATCGGAACATGACATCCTGAGGTTTTGATATGAAATGAAAATATATATTTCTTAAAGAAAGGTTTTGATAAATTTTTATCATGTTTTGTTTTGGGAACAAATTTTGCAACACTTTTAATCAAATGATTACTCTGATTTTATTTTAAAAAGCATAAAATAAATCGGTCTTTTCTGGCCGAGAAATTAGGGGATGTCATAGTTGGTATCAGAGCATTAGTTTAAGCGAACTAGGAATTTGTAGGATTTCTAGACTTAAACTAATGCTAAGTGATGATTGTGAGATGAGTGTCTACCATATTTTAGACACGAGCACTTGTTTATTTTAGGAAAAATGCCTAAAATGCTTTTATGTGCTAAATGCTATATGTTTGCCATATATACCGTTATTTGTTCGGATCTATGGTCTGTTGCCAACCGGATCTGGAAACCGTATATGTGTAGGATTCTAAACGTATGACTACGATATTAGAACTAACATATAAACGTTTCAGAGTAATAACGAAGATTTAACGTCTATCGAAAATAAAGATCTAAATTCACCTACGATTGGTGTATAGATCGAAATGGCGAGTACTCAAAGTGGATTCAGAAATGATAATCCGCAGCCTGAGCCAATGACGATGGCTGGGGTGCAGGCAATGGTGCGTACAATGTTGGATCAACAGATGGAAGAGACAAAACGTTTACTTCAACAAAGTAAGGATGAACTTACTGTGCCAGTATGTCAGGCATCTGCTCTTGAGGCAACTATCTGGGTTGCTAAGTCTATTGAAGAAATGATCAATGACAGGACCGCCAACAAGGTTGAAGTTGGCAAGAAGAGGAAATTTGAGGGGTCTTCAAGGCCCAACAAGAGCAACATATTCTCAAAGTCTGGCAAAAGAGGAGGTAAAGGAAAATGGTGCAGGAAGTGCAAAAATAAACACTCTGGGAATTATGGCAGGAAGGTGAATTGCTATAAGTGTGGAGAAATTGGGCATTACGCCAATGAGTGTACGATTCCCAAGGAGGTGTGTTACGGATGTAAGGAAGAAGGCCATATTTCTAAGGACTGTCTGAAGAAAAATGAAGTAACAAGGCCAAGCTCACCGCCAATGCCAAGGGAATTTCAGAATATCCTTGACGAAGCAAATAACAACGCTAGGAATTAGAAGTAAATATTTGATACCCGAAGATCAAGTTATGAAGTAGTAATGTGAATAGTAACAAGTGGTTTAGAGTATTAGAGGCGTAGTATAGGGTAAACTTGAACCTCTGTGTAATCGTTTCAAGGAAATAATATAAACCCTGGTTTTGTCATCTGATGAATTGAATGACTATGTGAAATTCTTGTATGGTGACTTGGAGAACTGCGAGACAATACTTGGGACGAGTATGAGTAGGTGTGAATGGTAGTAGAGGCCTATACTACCGGAAGCACAGGACTCGTACTTGGATCAGGGAAATTCACAAGGTTACCAAGGAGCTAGTAATTGATTCCGTCTTGTTCTAGTCTGTCGTTACCATCGTTTCGGTAATGACTAAGAAGATGATTGCTATTCCGACCTTAGAGGTTATATCGAATCGAGTCCGACTAAGATGAGTATGTCATGTGGTTCAGAGAACCAAGTGCGATGTAGTGTTTGACTTAAGCCAGAAGATTGAAATGAAAGATGATCAAAGCAATCAATAGAAGTATCGCGCTCATTGTTAAAGAAGTTGGTAGTTAGAAATGATACATGTTGAACCGTGATTGTATCACATTAGAACATGAAGGAAGGTATAGTCTGTTCCGGAATTTGTCTCTAAGAGACCTGAGTCAAAGCAGTGCATTATACGATGAGAGATCATTAGAACATGACCCATCGGCCTCTTACAATAAATGAAGGAAAGTACTTATTCTAGGAAGAAGAAGGAGTCCTCAATAAGGATTTATTTTGTAACTCGAAGGTTAGGATTGAAAGTCCTACGGAGATTTGAAGCTTTGTAGGATTAGCTGGATATTACCAAAGGTTTATCCAAGGCTTTTCTTCGATCGCTACTCCATTAACAACTTTGACCCACAAAGGAGCTACTTATACTTGGAATGAAAAGCATAAGGAAGCCTTTGAGAAGTTAAAGAAGAGATTGTGTGAAGCACCAATTCTTTCGTTACCTGAAGGAGTTGATGACTTCACAGTTTATATTGATGCCTCTGGAGTTGGGTTAGGTTGTGTTATGACCCAAAGGGATAAAGTGATAGCGTATGCATCGAGGCAATTGAAAGAGCATAAAAAGAACTACCCCACTCATGATCTGGAGTTGGCAGCGGTAGTATTCGCCTTAAAGATATGGAGGCACTATCTTTATGGTACTAAATGCAAACTTTTCACTGATCATAAGAGTCTTCAATATCTCTTTAATCAGAAGGAATTGAACATGAGGCAGCGGCGCTGGCTAGAATTACTCAAGTACTACGACTGTGAGATACTTTACCACCGTGGTAAAGCAAATGTTGTTGTTGATGCTCTCAGTCGGAAGGTAAATCTTGAAAAGAAAAGGCCAAGAGCATTGAGAATTGAAGTTGTCTCGACAATTGTGGAAAGTATAAAGAAAGCTTAAGAGGAAGCTTTAGAGAAAAATAACCGAAAGGAGGAACGTTTGGGCAAAACGTTAGTGTTTGATACAAACGGTCAAGGATTGAAGGTATTCAGAGATAGGATTTGGGTACCTAAGACGGGAGGAGTAAGAGATCTTCTGATGGAAGAAGCTCATAAGACCATGTACTCGATTCATCCCGGCAGTACAAAAATGTATAGGGATCTAAAACCCTATTACTGGTGGCCGACGATGAAGCTCGATGTTGCTAAGTATGTGGCCGGGTGTGTAACATGTGCTAGGGTTAAGGCACAACATCAGAAACCGTATGGGAGTTTAGAACCTTTACCTGTACCTATGGGTAAATGGGAGGATATCACCATGGATTTTGTGACTAAACTGCCCAGAATAAGGAACGGTCACGACATTATTTGGGTGGTCGTTGATCGCTTCACTAAGAGTGCGCATTTCATAGCAGCCAACGAGAAATGGTCTATGGATAAACTTGTGAATTCTTACGTGAAGGAAATCGTGAGGCTTCGCAGTGTTCCGTTAACGATTGTATCAGATCGTGAAAGCCGTTTTACCTCAAGGTTTTGGAGGAGTCTACAAGAGGAATTGGGTACCAAGTTGTGTTTGAGTACAGCTTACCATTCGCAAATCGATGGTCAAAGCGAACGAACAATTCAAACGTTGGAGGATATGCTGAGAGCATGTACCCTGGAATTCCAAGGTAACTGGGATGAACATTTACCCCTAGTAGAATTTTCCTATAATAATAGTTTCCACTCGAGCATCAAGATGGCACCTTATCACGCTTTGTATGGAGAAAAGTGTCGAACGCCATCAGACTGCTGAAAAGTTGAAAGTGATTAGGGAAAGGATGTTAGCTGCTCAAAATTGACAAAAGAGCTATGCTGACAAGAAAAGACAATCGATATCATTTGAAGTTGGAGATTCGGTTTTACTTAAAGTCTCGCCGTGGAAGGGACTTATAAGATTTGGTAAAAGGGGAAAGTTGAGTCCAAGGATTATTGGACCGTTTAAAGTTCTTCAGAGGATCGGGAATCAAGCTTACAAGCTAGAATTACCAGAAGAACTGGAGGGTATTCATAATACCTTTCATGTGTTTTATTTGAGAAAGTTCATGGGAGATGTGCCCGACATAATTCCAATTTCTGAATTAAGGTTGGATGAAAACAAGAGGTTAATTGAACAACCTGAGGCAATCGTTGACCGTAAGACTAAGAAGTTGTGACGGAAGATGGTCGATTTAGTGCTTGTGCGTTGGAAACATACGAATGGGCCAAATCTCACCTGGGAAACAAAGAGGGACATGATGAGTCGCTACCCGCAGTTGTTTGTTGATGTGTGATTCCGGGGACAAAATCATCCTAAGGGGGAGAGAATTGTAACGCCCGTGTTTCTAGGCTAGGCATTAATATTGATGTGATAGTCTAGGTTAACCTTTGTAACTCATTTTGAAGAAATGAAAAGGAATTATGTGAATATTATGTGAATTATGTGTTTTATGCTTAATTACTAGGATTTAATTAATTAAGAATAAAAATGAGCGTCAAAAATAAATATTATATAAAGCCAATATCTATTAAGAAAGTCGTAGTGGTCGTGACAATGATTACGGATATATAAAGAATACCGAAATCCGAGTTATAATGAAGAAGTTATGACTTGTCGAAGTTTCGCGACAAAACCGGCTCGGTGCCGAATGACGTAAAAAGTGAGTTTTTGCAAAACAACTTTTTAGCCTTGGTGATCTAAACGAAAATCATAGTGTTCGTTAAACCGAGAGTAGGCATAAAAAGAACGCCCAAATCTGACTTCGTATGAGGAAGTTATGATTTTTCTAAGTTTCAGCTTAGCAGTAGACAGCTAAAAACTCGAATTTTAGATCGAGTGATTTTTATCCAACACAACCTAAACGAGAATCGAAGGTCTCGTCAATAGTAGTACAACGGTAAAAAGACAGACGAAAACGGACATCGAATGAAGAAGTTATGAATTTTTAACGGATTTCCTGTCCCGGTCTGTTAAAAATAATAATATAAAAATTAAATTCAAAATTATCCAACGAAGTCTAAATGAAAGTTGTAGAGCGCAATTTTACCTACGCGTGCATATAAAGAACATCATAAACGGAGCTCGTACGCGAAAGTTATGGATTTTAGAAGTTTTTGCACAAAAATCGAGAAAATTCGCATAGTCATGCTTCGGCCACGTCACCTACGCTCCATGCGTGCCACGTGTCCGAAATTGCTGAGACATCCAAAGCCGTGGCGCATCCGAGTAGTGACGCGTGTGCAGCCTCGTCCGAGCCTCACCCCACCTGCCGCGTGTCCGACCTTCGCACCACCTGTCTCCCTTCCCTCTTGCTTCGGATCCGAACCTCGGACCTAGACTTCGGTCCAATCAGAGGTCAACAGCTGGACCCTCGCACGTGCGACCCATGTTCCTCCTCTTCGGATCTGCTGCCACGTGGAAGCTTCTCAGCCGTCCGATCAGAAGCCTCGCCCCTATAAATAGAAGGGTGCGAGACCTCCCGGGTATATTTTGGAAACTTGTCATTTTTAACCGCTTTTTCAATATATCTTTCATTCCAACTTCCCCCAAAGCCCCGGTATTATACCAAACACCCGAAATACGCCCCGGAGTGACCGAGAAGCCCGAGAAATTTATCTTTTCGGTTTCGAAGCCCGATCCTCGCAGAGCCCGATTTCTCAATAAAACTCCCGGTTTTATTAGAAACGATCGTTTTTGGAAACGAAGTGCTGCCCGATTATCATTAAAGCAAGTGAGTGTGTAGTTACTTTTACCTTACACATAGATATGAAGTATTTTATATAAAATACATGCTGTGTGAATATATATTTTTTGTTTATTTGAGATGGATGTTGAAGGAATGATTTATATAAGTTTTTAAATAATTTAAACTATATATATATATTTTTATCTACAAAAAATGTTGGGTAAAACATGGGTAGATGAAATAGTGGGTGTGTGATGAAAGGTGAGTTGGATAAATGAGTTGATCAGTGATATAGATCATGAGTTGAGGGTGAGTGGTGAAAATGAGAGAATCACTTACCCAAACGTGGCCCCCGTCATTCAACAGAGTATGAATGACAACCATGGAGTATTCTAGATGATCTGTGGAACACTAGCAGGCTCGCAACCTGTAACTGTGTGAACTATATGTTCATCAGCTGTACTCTAAAAACCCATTGACATGTATTGCAGGGGGGATTCCCGTGAGTAATACTGTCGATAAATAAGAGGTATGGACTTAGCATATGTTGTATAAACCTTGGCAGCTATGGACTTAGTGCCTGTTGTATAAACCCTGGCGACGATGTGACTTCGTGCCTATTCCTTAGGATGAATCCTTAGGAATGAGTGATAGTTGAATCTTAGGGTAAATCCTTAAGAAATAAATAAGATAATGGGGTTTGGGTAATTTGGTTGATTCTTGATGTTTATGCATAATAAATTTATTTATTGTGGGTTGAAAACCTTATATGCTCACTAGGCTTCCAAGCCTGACCCACTCAGCTTTTTATATTACAGGTAGTAGACCACGAGCATAGTCGGATGATGATGAGTGATTTTTGGATTATAGGTCAGTAAGTTATAAATAACTGTTGTAAGCCTTATAATGTCTTATTTATGCTTTTGATCTGTATCGGAACATGACATCCCGAGGTTTTGATATGAAATGAAAATATATATTTCTTAAAAAAAGGTTTTGATAAATTTTTATCATGTTTTGTTTTGGGAAAAAATTCCGCAACACTTTTAATCAAATGATTACTCTGATTTTATTTTAAAAAGCATAAAATAAATCGGTCTTTTATGGCCGAGAAATTAGGGGATGTCACAGTATCTTAACTGATTAAGCTTAAAAGATTAAACAATTGCACATATGTATATATATATATATATATATATATATATATATATATATATATATATATATATATATATATATATAAACCCGAAACCTTCAAATCAGAAACCCTAGAAATCGGGTAAATACCACTAGAATCGAGAAATAACTAGCATTCCTAGGTGATTAAAAGTTTAAAGATCTTAACTTTCGATGGAGATTCAATAGAAAAAGCAAAATAAATCATGAAATATTGAAGATAGCCTCGAGAGAGTTCTTTACATGGCGTTGGGAGGCGGTTTTGGAAAATGAAGAAAGTTTTTAATATTTTAGGGTTATTTTGTTTTTGTCGACTATAAAATCTCCACGTCGTGGAAAACAGGGTTCCACGCTGCGCCTGATTTTGAAGACGCGTTTTCAATATTTCACCAGTTTCCACGGCGTGGGAACAACTGATCCACACCGTGTAAACTAGAACATCCAATAATTATTTATCATTGTTTTATTTAAATACCACAATACCACCCCACACCTTGTTGGTTGCTTGCCCTCATAGGAACCATTGTTACACTGACATATGATGCGTGAAAAACCATGAAAAACAGCTAAAGAAAAACTAAAATTCAAAATTCAAAAATAAAGAAATCGAAAAACCAAACCATAGGTTGCTTCCCAGGAGCGCTTCTTTTTTAGGAGTCTTGAGCTGGACTAATTCCCACTTTACATTGTAGCGACTGTTTCAAGGATGATTTCTTCCTTTTCATTGTCTTTGTCTATCACTCCTTTTTCGTAAAGTTTGAATCGATGCCCGTTAACCTTGAATGTTGTCCCATCTTCTTTGAAAAGCCAGACTGCTCCATGAGGGAATGCGTCTTTTACTACAAATGGACCATACCACCGAGTTTTTAATTTTCCGGGAAAAATCCTCATTCTTAAATGGACGACCAAGACTTTTTGACCCGCCATGAATTCTTTGTTTCCCCTGAACCTTGCATCATGCCATTTCTTTGTTTTGTCCTTATAAATGAGAGAATTAGCATATGATTCGTTCCTTAACTCCTCCAAGGCATTCATCTGCATTAACTGGTTAGTACACAATTCTACTAATTCAAAGTTACAAGTCTTGACTGCCCAAAATGCTCTGTGTTCAATAGGTGTTTTAAAGGTGCTACAAAATGTCCATAAGGCATCAGCTAGCTTCTCAGACCATTCTTTCTTATTATTACCAACGAATCTTTCTAAAATTATTTTTATTGCGCTATTCGTGACTTTGGTTTGCCCACTTGTTTGAGGGTGATAAGGTGTTGCAAGCTTATGATGTACACCATATTTTTATAGTATCTTTGAAAGTTGTTCATTACAAAAGTGGGTACCCCATTCACTTGTTAATGCTTTAGGCATACCAAAACAAGAAAAAAATCTTTTTAGAAATTTGATGACAACTTGCGCATCATTATTGGGTAAGGCTTGTGCATCCGGCCATTTTGTTACGTAATCCACCGCTACAAAAATATACTTCTTAGCTCTTGAAGCCGAAAACGGTCCCATAAATTCAATATCCCATAAATCAAATATTTCACAAACTTGGATGTTATTTTGGGGAATCTCATTACAGGAAGATAAGTTCCTAGATTGTTGGCATGGGTCAAATTCTTTGACAAGTGATGTTGAGTCCTTGAAAATTGTTGCCAAATAAAAACCCACTTCAAATACTTGTTTAGCTGTATAATTTGCTCCATGATGTCCACCAGTAGCTCCACTATGTCAATGATGTAGAATATCACTTCCCTCTTTTCTCCACACACATCTTCTTATGATGTAGTTGGCATAATTTCGAAATAGTTATGGTTCGTCCCACAAGTAGTATTTCAGATCGGAAAATAATTTCTTCTTTGATGATGAGATAATCCTCTTAGAAGGTAGTCACTTACTAGAAAGTTCAGGACATCCACAAACCAAGGTGTTTCTTCCGTGATCATCATCAAATATTCATACGGGAAATTATCGTCAATCTCTTCCTCGTTTAACTCTTCAAGTTTTGGGTTCTCCAGTCTTGAAAGGTGATCTACTTCCATATTTTCCAATCCCTTCTTGTCCTTGATCTCGATGTCAAACTCTTGTAGTAAAAGCACCAATCAATTAAATCTTAGATTTACATCTTGTTTGCTAATTAAATATTTTAATGTAGAATAGTTAGTAAACACTATAGTTTTTGAAAAAGTTAAATAAGGATGTAATTTATCAAAAGCATAAACAACGACTAATAATTCATTTTCTTGAGTTGGAATGTGTTTTTTGCTAGCATAGAATATTGGTTGAAAACGTTTCTCAACCCTTTGTCCTAAAACGGCTCCCAAAGCATAGTCACTTGCATCACACATCAATTCAAATGGTAAGTTCTAATTTCGGCTTACCATGTTTGGGGTGGTAGTCAAATTTTGTTTTAAGATATTGAAACCATTTAAACACTCTTTGAGAATATCAAAATTTGCTTCTTTCAAAAGCAATTGAGTTAAAGGATGTGCAATTTTAGAAATTTTTTTTATAAAATGGCGGTAGAAACCCACATTTCCTTAAAAAAACTCTGCACCCCTTTCACATTTATTGGAGGTGGCAATCTGGAAATCGTGTCAATTTTCGCCCAGTCCACTTCAATCACCATTTTGGAAACTTTGTGTCCTAATACAATTCCTTCCTTGACCATAGAGTGACATTTTTTTCCAATTTAATACCAAGTTGGCCTCTTCACACCTAGCAAACATAACATCAAGGTTAGACAAAAAAATTTCAAAAGTAGACCCAAAAAATGAAAAGTCATCCATGAAAACTTATATGAACTTTTGCACCATATCATGAAAAAGTGTGGTCATGCATCTTTGAAAAGTAGCACGTGCATTACATAACCCAAAAACGCATCAGTCGGTAAGAAAACATCGCATAGGGGCATGTGAATGTCGTATTCTCTTGATCTCTTTGATCGATTGGAATTTTCAAATACCCAGAAAAATAATCTAAGAAACAATAGAAAAGGTGACTGGATAAGATATCAAGCATTTGACCAATAAAAGGTAAAGGAAAATGGTCTTTGCAAGTGGAATCATTTAAATTGTGGTAATCGATGCACACCCACCAACCTGTTACTGTCTTAGTTAGGATCAGCTCATTTTTATCATTAGTGACTACCGTCATCCCTCCTTTCTTTGGTACCACATGTATTGGACTTACCCATGGGCTATCAGAAATTGAATAGATAATTCATGCATCCATTAGCGTTACCACTTCTTTCTTCACCACCTCTTGCAGCTTTGGATTTGAGTCTTCTTTGGGATTATACCATCGACTTTGCATCTTCCTCCATGATAATTTTGTGTGAGAAATAAGAGGGACCTGTCCCTTTGATGTGGGTGATTCTCCAAGAAATTGTGTTTTTGTGTTTCTTCAAAAGTTCAACCAGACTCACTTTTTTTTCTAGTGAAAGGCCCGATACAATGATAACCGGTTTCTGTTAGTTCTCCTCTAAAAAGGTATACTCCAAATGCTCAAGAAATGGTTACTAAATCAAGAAGAAGAGATTGTTCATTGACCAGGGCATGGTAGGCTGGTGTGCCACATCGTGGAGGCTTTTGATTTTTTTTGGTCGGGCTTCCTTAGCTTTCCACACCATGGGGTTTGTTAATTTTGAATTTTTAGTTGCTCGTCATCCCTTTCCTTCAGCAGTTGTTCTAGCTCCTTTAAATCGTGTTCAACATCAAAATTCTACTCCTTAAACTTCATGAATCCATCTGCTTATGTTTCCTTCCATTTGTTCATCTCATTCTCTAAAAAATGTACTCAAAATGTGTTGGATTAGATGTGTAAGCCCATAACTATTATTGGTATGTACTCGACCCGAGAGTAGCATGGTCCATTTGGGTTGCATAACACCAGGACAATTTGTTAGGATGGACTCTTGAGAGAAGGTTATATATGATTTATTAATATATTATAAGTTCTAATATATTAATATGAAATCATATGTTTTAATTAGTATTGATAAAGAATCAATTTGGAATTAATTTAGTGATCAAAGGAGACTAATTAAATCTATGGGGACTAATTATGGTACTTAGTTGTATTTATATGTGTTGGGCTTATGATCCATGTTGGACCAAGTTTATGTGTGGACACATAAAGAGTCGGGCCACATGAACCATGGATCATAAAACCCATGGGTATGGGTTTGGGTTATACCCATTACCCTTGAAATACCACATATAAATACATACTCCATTGCCTAAAATCGCCACTTGTAAGACTTGTAGTTCTTGGAGCTCATGGAGTTGATTTTGGTGTGGAAGGAATTCTCTCTCAAGAGCCACCTTTTTCCTAGGTGACTTGTGAGCCATTTGAGGCATTCATACTTTTGGTTCTAAGCTCTTATGGCTAAATATATCAAGACTTCACGCTACACAAAAGGTATGTTACCCTAACTAGTATCTTGTATGGTATATGTCAATTGCATGCTAGTTATAGGTTTAATACCTTGGAAACATCATTGCATATATAATTAGTGAAAACATAGATCCAAGGTATTTATGGTTGTATGTGCACCATAGGATGTTGTAGTATACAAAACTCATCAGTGGTATCAGAGACATGGGTTGTTTTCAAATTATACTTGATGCTACTTGCTGAAAAAAGCTGAAAAAATCGAATTTTTTGTTGTCTGGACAGGGGACTCCACGAGTCCATTGAGGGACTCGACGAGTCCATGTGTAAACTCATCCAACTCGTCGAGTTGGTTCTTGCACTCGGCGATTTGGAGTCCCCGTCAGCATATATTCGAGTTTTTTTGGCCTGTTTTGGATTAGAATCATTACCAAAAAGTGTTTTTGTTCATAAAATTTGATTTTGTTGTTTTGGTAATGATAATTATCATCCAATTAAAATATAATTGTCATAAGTTTCAAGACTTGTTTTGGTTCATGTTTATGCTAATTTCTTAAAGATTGATTATATGAATTATCTTGTTCTTATTAGTTAGTTTATATTAATAGAAAAATTATGTGATAATTGGTTTTCGATCCAAATTGATCTAAAAGTTGTTCATAATATGTGTTTTTGTAACTTGTCCTCAAGCTATATGAAAAGTCTCATTTATGAATTTTAAAACTCATTTTTAAATGTTTTTAAAGTCTTCCATAACTTGTGCTCAAGTTATGGAACTTGAAGAGTTTTTTTCATTAAACTACTTTAAACTTATAAGTTATGGAAACCAAATTTTTTTGAATTGTTCAAAACTTGCCCTCACGTTTTGGAATTTGTAAAGTTACCCCCCATGTATACTTTAATTCCAACCCTAGAATTTGAATAGTTTAAAATTCAACCCTTATACTATTATAATATTATAGGTTTAATATTTATATATATGTATAAGAGTAAGTCAGTCTTACCATTAGTAGGCCTCATTCACGAAGCCGGTCTATAAGGGGGGTATAAGGTTAATGCCTATAAAATGGCAGTTTAATGGGTGTCCACTCTCATCCACTGTTTCCTTGACTGGTGGAGGGTCGTTAGCCGAACGGGTAGGACATGACTTTAATTCACCCTTCATTAAAAGTATAATGATAAATACTAAGTAACTAAACTCTTATAAATTCCTAATCTTAGTTACTTAGGAAAATGTGAATTTGGAGCTAACCCATGAAATTGCACTTTGCACCCTGTTAAGACATTAGTCGAGCGTGTGTGGTTAACCAGCACACTAACCCGAGATTGACAGTGTGTGGCAAAGGGTAGCTTGATGTTAATCATAGATCAATGGAGCGTGTGTGGTTAACCGACACATTGTTTAGGTGGTTGTAACATTAAGTGTACCAAGTTAATTTGCATGGTTAGTCACTCCTTGTTTTTGATCCTCGGCATCCCAGGCACAAACTTGAAGGGCACAATCGAGATTTAAACATGATATTGAATAGTTCGATGAATATCAAAAAGATCTAGGAGTTTCAATCCATTTAAGACCTAAAATTTCTTTTCATTTTTCATGGTGGAAATTGGTAAATCGTCATTTACCTACTTGCAAATATTTTGTAGCTCGGATTACGACATCCCTCTTCCAAGTTATAAAATATTGAGTTGGGTCCTAGCCTTAATATTCCATATTAGGTGTTATATTAAGGACTTAAATAAACTAAACTTGAATTTCTCCCTCATAGATGTCTAGTTATGACAATTTTGGTCTTCCTTATCCTTTTGGATAAAGCTATCCTAATGAAGATGATATCCCAAATGGCGATCAAGGGGAAATATTAATCCCTTTGTTGTGCATTAAGGGGATCCTGGAAATCATACGTCACTTCCTCCATCTCCTCCAATTATTCTCCCTAACCTACAAGTTCTTGAAAAGTTCAAAGTCACTCAATCCCTATTGGCAAGCAGTGCCTATATGTACTCACATCTAGGAGAAGAAGTCTCATATTGACATGCTGGGAGAGTTGGGTGTCAAAGTCTCAAGGAAGTTGACTATTGATTGGGTTCTTCAATCACTTTCCAAGTCATATAGTGAGTTCATTAAGGACTACTATGTGACAGACTAAGACATGACCCTTGTCGATCTTACCTATTTGCTTATTGCTGCTGAATCAGCAATGATGTGGGGCACTGATAAAGCAAATTTGATTGGAAGATCTACTTCCCAAACTTACATGGACATTGATAATGGAAACATTGGAAGTCTAGAAAAGTCTTCTCTTCCCAATGGAAAGGGATCGGCCATAGTCAACTCGGTTGACCAAATGGTAAAGAGAAAGGCTAAGCCTGAGATAGTCCCATGTACCATTACTAAAGAGTCCATATGTTTCTATTGCCAAAAGAAGGGGCATTGATTGCGAAGCTGCCCAATTTACCTGGAAGTCCATAAGGATGGTAAAAGTCAACAAATTTGACTATGCTTCAGGTAAATTCCATTATCTGACTCTATTAAGTCCTATTTGTAGATTCTTATTACATGATGTGACTACGTCACATTTTGATGTTTTATAGAATCGAAGAAAGGAAGCTTAAAAGAAGAGTAAGCCAATTCTAATCGTGAAGAGATGAATTTCAATCGCAAGATCTGATGATCAGAATTTTGAGCCGCTACTTAAGACTTAGGATATATTGGTTAGGAATAGATAACAACATGTTATACATATGCATTTGCATTGTAAGGATAATTTTTTCCGCAAGTTTTAAATAAAAGAAAAGTTTTGATTTTATTTATTTTAAATTTCCTTACAATGGCATTTGTGAAAAAAAATTGTTGTTTATGTGATTCCATTAATAGCAATATTGGAAAATGGATTTGATTCTTTCGTTTGTGGTAATTTCATAATTTACCAAATAAGGAAAGATTCTCATCACCCAAGTTTTCGTTGGATGGAAACTTGGAATCATGCAACTTGTATTGTATGTTGAATGAGAATTTTCATCTTTGGGATATTAATACTAATTCCTTGTTCACATGTATATGTGAATCAAGTGAAAGACTAGGATATCGGGTACACTAGGTTGTGCGTTGATCAGGTCCACCACAAAGAATGCTAAGGCTATTCGTCATGATTTACTAAAGTTTAGTAAAAATGGTTATGCTTACAAGTTTAAGTGTAATTCTGAAACATTGGAGAAGTTTCAATGTATGGTAGGACGAATGAGAAGAATCAAATTAGGCAGAAAGATAAAAGTTTCTCTAATATGAAAAGATGGGAGGGTACTTTAGTATCATGTTTTATGATCATATTAATGATTATGAAAAACCATATCACAATTGATCCTCTAAGGACATCTTATTGCATTTGTTTGGCTAAGAAGAGGAATCGTGAATTGCTGAAATGGTTAAATCAAAAGATGTATCATACTTCATTCCAAAATTGAGTCTTAGATTAACACTCCAAGATCGAGCCTTGAGTGACAAAATGTTAAGAAGGTTTAAAACACTTATCAAATGTAGAGTAAAATGTTTTCTACTCTTGTACATTTGAAATTGGTGAATTGTGATGTTTTGGATAAAACAAAGACCAAGTAAGGCCAATGGTGTGAAGTGTTTGCCTTGATAATTATCCACACTAACTCTTGAATATTTGCTTTTTCAAGTAATGGTTCTTGACAAGGGAATCTTATATGTCAAGAGGTCAGTAGGAGTCTTAAAGATCTTGACAAGTTTCAAGAACTAATCGAGAAGAAAAACCTATTGTTAGACACTAGCACGCGACTTGAGGTTTGTAACCTATCGTGTTGACATATTCTTGTTTCTGTGACCATTACAATTAAATTTGACTATGCATATGGGTTCTATGAGTTCTCAATTGTTTTCATAACAACTTGGAAGCAATGGTAGGCCCTTGTGCTGCCGGGTGGCAAGAAAACTAAGATTAAACAAGTCCAGTCCATATGAATTTGGATTTGTCACTAACATTGTCTTGTGATTATGGTTATGAGAAATTCATATGGATAGGAACACATACACCATAAAAATGTAAGTGTGATAAGGTTTCTCTCCGATTCATGAAAATGATGGTGAGGAAACGCTTTCACTAAGTAGATTTGACGTAGATAGTAATTGTGATATTTTCATTCTTAAAGTCGTTAGTGGAGCGTGTGTGGTTAACCGACACACTAACATGGACTAGTGAGAATGGAAAAAGGTCTAAACAGTATGATTATGATATCCCTCTTCGTAATTGTTTAGACACACATGTGAGCTATCTAAGGGAAGGTGTATGAAATTGGGAAGCATAGATAAAGTTTTATCAAAGCATCATGTATCAAAAATCTGAACTTTGGTAAGAAAGTCAATAAATATTGATTTCTAGAAGTCCATCTGATCTTTGGATACATGTCAAAGCTAGTGGGAGCATAAGTGTTATGCTAATAATGGTTATTATGCTAGTGGGAGCATTATGATTATGTTAAGTGTTGTGAGTTAGCAATGTTAATTATAGAAAAAAGTTTCAATTTGCAAAGTTGCAGGGTTTTGAAAAGTTGTTTTTCTATAATTAAGGGAGAGAGGAAATTATACTTCATTCCAATTCTAAAAGCTTAGATTGAGATTTTAATCAAATTTAGTCATGATTACATTATTTTCATTCCAAAATTCGATTATCATTACGACATCCCTTTTCATAATTTGAATTATGAGAAGATGGCAAATAGGAAAATTATAGCAAAAGACTGGTCGAGTATCATGTCTTTATGTGAGACATCATGAATCGTGTCCCATATGCTTCAGGTATAGGATCGATTACATGTGTTATAATATTCATCCGTTCTAATTTTTCCTAACGCCTAGGGCAATAAGAGGAAAAAAGGAATAGAACTGGATATGACTAAAATGATTAAGCAATTGTCCAGGACAATCTGAGGTTTACCAAAGATTGGTTGCTCATGGACAGTTGGAAGTATAGTGTTAATTCTGGAAGGACCATATTGACATATTCTGAAAAGAGGCAACTCTTGTTCAGAAGTAACTGTCAAAAATAGGAATATGGAAATGTTTCCATAGGTGAAAGTTGTTCTTTAAATCTGTGTAAGATTAGAAAAACTTAATGCAAGAAGGATGTTCAAAGGAATGTACTTTGAATTTGAGATTTCGTTTCCATGGAATTAATCTCCATTGGAATACTTTTTAATGTCTGTTGTCAAGTATTTGTGACTTTCGTGCATAGTCATTACAAGAGGATCATTGCATATAAGTTTAGAATCTAACAGATTTCGGTAAATGGAAAGAATTTGGTATTCGTACATTTACGATATGGATTTGGAATTGTGAAATGAGCATCATTGAAATGTTGTCAATTGATCTATTCCAAAAAGAAAGGACCATAGGTAAACATAGTGTGCATGCTTGGAGCATGGCATAACTATTGTTTCAATTCAATTATTAAGTTGATAAATCGAAACATTATACAATGAATAATGAGTAATCAATATGGTGATTAAATAAAAGGTGTTTTATTTACTCTCACAAGTATTGGGGCCATATAGGATTAGTATTATTCTTGTCTTTCACTTTGAATGTTTTGACTTCTCGAATAACTAGGTTATTCAAACTGTCCACATTCGATCATACTTTGGAAGTTGGTATTGAGGCATGACTGTCATGAATGGGTCTGTAGGTTGTCTAGGTGGCCTAGTCATAGCTACAGTATTCATGAGTGCTCCTGGAATAAGATTCAAGTGTTGGATTAAACCCACGTTCATTTGAATCACTTCATGGATTTTATCACGAGGGATCATGAGACGATAATATCTTATATTCTTCAAATGGAGACGTGTGAGTTGTAGTTGCGCATCGGTTACACATTGACATATGTAAACGTAACCAGTAACTTGGTTGTTATAAAACATATCGTTGTGTGTAATTTGATGAGTAAGTACAAGCAAACATTTGGGTCGAATTTTATCCGTTCCTTTTACCCCATGTGGATAAAAGCGATAGCCGTGGGCCCCTCGATTATTTAGTGATGACAAACGTAAGTGCTCGGCCGGGCCTGGACTAATTTGATTTGTTCAATTAGTCGGACGTTATAAATCAGAAATTGGGAAACAAAAAATGGACAGAGAGAATGATTATAATCAATGTCTCAGTCCATATGATATCTAGAATGGAGGAATATATGATCACTTATCTAATGGAAACACATTGACTAGGTCAGAGTTCGACAATGGCTTTTAAGAGCTAAGATTGCTAGTCGGCTTTTAGAGTCTTACTTGCAATAATTGTTTTAGACTTATCCAAGTGGGAGACAGTTGGATTAGATGTCTAAGCCCATACCTATTATTGGTATGTACTCGACCCGAGAGTAGCATGGTCTATTTGGGTTGCATAACACCAGGACAATTTGTTAAGATGGACTCTTGAGAGAAGGTTATATATGATTTATTAATATATTATAAGTTCTAATATATTAATATGAAATCATATGTTTTAATTAGTATTGATCAAGAATTAATTTGGATTTAATTTAGTGATCAAAGGAGACTAATTAAATCTATGGGGACTAATTATGGTACTTAGTTATATTTATATGTGTTGGGCTTATGATCCATGTTGGACCAAGTTTATGTGTGGATACATAAAGAGTTGGGCCACATGAACCATGGATCATAAAACCCATGGGTATGGATTTGGGTTATACCCATGACCCTTGAAATACCACATATAAATACATACTCCATTGCCCAAAATCGCCACTTGTAAGACTTGTAGTTCTTGGAGCTCATGGAGTTGATTTTGGTGTGGAAGGAATTCTCTCTCAAGAGCCACCTTTGTCCTAGGTGAGTTGTAAGCCATTTGAGGCATTCATACTTTTGGTGCTAAGCTCTTAAGGCCAAATACATCAAGACTTTAAGCTACACAAAAGGTATGTTACCCTAACTAGTATCTTGTATGGTATATGTCAATTGCATGCTAGTTATAGGCTTAATACCTTGGAAACATAATTACATGTATAATTAATGAAAACATAGATCCAAGGTATTTAGGGTTGTAGGTGCACCATAGGATGTTGTAGTGTACAAAACCCATCAAAATGTCCACCGAGAAAACCGCATCCTCACTAATTTTAGAGTTCTTCTTTACTTGATCAATTCAAAATGTGATGGCTTCATCCCTGACTCATATTGTTATCTTTGACTCTAGTACATCTACCAAGGCTTGTACGCTGCTAAGGAATGGTCTTCCAAGATTTATTGACACTTGGTTGTCTTCTTCCATATCGAGCATTACAAAATCGGCAGGAAATACTATTGATACCTGGAAGTGACCCTCGACTTCTAAAGATTGTATTACTGATGCGAAGACTTGATTGGCTACATTAGTGAAGGGTTTTGATGAGAAGTAATAGTGAGGATTTGTATTGTTTTTACATAATACTTAAAAGACTAGAGATAAGTAAGGAAGTGCGGAGAGTTGAAAAGAGTTTTTGTCTTTTGTTATATCGCAGTGTCAGAAAAGTAATGATCACCTTTTCTGAATTTGTGTGTTAGCTTGGTACTTTCAGTCCCACAGATGGGAAGCATGGTCATCTAAATCTAGATTAATTTTGTATTATCTTATTTATAGACTTGTACTATTTCCTTCTATAAATAGATAGTCTTAGTATTTATAGAAGGAGTGTCAGTTTCCATCTTCCTTGTAACCTTATCACTTTGAAATACAAGTCTCCTTATCACTCATGCTTCATTTTTTATACTTTCTTGTTCATCATTTAATAACTTATGTATGACTAGAAATCAAGTTATGATTCAACAAGTATCTCTTTAAACATGCTTATATTTATTGGTGTATTTTTCTGCTATGTGTAACGCTTGATTCAGGTATTATTTATTTTTCAACAATTTAGGGTTTGGGCTGGAACTCGACGAGTTGGGGAGCTCCAACTCATCTTGTAGGGATTTATTTGAACACGGGATTAAAGGTCTAATCGACGAGTTGGAATGCCCCAACTCGACTAGTAGATGCTGGGGATGAAAACCCTAATTTTTTGGGCATTGTACCCTATTTAAAGGCCTTAAGCCTCATTGTTAGCCTCCCTTATCGCCCCTTTGTCCAGAGAAACCCTAAATCATGTCTCATCTACCATATTTGAGTGTGTGTAAGTTAAAAGAGTGTGTTCCTTGGTGTTTTCTTGAAGGAGTTGAAGTTAGTGATGCATAGCTGAAGGGAGAAGCTGTAGATCCGGGGATTTCTCTGTTGTGGCAGCTATATTAAGGTATAAAGTCGATACCTTGACCATTCTTTTACTAGATCTATTCCCTTGAAAGTTTATGGCCATTATTAGACCATTTTGGGAACATTCTTGGATTTGAGCATGTTATGAGGATATGGCTTCAGATCTGGACATCTCATGGCCTTTGTAGACATAAAGTTGCCAACTTTATCAAGTCTTGGCCCTCCTTCATGCTCTAGGTCCCTTGATAAGCCTTGTTTGAGTGTTTATCCCTTTGATGCCTTGCATGGATGTAAAGTTAGCAACTTTACGTGGTATCTTAACCCTAGGGGACTGGATCTGTTGTTCAGGGACTTAGATTTGACTGGAAGGGGCTGGATATGTTAAGACTAGGAAAACTCGACGAGTTTCCCTGAAAACTCGACGAGTTGGATCGGGTTTTTCCGCTTTCGGGATAATGAGCAAACTCGGCGAATTGGATAGGGTTTTTCCCGGTCTTCTGAACTGTAACATCCCGAAATTCAGGTATATTCCTTTGATCCTTTTCTTTCCCCAAGTTGTCAAAAGTAGTCCTTGAAAGAAAAGTTGGCTTTCGAGTACGCTGGGCGTAAGGGAGAGTACGCTGCGCGTACTCATGAGCGTGTTCTTGACGCGGAGTCTACCCTGTACGCTGGGTGTACCATAGTGTACGCTGGGCGTACTAGGTTCATATTGAAACCCTAATTGTGGGGGTGAGCCCTATATAAGGAACATTATGGCCTCACTTTTAGCCACCATTTCCAAAGACTTGTCTACCAAAAACCCTAATCCTCGTTCTTGTTGCTAGAGATTGCCTTTGAGAGCTTGTTGGTGTGTTTTTGAACATTAGAAGTGGAAAGGAAGCTTTGGAGAAGAAGGACCTAGAGCTCAAGCACTTGGATCTGAGCTTAGCAGTGTGGGAAGCTTCATTTGGAGGTATAAAGCTTCAAGCTTTCTTACTTTTTCTTTTGTGTATATGTATGCGGTGTTTTAGGGTTTTTGTCCCCACAGTTGATGACTTTATGAGTTGATGAGCCCCAAGAATCCGAGATCTCTCCCTTGTTAGTGTATTTCATGTTATAGAGCCATAAAAATCCAATCTTGGACGTTAGAAGTGAGCCATGCATGAGATATGAGCTCCTTAGTGAAGGAAGTAATGTGTTTTGGGTGTTGATGACCTTTACAGCCATGCAAAGGCGTAAAGTCTTCGACGTTATGGATTAGGAGGCTACAGGGGGTCCATATCTGTATTTTGAGCCAAGATCTTAACTGATTAAGACCTTAAGTGAGGAAATAGTGAAACTGGGACTTATGCTGGGCGTAATCCCAGTACGTGCAGCGTAGGGGGTCGAGCTCCCCGATTCTATGAAGCCTTCGAGTACGCCCAGTGTATAGAGCTCGTACGCGTCGCGTACTCCGGAGGGTTGACTTTCGTTGACTTTTAGGGTTTAGTCAACATGTGGACTTTTGGACCATTAGAGGGGTAAAATGGTCTTTTAGCCTTCTGAGAGAACATAGGAAGGGATTTTTCTAGCCTTGAGATCCGTTATTGATTTGAGATAATTAATTTATGTGATTAGGCGGGGGCTAGGTCATTGTTTCGAGTTTGGGAATATCGAGCACGACAGTTACTAGACATCATACGAGGTGAGTATTCTCACCATACCTTACCTAGAGTGGTAGCTTTGTGTGACCGGAATGTCTTATGTGCTATGACGAGTATGTGATATATGTTTCTGTCACACCCCCAAACCAGAACGGCGGAAACGTTCGGGGGCGTAGGACTTCAGGTAAGTATCACAACACATGCAATATAGTAATCAAAGTACAAACAACCATTGTATTAATAAGTATAAGTTTTACATAAGTGTTTAAACATTACATATTCAAACACTAAAGTAGGTACAGTAGAAGACAAGAGTCGCGGTACGGTACTAGGTAGTCTTCTCAAAAGCTTCGGGAGTGTACCTGTCTACTAGATTCCTGAGAATACAAGTTATTTGGAAAGAGTAGATCAGCATTTAAGCTGGTGAGTTCATAAGTATTTTAGTTCTGTTAAGTATACCCTAAGTTCTTTGGAAAAGTTCACTGGTTTCTCCAAGAAATCTTATATTTCCTGAGGTGATTAACTGATAACCTCAATAGTTTCCCTCTGTAATTACTTCGTTTATACTGATTATATATAACCCAATATCAAATGGATAGTTAAATGGGTGTATCTGGCCTAAGTAAACAACCAAACAAGGAACAGGAAGTAGGGCGGAAGTCACACATTTCACTGTCAATCGGATATTACTTATGTATAACTATGATGTAGCAACTAAGGAATTATAGAATTAACCACTAAAGGTCCTTTATGTTATACTAGTTTACTGAAAGTAAATGACTAGGTTCCCATTTGTAAAATTGGTTTAATCCCATAAACCGTTCTCTTTGTATTAATGTTTTGTATTTGTATTCCTTTATGAAAACTTGTAACTGAGAGTGTGCATGGCTCCACCAGTTGTTATTGAAAACTGTATTGAACCATTGTATTTTGTATTATGTACACTGGTACTTTGAAGGTGTACTTTCGTTTAGTTGTTTATACACTAACTTATTGTTAATATCTTTTTAATGAGTTATTATAACCATACTATGATGGATGGCCTGAAACAAATGCTTTGTGGGCGTTTAAACTGGTGATAACAATTCACTATAAACACTGCTCTATCTGTCACACCCCCAAACCAGAACGGCGGAAACGTTCGGGGCGGAGTTCTTCAGGTAAGTATCACAACACATGCAATATAGTAATCAAAGTACAAACAACCATTGTATTAATAAGTATAAGTTTTACATAAGTGTTTAAACATTACATATTCAAACACTAAAGTAGGTACAGTAGAAGACAAGAGTCGCGGTACGGTACTAGGTAGTCTTCTCAAAAGCTTCGGGAGTGTACCTGTCTACTAGATTCCTGAGAATACAAGTTATTTGGAAAGAGTAGATCAGCATTTAAGCTGGTGAGTTCATAAGTATTTTAGTTCTGTTAAGTATACCCTAAGTTCTTTGGAAAAGTTCACTGGTTTCTCCAAGAAATCTTATATTTCCTGAGGTGATTAACTGATAACCTCAATAGTTTCCCTCTGTAATTACTTCGTTTATACTGATTATATATAACCCAATATCAAATGGATAGTTAAATGGGTGTATCTGGCCTAAGTAAACAACCAAACAAGGAACAGGAAGTAGGGCGGAAGTCACACATTTCACTGTCAATCCACTCACACGCGTCAGATGGGCGAAGGGTACACGAGGCGAGGCTTCGGACGTGGCAGTTTCTGAGTGGACCAGACTTCGGTCCAATGGGAAGAAGGCACGATGCGAGGGGGGGTGTCCGAGGGTCATGTCCGGTGTGTCTCATGCGAGGGTGTCGGATGGCTACTGGACCGAACTTCGGTCCAATAAGGAGATGCCACGCGAGGTTGCGGTTCAATGAGAAGCGAACACATGTCTGACACGTGGAAGCCTCGCATGCGAGGATGACGTGTCCGAGAGTGACTCTTGCGATTTTTCCCGGTTTTCCATTTTTCTTGATTTTTGTGCCAAAAACTTGCGAAAATCATAACTTTCGCATACGAGCTCCGTTTTTGGCGTTCTTTATATGCACGCGTAGGTAAAATCATACTCTACGACTTTCATTCAGACTTTGTTGGCTGATTTTGAATTTATTTTTAATATTATTATTTTTAACAGACCGGGACAAGAAATCCGTTAAAAATTCATAACTTCTTCATCCGACGTCCGTTTTCGTCTGTCTTCTTACTGTTGTGCTACTTTTGATGAGAACTTCGATTCTCATTTAAGTTGCTTCGGCTAAATATCGATCGGTTTATATTTCGAATTTTTAGCTGTCTACTACTAAACCGAAACTTAGAAAAATCATAACTTCCTCATACGAAGTCAGATTTTGACGTTCTTTTTATGAACGTTCTCGGTTTAACATATTCTACAACTTTCATTTAGATTGTTAAGGCTAAAAAGCCTTTTATTGAAAATTCACGTTTTACACTGAATAGTGTTTTGCCCGTTTTATCGCGGATTTTCGATTGGTCATAACTTCTTCGTTATAACTCGGATTTCAGTGTTCTTTATATTTTTGGAAACCTTGTTCCAAACTCTACCACTTGGTTCATCCCAATTACGATTATTGATCAATTTATTTTTGACCTAAATTTGACTGGTGTCACATTATTGCCCCGTTAGAGGGAATTTCGTCTCGAAATTAAGTCTAAAATGGTACTCATGGACTAGGTCTAATCTTCCTTTCCCAAGTGAATTTAGGTCCCCGGTTTGTAATCCAGCGAACCGTCACTAACGGGATAAGACTTTGCTTGGTTCTTTAGATTTCCCTATCCATGGTTTTTATTGGTTCTTCTACAGAGTGTAGACTTTTATTTAACTTGATTTCATCGAGTGAAATAACAAGTGTTTTATCAGATAGACACCTCTTTAGATTAGATATGTGAAAGATGGGATGAATGTTATTAAGTTTTTGTGGTAGTTTAAGTTTATAAGTACAAGACCGATTCTGGTGAGAATCTCAAATGGTCCTATGTACCTTGAATTTTGTATTCCACGCTTTCTCAAGCGTATCTTGTCCTTCCAGGGTGAGACCTTTATATGACGAGGTCATCAATCCTGGAATTCCAAGGGTTTTCTTTTACCGAAGCTATAGCTTCTCTGATTAACTCTGGAAGCTTTATTTCGCTTCCTGATTCGTATTTTGTTTTTGGTAGTTTGTCGGATGAATTCCAGATCAGCGAGGGTGCTGTGTGGAAATTGGATCTCTAGTTAGTCGCGTATTACCTAATTTAGTCCAGTGCAGATAGGATATGCATTTATGACTATAGAAGGTTTCGAATGAAGCAACTTGAATGCTAGCGTGATAAAGGTCTCGACTAATTGGTAAATGGGTATCCCATTCTTTACCATAGTCGACCACATAGAATCATGACTACTCTGGTTCCTAGAGATTTTTGAGTGACTGCCTGAGCTGGGAGATGATTCTATTATCTCAGTGGGGATAACAGATATTGGCATACCATACACTCACACGTTCTAGTTATCTTCTCTACTTGCCACATTTTTAGGTTTCAAGGCTTCCTGTTGAGCCTCCTTACTTTGTGTGGAGAGATTTGAATGGGTTATCATAGTCAATGATTGGCACTATGACCTGGGTACTCTTTCCGACTTAAGGTGTCAGCTACTATATTGGCTTTGTCGAGATGATAACAAATTTTGAATTCGTAGTCATTTAGTAGCTCGACCCACTGTCGTGGTCCCATGTTGAATTCCACCTGATAGAATACATGATGCTGGATTTTGCTCCGAAGTTCATGATCAGACTCATACTTGGCTCATCCACCATTACCTCGTGTATACAAGTCGTATATAATTTAGATTTCACAAAACGTTCGGATGGGTGACTCTGCCCCAGGTCCACAACCAAACAAGGAACAGGAGATAGGGCGGAATCACACATCCTTAATCTTGTTAAGTCTAACTTATATACCACTCTCGTGTATACACTTAGCAGTGATAGATTAACTTAATGAGTTCTTAGTCTCTATTCTTGAACTTGACCTGCGGTACAATGATTTTCCTATGAGATCTATTGAGGTACTTCGGTAGTTACTAACTTCTATGACTACTTCGATGCTTTTTGTTTGAAGTTTCCTGTCTACTGAGTAGGCTAGAATGGCGTGGTACCCTTCGTATGGGTACTTCTGAAGTTTTGAAATGAGAGACAACCTAAGGCTTTTGTGTTATGGATTGGAAGAATTTCATTTTACGGCTGATTTAGGAAAAAGTTCTCTTATACAGCATAAGAGTTTTCACATGGTAAGGGCCAGGCCAAACCATGTCGAATGAGGATGTCGGAATTTTCTCGATGAAATAGATATTAATTCGTTCTCGGACGAATGATTACTAGGATGATATCCTATGTACCTAAGTTTTCAGCGCTTCTGGTTTTATTCCATTAGTATCGCTACAAACCCCTTTTTGATTCGAAATTGGCGGGTACTACCAATACGAGGGTTCTGATAATTTGAAATTATGAACTTTCATGAAACTATCCTTACTAGGTCTCTCTATAATCGCTTGGTGTATACAAGTCATGTATAATTAATATTGGTAAGACCTTTGACTGAGCAACCCTGCCCTAAATCCACAACCAAACAAGGAATAGGAAATGAGGCGGGATTACTCACTCTAAATCTACAAATCTTAATTATAAATGACCCTTATGTATACACTAAGTCATCATATCTTACCTGTTAGGGGCGGGATTTAATTTGAACGAAAGAGTAATCATAATTATGGCTAGTTATCTGGGTTTGGAAGCGTACCAAAATATAGCTGGGTTCTTTGATGCTTTCCCATGTATTGGGGTCAAAATCCTCCTGCTCCCCCGTCGTTCTTCTCTGTTGGACAATCCCTCTTGTAATGTCCTATTTCACCACAAAGGTGACATATGGAAATGGTTCCAACTTTGGCAGTTGAAGTGATGAACTCAACCGGAGTTCTACGGAAGCGGGCGATATGCCTCTTCAAGTTGCATCTATTGCAATGCAGCTTTCAGCCAACTCCATGATGATGGTAGTTGCACTTGCTGCAGTGTGGGAGGTTTCCTAAATACAGCTTAGTCGGTGCTAGAATAACAGGGCTGATGGGGGTATTGACTGTCCTAGTTTGTTGCCCTCTGTTAGATTTTTGAGTTGAACAACTACCTTTCTTGTTCTCGAACTTTTGTTTCAGGATATTAGGCTTAAGGTTCAAGGTGTCCTTACAAGTAGGTGCTCGTTGTTGTACTTGGCCATCACCACGATCGGGGTTACCGATAACATTACTACTAACATTTGCATTGTTAGCATTAAGGTGTGCCATGACAGCTGCTACAGCTGTTGTGACCGCAGCTTGAAATGTAGCTGCATCTATCTGAAGGATTGGTGTTTCGCTGGTGGGTTGGTTACACTTCTTTGGAGGCATGATTATGTTACATGATAAGAAAATGAGCTTATGAGCGACGATAGTTGTCTCTAGATGTATTCTACCCATTTGTATCTATGTATAAATCTTTCGTTTTGTTATATTGTTCTCAATGATTCGACCTGCATCCCTATGATGCAGTCCTAGTAAAGAATAGAAATAAGTTTCTAGAGTGGTTATGAACCGAGTATCATCCGAACTAAGTTACCTTTGTTTGGTGGATATCGTTTCCCAATTTTCGAAAATATTCAAAAATAATTCATAACAGTGTCAACATAAAATAGACTTATGAATTTGAGAAGTAATCACTATCAATTAAGATTTCGTGATCTGATTTATTGTTATTAGCCATGACCGGAAAAGAGGATAAACTCAAAACCTAATGTGAGTAATGAAATCACCGACTCACTAGGTTGGATTGATTTACTAGTTATTACTTAGATGAAAAGGTGCTCAAACACTTCACATGAATCATGCATGGTTTTCCTTTGTTCTCTGTTCTATTATGGGTGGTAATGATTTGTTCTCTCCTGGTATCTATAGGGTGTCCTTCTCCTCTGTAGGTATATTGAATTCCTGAGTTGTCTTACTTCCGATTCTGACACTGATCCCCATTACTTCGTAATGAAGATTTTGAATCTCAGAAGTTCATGCCAATCTCTCATTGGTGTCCTTAATAGGGTAAGGGCACTAAATGATTTCTATGGTTTATTTAGTTCTCATATGTCCCTTTCATGGGATTCTCCTAATGAAATTATGTTGGATCCTCCTTGACTCTTCTATTGATTGCGGGAGTAACTATGTTTATCTAACAGGTTTATACGAGAATGGGAATGTCTAAAGAATCTATGAGAAAATTTGAATTTTTACGAAGGTGATACTTCCTGGTCCTCCTATAATCACATGGTGTGTACCGATTATATATAATCCAGATCAAATAGACATTTGAACAAGTAATCCTACTCTAAAACCACATCCAAACAAGGAAAAGGAAGTAGAGTGAAAATCATATATTCTAAGTCTATAAAATCTCGGATATATATAATCTTAACGTATCCACTTAGTAACTATAGACCTATCAAAACAGATCTTTTTAACATTTCCCCAAAGGTATGTAAAATACCTCCATGTTATTTTAGTTATGAGTTTGATTTTTGGACTTCTAGATATAAGAACTTGACAAGTTTTCAGTCTTCTTGTTATAGCATCCTAAAATACTCCCATAGTATTTTAATCCTTATGTTTGGTTCTAGAATTCTTCTGGTGCTTAGGTAAGTTTTAGACCAGTTGCAACACTACAATCACTCCCCAAACACATGTTGGTCATATCTCGGATGAATATAGTTGATCAGGCTATATTTATCCCAGATATGATTATGTCACTGTGTAGGTTTAACTGCAATGTCCAACATCCAAATACTTTTGTTTTGTTCTTCTTGTGATACTGATTCTATTATATATACTTTGCATGTACTTATACTTTTATAAAATATTGTTATATTTTTAAAGTATAATTCTTGGTCAGAGTGTTTTTATCCCAATAGGTTTATAGTTGTATATCTTTTATGACTGATATAATGAGTTCACTATAAACACTGCTCTATCTGTCACACCCCCAAACCAGAACGGCGGAAACGTTCGGGGCGGAGTTCTTCAGGTAAGTATCACAACACATGCAATATAGTAATCAAAGTACAAACAACCATTGTATTAATAAGTATAAGTTTTACATAAGTGTTTAAACATTACATATTCAAACACTAAAGTAGGTACAGTAGAAGACAAGAGTCGCGCTACGGTACTAGGTAGTCTTCTCAAAAGCTTCGGGAGTGTACCTGTCTAATAGATTCCTGAGAATACAAGTTATTTGGAAAGAGTAGATCAGCATTTAAGCTGGTGAGTTCATAAGTATTTTAGTTCTGTTAAGTATACCCTAAGTTCTTTGGAAAAGTTCACTGGTTTCTCCAAGAAATCTTATATTTCCTGAGGTGATTAACTGATAACCTCAATAGTTTCCCTCTGTAATTACTTCGTTTATACTGATTATATATAACCCAATATCAAATGGATAGTTAAATGGGTGTATCTGGCCTAAGTAAACAACCAAACAAGGAATAGGAAGTAGGGCGGAAGTCACACATTTCACTGTCAATCGGATATTACTTATGTATAACTATGATGTAGCAACTAAGGAATTATAGAATTAACCACAAAAGGTCCTTTATGTTATACTAGTTTACTGAAAGTAAATGACTAGGTTCCCATTTGTAAAATTGGTTTAATCCCATAAACCGTTCTCTTTGTATTAATGTTTTGTATTTGTATTCCTTTATGAAAACTTGTAACTGAGAGTGTGCCTGGCTCCACCAGCTGTTATTGAAAACTGTATTGAACCATTGTATTTTGTATTATGTACACTGGTACTTTGAAGGTGTACTTTCGTTTAGTTGTTTATACACTAACTTATTGTTAATATCTTTTTAATGAGTTATTATAACCATACTATGATGGATGGCCTGAAACAAATGCTTTGTGGGCGTTTAAACTGGTGATAACAATTGCCACTCATCGGCGGGTATGCCTGACTGTAGCTAGCAGCCTGAGTGCGGGGTTGTCAATCCCGATATAGATCTACACACAACTTGTTTCGATCCCCGGCTGTAGATATTGGTTATAATGTCAGGACTTTTCCTATGTTGTCTAAAATGAATTAAACAACCTGAATTGAATGTCTCATAAAAAGCATATAAAGGTTACATGTATATTAGTTTTGAAAACCCAATCATTCTTAAATAAATGATTGACAGTATGTTCTTGAATCAAAACCCAATCATTCAAAAATAAATGATTGACTGTATGTTCTTGAATTAGTATCCCGAACATGTATTTGATAAGTGTAAACCCTTGATTTGTTCTGAATCAAAACCCTTGTTTCTTGTAAAACAGTGTATTCTAGTATACTTGAATCATGAATTATTGTTCTATGTATAAATTATACCTATTATAATTTATATGTACTTTCTGAATCTGTATTTAACTATGTTTGCATGTAATCCCTTGCTCAACATGTTACAAAGGTAGTTAAACTGATGAAATAACTATTATATTTATATACATATACAATTTTATATATAAGTAAAATTTAAACGACACTCGGACAAATAACCGGTACTATAAGCCCACATCCAAACAAGGAAAAGGACCCAAAATGAGTTATCAGTCCTAAGTCTTTTAAATCTCATTTATATACATATATATACATATATGAATTTTGGGGAAAAATATAAGTTTATAAAAGAGTTTAATGTTTTGAGTATTTTTGATGATTTAATGTCGTTTTATCATGATTTGAAATCATGATTTTATAACACAAAGTTCTTGTGTTATGCTTGTATTCCCCCCCCCCCCCCCATCCCCTTAAAACAGTACAAATTATGAAAATACGGGGGTATGAACTCACTTTGATAAGCGGTGATTCGGGCAGCGTTTCGTTTCCCGAAAAGGAGTTTGTTTGACGAGAAACCGGCTCAAATCGGGCAGAGTTTCGACTGGAGAGAGCATAACTTCTCGAGAATTCCTGGGCTCTGGGGATAGCTTCAGGCTTTAGACTTGACACCGGGGCTTTAGGGGTTGTATATGAGTTTGTGGAAGTGAAAAATATGAAAGAGAATGAAATTTGGGGTGAAAAGTGAACATTTTTCGGAAGCCCTCGCATGGCTTTTATAGGCCGAGGCCTCGGTCCGAAGGGGCTTAGTCAGCAGCACACGCATTGGATTGGCCAAGGGTACACGAGGCGAGGCTTCAGACGTGGCAGTTTCCGAGTCGACCGGACTTCGGTCCAATGGGAAGAAGGCACGATGCGAGGGGGGTGTCTGAGGGTCATCTCCGATGTGTCTCATGCGAGGGTGTCAGATGGCTACTGGACCGAACATCGGTCCAATAAGGAGATGCCACACAAGGCTGCGGTTCAATGAGAAGCGAACACGTGTCTGACACGTGGAAGCCTCGCATGCGAGGATGACGTGTCCGAGAGTGACTCTTGCGATTTTTCCCGGTTTTCCATTTTTCTTGATTTTTGTGCCAAAAACTTGCGAAAATCATAACTTTCGCATACGAGCTCCATTTTTGGCGTTCGTTATATGCACGCGTAGATAAAATCATACTTTACGACTTTCGTTTAGACTTCGTCGGCTGATTTTTACTTTATTTTTAATATTATTATTTTTAACAGACCGGGACAGAAAATTCGTTAAAAATTCATAACTTCTTCATCTGACGTCCGTTTTCGTCTGTCTTTTTACCGTTGTGCTACTTTTGACGAGACCTTCGATTCTCGTTTAAGTTGCGTCGGCTAAATATCAATCAATTTATATTTCGAATTTTTAGCTGTCTACTGTTAAACCGAAACTTAGAAAAATCATAACTTCCTCATACGAAGTCAGATTTTGACGTTCTTTTTATGAACGTTCTCGGTTTAACATATTCTACAACTTTCATTTAGATTGTTAAGGCTAAAAATCCTTTTATCGAAAATTCACTTTTTACACTGAATAGTGTTTTGCCGGTTTTATCGTGGATTTTCGATTGGTCATAACTTCTTCGTTATAACTCGGATTTCAATGTTCTTTATATTTTCGGAAACCTTGTTACAAACTCTACCACATGGTTCATCCCAATTACGATTATTGATTAATTTATTTTTGACCAAAATTTGAATGGTGTCACAGTTTCTATGTGATAAGTATATGTTATGTATGTTATGAGTAGCATGGTATGGACCGGAAGGTCAACAGGGTATGGACCGGAAGGTCAGCAGTGTATGGACCAGAAGCTCAACATGGTATGGACCGGAAGGTCGACAGAGTAGGACCGGAAGGTCTACTCAAAGGGTGGGACCGAAAGGCCCCTGAGACACATTGACCGGAAGGTCTCTTAGAGCTATAGCCTCGAGTGGCTAGTTGTATGTATGTGGTATTTTGGGGAACTCACTAAGAAGGCGTGCTTACCGTTTATGTGATATGTGTTTCAGGTACTTTAGAGGATCGCGGGAAGGCACCGACATGATTGTACACACACACTATGTTTTGGGAAGAGCTACTGTGGATCCTGGATTTTATGAGATGATTTGAAAACTTGTTAAATGAATATTTGATGTTGAACAATATGATATATGTTTTTATGAATTAAAAATGAAAAAAATTTGGTTTGAATTTTCACGACGTTACAAGTTGGTATCAGAGCCTTGGTTAGAGGGATTCAGATACACATTCGGGTACATCTGAACTCAAACTGAGGATTTGAGAAAAGTTTTCAAAAGAAACAATTTTCTAAGATAAGTAAAAGATTTTCAAGAAGCGGAAAAGAGCAGTGTGTACAATCAGCCAGCTCCCGAATGGTGATTTCCCAAAATACCCTTACATTATGTGTTATGAGATATTATGTGATATGCTATGCATGCTAGAGTAGGCTAGGTATTCATATTTAGGACTAGAGTGGGTCTGATTTGTAATGCCTTAGCCTAGGAGTTACTGCTACTATGAGATACTTCGAGAGTGAGTAGGTAGCAGCAAGGAGCTTATGAGTGGTCTACCGAAGGGTAGCCTGTGTTTAGCAAGATATAGATCACTTGTGATCTGGGATCCTAGGAGGAGGACTTGGGGTGAATACCGATGCGTTGTGGAAGGTAGTATAGGGCCCGTACTACTGGAAACACCGGATCAGTGAGCAGTCAAAGTAAGAATCCTTAGGGTACTAAAGAACATGTAGGGTTGAGTATCGCGTGCGAGTATACTCGAGCGAGTCTCTGATTTCTTTTGTGTTGTATACGGGAGACATCATGGTTGGGACGCGCCACAACCCAGGAGGCAGTGGTACTAGTGGGACCAGTGATGAGGAGATCCGTAGGTTGATTCACGAGGAGGTGGCCGCATCTATACGAGCGGAGATTCCTGAGATGTTTGGGTCTATCAAGACCACTTTGATTGAGACGTTTGACGAGCGGTATGATTCTCTTACCGAGGCTGCTGTTGCTGCAGCCACCGCAGCCGTCGCCGCTGCTAGGCCACAGGGGGTGACTTGTTGTTGTATCGAGAGTTCAGCAACACGAAGCCATCAGAGTTTGATGGGACACAGGATCCGATAGTTGCGATGAGGTGGATCTCTGACTTTGAGGGATGTTTCTACACTTGTTCCTCTCTGAAACATCTGAGGGTACGGTTCGCGCTGAACCAGCTTCGCTTGGGAGCGAAGGACTGGTGGAAGTTTGTGACGGAATATTTTACTCCTGCAGAGCTTACCGCAGTAACCTGGGAGAGGTTCATCACTATGTTCAAAGACGAGTATGTTCCCCCGGTAGAGAGGGAACGTTTGGCTTAGGAGTTCTTCTCCCTCAAGCAGGGGACGGAGTCTGTGACGGTGATCACGCGGATGTTTCATGAGAGGGCATTGTTTTGCCCTGAGCACGTGTCTACTGAGCAGGCACGCATGAGTCGATATTTGAGCATACTGAGGAGAGATATTCGGGATTTCGTGTCGAACTCGACGTACCGAACATTTATCGAGCTGCAGGCAAATGCTCGTTAAAGGGAGATTGAGCTAGAGACTCAAGCCAGGGAGGAGGCCCAGTCTTAGAGGAGGGACAGGCGGCCGGTGCAGTCTCAGCCGGCAGCCAAGCGGGCAAAGCCCGCCGATACGAGATATGGAGGCCAGAAGGTCCGCACTTCTGGGAAGTACAGTAAGGGACATGATGGAGTTTGTCGATCAGGTTCTTGCTGCAAATGTGGCAAGGAGGGGCATATAGCCAAGGATTGCCCCAAGGGATTCATGGTTTGCTTTCACTGCAGCCAGACTGGCCATCGGAAGGCCGAGTGCCCACAACTACTTCAGGGATCAGCACACGGATCTGCACCTGTTGCTAGAGCTACCGAGGTCCGGCCAGTGAAGGCCGAGGCACCAAAGGCTCGCGGGAGAGCCTTCCAGTTGACAGCAGAGGAGGTCCGCGCAGCGCCCGATGTCGTGGCTGGTATGTATTCTCTTACTTACTTATTTTAAGTTTGATATTTTGTGTTTATATTGTTATATGCATAGGTACTTTTCTTGTGAGTTCTGTACCTGCTTTGGTGTTATTTGAATTGGGTGCGAGTCGATCTTTCGTGTCATTAGCATTTAGTCAGCACATCAGTGTCCGACAAGAGGCGTTGAGTCGACCTCTACGAGTTTCTATAGCCGACGAGCGAGTGGTGTGTGCTACTGATGTGATTCGAGGATGTGTACTCGAGATATTCGGTGTTGAGTTTCCGATAGATCTGGTCCCGATTGCGATGGGGGATGTTTGTGTCATTGTGGGCATGGATTGGTTGAGCCGATTTGGAGCAGTTATAGACTGCGAGCGTCAGATGGTTACGATACGAGACCCTAGTGGGAGAGTGCTGACAGTATATGGCGAGGGTACCCGATGTGGGTCAGCATTTTGCTCGGCTGCCAGAGCGAGACAGAGTTTACAGCAGGGCTGTGAAGGGTTTGTAGAATATGTGACGGATACGCGAGTGGCCGTAGGGAGGCCGAGTTCTGTTAATGATGTTCCGATAGTGCGCGAGTTCTAGGATGTTTTCCCGAGGAGTTGTCGGGTGTGCCTCCCGAGAGGCAGGTGGAGTTCCGCATTGATTTGGTACCGGGGGCAGCGCCTATCGCCAAGGCACCCTATCGCCATGCGCCACCAGAGATGCAGAAGTTATCCTCGCAGCTTCAGGAGCTGTTGGGGAAGGGATTTATCCGACCGATTAGCTCGCCATGGGGAGCGTCGATCCTTTTTGTCAAGAAAAAGGATGGTTCACACCGGATGTGCATTCATTACCGGGAGTTGAACAAGTTGACGGTCAAGAACTGTTATCCACTACCGAGGATCGACGATCTATTCGATCAGTTGCAGGGAGCATCTTGGTTTTCCAAGATTGACCTGAGGTCTGGATATCATCAGATGAGGGTGCGGGATGAGGAAATCCAGAAGACGGCGTTCAGGACTCATTATGGGCATTACGAGTTCGTGGTGATGCCTTTTGGGCTCACCAACGCACCAGCAGCGTTCATGGATCTCATGAACCGAGTATGCAGGCCGATGTTGGACCGATCGGTGATTGTGTTCATAGACAACATTCTAGTGTATTCGAGATCCAGAGAGCAGCACGAGGAGATCTGAGGGAAATCCTTGGAGTATTGAGATCCGAGAGGCTTTATGCCAAATTCTCCAAGTGCGATTTCTGGTTACGAGAGGTCCAGTTCTTGGGACACCTCGTTAATCAGAATGGGATTCTGGTTGATCCGGCCAAGATTGAGGCTGTTATGAGATGGGAGGTGCCAAGATCCCCCACCGAGATCAGGAGTTTTCTGGGATTGGCCGGCTACTATCGGAGATTTATTAGAGACTTCTCCAAGATTGTCGTTCCCCTCACCAGATTGACCCGGAAGGGCGTTGCTTTTACTTGGGGTCCAGAGCAGCAGACCTCGTTTGAGACTCTTCGCCAGAGACTGTGCGAAGCCCCGGTGTTCGCCCTTCCCGAGGGAATGGAGGATTTTATGGTTTACTGCGATGTGTCTATATCAGGGTTGGGTGCGGTGCTCATGCAGAGAGGGCACGTGATAGCATACGCATCGAGGCAGCTAAAGCCTCATGAGGCGAGGTACCCCACCCATGATTTAGAGTTGGGGGAAGTGGTGTTTACCCTCAAGATATGGCACCATTATTTGTATGGGGTTCGGTGTGCCATATACACGGACCACAAGAGTTTGAAGTACTTGATGGATCAGCCCAACCAAAATATGCGCCAGAGGAGATGGTTGGATGTGGTAAAGGATTACGACTGTGAGATCCTGTACCACCCGTGCAAGGATAACGTGGTATCCGATGCTCTGAGCCGCCGAGCGAAGGGTGCCCCGATTCGAGATATATGTATGAGGATGAAGGTGATGACTCTGGTGTTGGATACCATTCGAGAGGCCCAGGCAGAGGCTGTGAGAATGGAGAACCACAAGAGGGAGCGGGTGATTGGGCAGGTGTCCGAGTTTGTTACTGATAGCCGAGGGCTTATGACCTTCCATGGTCGGATTTGGGTGCCGTTTACAGGCGGGGCACGTAGCATACTGATGGAGGAGGCACACAGATCGAGATTCTCTTTCCATCCCGGGGCCACTAATATGTATTTGGACCTGAAGAGAGATTACTGGTGGCCCTGTATGAAGCGGGATGTTGCATGGGTAGTTGAGAGGTGCTTGACCTGTTGCCGGGTTAAGGCCGAGCACCAGCATCTGCATGGCAAGTTGCAGCCACTAGAGGTTCCCCAGTGGAAGTGGGAACAAATTTCTATGGATTTTATCACCAAATTGCCCAGAACCGCGAGGGGAGTTGACGCAATTTGGTTGATTATAGATCGGCTGACGAAGAGCACTCATTTCCTTGCTATCAGTGAGAGCTCTTCTGTAGAGAGACTGGCAGAGATGTATGTGAGAGAGGTGGTGTCACGGCATGGAGTGCCGATCTCGATTGTTTCAGACCGAGATGTACGTTTTACATCCAGGTTCTGGAAGAAGTTTCATGAGGAGTTAGGTACGAGATTGCACTTCAGTACTGCTTATCACCCACAGACGGACGGGCAGAGTGAGCGAACGATACATACGCTTGAGGACATGCTTCGAGCATGTGTTATGGACTTTGGTGGAAGTTAGGATACATACCTACCTTTGGTTGAGTTTTCTTACAACAACAACCACCATTCGAGTATTGGTATGCCTCCCTTTGAGCTTCTTTATGGGAGGAGGTGCCGGACTCCCGTCTGTTGGGGAGAGGTAGGTCAGAGAGTGATGGGTAGCACTGAGATAGTGCTTAAGACGACTGAGCAGATACAGCAGGTCCGACAGAGGTTACTGACAGCACAGAGCCGCCAGAAAAGCTATGCGGATAGGCGGCGGTCCGAGCTCGAATTCCAGGTTGGAGATTTCATACTCCTGAAGGTATCTCCTTGGAAAAGATGATCCGATTTAGGAAGAGGGGCAAGTTGGGGCTCCGATACATTGGACCGTTCAGGGTGACCGCGAGAGTGGGTACGGTAGCTTACCGTTTGGAGCTACCTGCGGAGTTGAGCCAGATTCATGATACCTTCCACGTATCCAAGTTGAGGAAGTGTATAGCCAATGAGACGGCAGTAGTGCCGCTAGAGGATGTTCAGGTGGATGCGAGCCTGAATTACGTTGAGAGGCCGATTGTGTGACAACCCGAAATTTTCATTTGTATAAACTCCGCGTTCAAGCACATCAAAATTCAATTTAGTACATTTTTGTCCGGTTTTCAGTCCGTTGGGTGTTTTTATTTTATACTCGTCAAGCGAACAAATAAAAGGAAGTATACTTTAGAGGTTGTCGTGCATCACGTAAGTCTCAAAACTCCAAG